>NW_010973255.1:1807227-1990573 GCF_000737465.1 Haliaeetus leucocephalus
GGGGGGGGAGAAATCAGCAAACAAAAAAAGCTTGCATTTAAAATTAGAGCTATGTGAATGAATATCTGAACATGATACTGCAGCAGATGAGAGCAGCTGAGCAGCTGTACACAAGGTACTTGAACACAAATGATGGTAAATGGACAGTGTTTAAGAATTGCTTGTAAGAAGGAGCTGCTACTCTTTCATACATGATTGCAAGCCATCAGGCAAAACTTAATTTACTGGAGTTGTTTTTGGTAATAATATATGGATTGCAGGCTTACTAGACAAATATACATTGTAAATGGAACATTAGAAACTTACAGATTAGAAGTCATTGTGGAAAAATGATGTGGTAGAAAATATATTGTACTTTTCAAGTACCTTCTTTAAGTGTGTTGATGGCTGTAGCCAGCTCCTGTTGACTCTTTTGTAACAATGAACATATATTATATTATCTTTTGTTTAAAGTATGATTAAAGGTAACCCTTTATTTTGGTTATCTAAATATTATCTGTTCTTTTGTGTAATAACTGTTATGAAATTTCATGGTTTTTGAAAGAGAAGATTGAATTTATTTTTTGCAGTATTTTCACAATTAAGTCACATGTGACTTTTCTAAATCAGTATTTTATTTTCAGCCAGTGATTCTCAATCCTTGACTTAGAGCAGCAGTATTGAGCAAGTCATAAGAGTGCATATGATCTGCTTTTGTCTATAAAATACTGTTTTTAACACTGATATGGAACAATTCAGTTGTGCAAGTGCATTTTTTTAATCAATCACTTAGCTGTCTGAAACAATTTGCAAATTTGCCATTCTGGCAGTTTTAAAAATTCATTAAAAAGCCTCCCTGCTATTCTTGCATAAAGAGTCAAATTTCATTTGACAATGAGAATATTTTAGGCAGTGTGATAACTGTGCACCTGGGAAGACAAAACTATTGCTATTATATCAGCTGGACTGTTGGGATAGCAGATGAAGAGCAGTGGTTTGAAACCTCTGTGAGGAGGATTAGAAATGATGTCCTGCCTTTTAAGTGGCGCTGTTTAATTGGCAGGTTTTGTCTTTTATCAGAGTGATAGAGAAAGGGCAGTCCTCAGTCCTGGATTGTGCTTTCTAAGACATTCTATCTAAATATGAACAATAATATTAAAATTGGTCTTTATCATTAGAACTTTTTTGAAAATCCATAATAATAGGGGATAAAGTTGAAATAAGTGGAACACAAAATATCTGTAAGCACTGTACACTTACTTCAATTCATTATACATAAGACAAGGTTTTGATCACTATGTATTCTATCAGTCTTTAGTGGCATTACATAACAAGTAATCCTCTAATTTATACATTGTACTTAGTTCAGGTAATTGTTCAAGGTTGTGCTAACTCTGTCCAGCATATATATATATAAAAGCTTATAGTTAAGGTGAGAATATTAACAGCTACTCGTTTTAAAATGTTATTTCGAAGACCTGCCTATTTCCAAATCCGGTTTGTTCAAACTGTGAAGAGTTGCTTTGGCAAATACATATCATTTGCTGTATTGGGCCCATGAGAAAGATGGTTTAACTTCCTTTTACAGAAGGAACTGACATGTCTGGATAGCTCAGAACTCATTCAAAAGCATATTCTGGAACAGCTAATTAGGATCTTGTGTTAGCCTTTTTCATTGCTTCCTTTTTAAAATTTCAGCATATACAAACATGCAAACATAAATGCAAACCACTGCAAATAGTAATCGTACATTACATTTAATGGGATGAACCAAATTAAAGGCATGGTAAGTTCAAGTATAAGCACTGCAAGTGTAATAAAAAATACAGTTATGTTTCATTCCTGTTTGTGTGGCACTTACGGCTGGATGTGAGGTCTGAGATGTTTTCTTCACTGTAGAAATCCTGGAAAAATGCAGTTTCTCTTGAATGGAACTATCCCATCTCATATAAAACTGCATTGGCATGTATTAACAAAATTTCTTGGAATGTTGTTTTTTTCTCTTCTCTGCAGCAAGTGCATTACTGCTGTTTGTTCGCTCTTAGTTCCATCTACCCGAGAATAAAGGAGTACTTTGTTTAATGAGTTGCATTTGACAAACACTCAGTAAGGGAAAGCAAAGAGATTATGCGGAAAAACACACGGAGGCCCTTAGTCCTAAATACATAATGATATCCAGGTTCTATGATGAAAACTGTGAACAGTGATTGAAAGGAGTAAACTCTTGAGAATCCAGAAACTCTGTAGTCTTATGGATTTGGGGAGGGGGATGAGGGGTGAGGGTAGAATTCATTTAAGTTTAACTGAGAGCCAAGGCCAGAAGGTTTTGTTGTTTGTCGATTGTTGGGGTTTTTTTCATCACAGATAATCTTATTAAGAGTTTAAATTTCCTAGCAAAGAACTATGCAATTTATTTTAATTTGTAATTGGAACAGCAGGACATTTCTATTCAACTACAGGTTTTGCTTATCTCTTCTTGATAGCCTTAGCCTTCTGTAGGTCATCCCATAACTTGTTACCTCTGTATGAGTCTGTATAAAAAGAGCGAAGGAATAAAGTTACTAATAAGGCTTATATGGTAACTGCAGCACATAAGAGAAGTGGCCTTAAGTTGGTGTGTGAAGTCAAGAAGTTAGGAGCAAAGTCTTGCTGATTGCAGCAGTGAGATACCCATAGGTTCTGTACCTGACTTTTGGGTTCCTGTGATCCTGTGTGTGAGCCTAGTGTGAATAGAGTTAAGTTATTACAAAGCTGTTCTTACACAGGAATTAGATTATTGCTATTAGTGCAGTGGCACGGTTATTTTCTGCTGGAAGTGAACCAAAATGAAACCCTCGCATCAGAACAAGATTGGTATGAGATACACTAACATTTGTCTGTAATAGATAAAATGTTGGTACTGAACACTTGGTTGGTGAAAGTGCTGGCTTAGAACTATCTTAGTAGGATCTCAAGCAGTCTGTTTTAATGAACCTGTAATATGTTCTGCTTAGGTTTCCGTTCCCTGTGAGTAAATTACAGCTTGAAAAAGGGTATGTGGGTTTGCTTTTGATACAAGTATCGCCTGTCATGAGACCTTTATTGTCAACAATTAATAAAATTGTCTCATTGAAGCTTATTCTGATTTAGAGTGTTGATTTCATCAGCAAGGCAGCAGACTTCTCTGAATTAAATTGTACTGTCATGTGTTCCTCCTACCCTACCAGAACATAAACCTTCATTGTACAGATACACTAAAGCAGCAAGGGGTGAATAATTGCTGTACTATTGACAGTTCAGGATATATCAGTTGAATAATTTTCATATTCATTATTTTGTAAGAATTGAGTGTTATTTTGTAAATATTTCTAGCATACTTGATGAGGTGAAAAAAAAGTGTTACTAATAAAATTATCAGCAAATTAACTTGTGTATTTTAAGTGCTCTTGTGTATTCTATTGGCTTTCATAATTCTACTCTCTATTTTATGTGTATTAAAAAGGTTAAGGAAAAATAGCATGTATAATATTAAAGGAGTGGCCAATTACAAGTGAAAAGCATTCTGCTGTATCTGTTGCTATAGTAACCAGGCAGCTTTCCTGGGGTCCAAAGAAAACAGCGTCTATAAAGGAACAAATGCTGAGAAGTGCTGTGTTTTGTTTCAGAAGCAGAAATTACTGCCCACTGGCCTTGAGACTGCAAATTGAGCTGTTTTTCTCTTAAACTGTACACTGCATCTCGATTGTATTCTTTTTCTCTTTTCCTTCAGAAATTTTTGTTAAAGATTCAGCTCCATCTCCCAAAGAGCCGTCATATCTCACTTACAAGCAGCTTTGCAAAATTGAGGCAACTAGGAGATCCGAAATGGTCTCTGGTGGTTTTCTTACCCCTAATTTTGTGGGGGAAATATCTTGTTCTATTTCTTGACAAAAATTTTGATAAACATATACATGTGTAAATAAGCCCTTAGTATTTCTGTATAAGGCGCTGATTGGTCATATGAAGTCTGTATTATTTGCCCTGTTCAAAAAGATAAACTTTTCTGACAGTCACTGTGAACACAAGTTTTCACTGCGTTCCTGTGGTCTTCCTGACAGGTAGCAGCAACGTGTGGCAAAGGTGGAAGCTATTCATACTTGAGAAATTCAGAAACTCCTTTGGAAAACACATTTATGGTGTTTCACTGCAGATTCCATATGTCAAGTTTTCTTTGTCATCCCATTTTTAAATAAGTTCTTGTGTCTTTACATTTAAGTAATTTAAATATTTTTTTTCTGCCTTATTCTTAACTCTAGCTTTCAGAAAGGTGGAAAAGACAAAAAACACTGTGTGTAACTTATACTTGAGATCAGCAGTGCTAATACTGGAACCTTGCTCTGGTTTTTTTTCATCAGCAGCATTAATCGGTATTTTCTTTCCTTTCTCTAGCCAGTATTTTTGTTCAGCTTCGTATGTTCTGTCTATGTGAAAAACTTATGTTGTTTGAATTTCATAATTTCTGTTTTAAGCAAATACAGAACCTCTGCTGTTGAAGCAGTTGTACTGGATAGATGTACTTGACAGCTGAGCTGTTCCCACTGAAAGTACAACATGGGTGGATGGCACCTATGTGCCAAAAGAATATGTCCGCATCAGAGGTTACTGCAATTTAATTGATTTTAAAGAAACCCACAAACTTAGAGCAGGTTTAGTTAAAACAGTAGGAAAAAACCTCTTTTTTTTGAAGTACTCTCTTGCTATGGGTTTTCTCAAACAATTGGTACACTGAGAGTGTGCTTAGAACAGAAGCTGTTCTTTGGCCTGAGTGTATCTTTTATTTCAGTCATAACTAGCACGTCTTCAATTTAACATCACATAGAATCTGTTCTATGACCTTTTAAAAAGATAGATGATTGTCCATTGCATTAGCAGACTTTTTTTAATAAGAGACTGAATATTTTTAACAGTCTGGCACTTAAAAATTTTATAGTCATTCAGTACCAGTAGGTGTACAAATTGTACAAATTTTCAGTGTGCTCCTCCATGAAATTTTTCATTTTTACTGTTGTTAATACCTAGTTTAGAAGATGAACTGCTTTGTTCAATGTTGTACAGAACTGGATTTTTAGCCCAGGCTGTATTTTTTAAACACAGAATTCTGAATTCAGGGCATTTCTGTATAATACAGTGTCTCTGTAATTGTGTGACATATTTTGTGGTTTTTATATATATATATATATATGTGTGTACACTGAAGGGAGGATATTATTTCATTCTCTTTTCAGACACAGGCAAAGTGACCGTTCTGTGAACCAAGCTGATTTTAGAACAATAAAAGAATAAAACAAGCTTGAAAAAAATCTTTGTAGAATAATTCAGATATAATTTTGGATGAACTGTGATACACAGTGTAAATACAAAGTTGTATGGTCACTTGAACTGAATGCAAACCTATTTCTACCTACCATTCCTTTAAAAAGACTAGAATTTTAAAATCTTAGTATGTTGAAAAGTAATTCCTTGGCTTACAGTTTAGAAAAGCCCTAGAGCAACAGAAAACATATAGGGAATGGGTTTGATTTCTAATTATAATACCAATTTTCTCCAGCTGCCCTTCAGCCTGTATATTGAATATTGTCTAATTTGTATATCACGTCAGAATTGTCTTGTGGAAGGATCTAAAGAAAGTGCTAATTACTTTACAGATTACATGGAAGTTGTTCTAGATGGAGGAGGTGCCATGGGGAAAAAAGCACTAAGTACTAATGGCATGTGAACTAATTGGAAATATGCAGATGACTAAGACTAAAATTCTGTAGGGCCTTGAAAGTTAAGCCAAATCTTTATATTCAGCTACGATGACATTAGTCACTGCACAGCTATGTTACCTGTTGCAATAACGTCTTCCTGTGTTCTGCCTGTTTCCTCATGTCTAGCCAGTTAACTTAGAAATAATGTATCATCTCAGGAATATATCTACTCAAATTTATCTTTCTTTTCCATGTAGGTGGATGTGGCTGTGGTACATTTCACGCCATTGGTGCAACCAAAGATACAGCAGCCGTTTGAGCTAGTAGAAAAAGTGGTTAAAAGTGTTTTTCAGTTTAGAAGAAAATACTGCTTCCGTGGAATTGGGTAAGGATCTTTAATGAAAAATTCTCAGATAATGGTTTTGTAAATGTGTCAGCTACTAAATCAGTTGAGAAACACTTGTAGCTATGCATTTGATTTTATTCGTCCCATTTTAAATTTGTCATCATAGTTCATCAGATCTTTCCATTTCAGAGTGGTTTCTGGAGATAAAAGTATGAGATGAATCTTTTTCCACTGTAATTATATAATAATTACTGTGCATTTTTGTTAGAGCAGTTGAAGTTGTTAAAATTGCTAGGGTAAATTGGTGATCTTTCCAACTGATTGTCTCAGAAACCAAAGAAAAAACCCAACTACAAAAACTACAGCATTTGTTAGTTGAGTTAAAAAATGAAGGTATCAAAATTCAGAACCAAAGATGGCAGTGTGAGGAGGGAGAACATCATCTGTGCGAAATTTTACTTATTTGGGGATAATGTCAAAAGGTCAAATTGTTGGGTTTGCACTTGCCCTTTTATGGAGTTCTTACTGACTCTTTAAAAATCCCCATGTCTTACTGAGGGAATTTACTAGGTTCTCTGATGCAAGAAACCTGCAGTCTGTTCACCAAGGATCCTGTTAAAACTCCAGCATAGCCACGTCTGACTTGGTACGGGAAAAACCCAGCATTCGGCGTTGTAGAACACGTGACAGAGCTGCTGTTAGGACTAGAGGCATGCTGCTGCAGCTTGGGCTAACTGAATGTTGCTGGGCATGATTTTGGCCCTGATGCAGTCTAGAATTAGCGTGGATGCTTTTTATGGAACTACAAGCCCTACACGTCACTTTTAAAGGTGAACATAGAATTTTGCCTCCAGACTGGTTTTTTTTTTTTTTTGCTTGAGGCAGTGAATCTATTCATGTCAGGGACGCAGACACTGGATCTAAAATGAGTACCGATTTGCCTGTGTTAAGGTTTGAGTATGCATTTGGAGGTGGTTAGAAAATGAGGTATCCAAACTCTAGATTGATTTGTATTTGATTTACAGGGTGGTGTTTTGTTGGGAGGTTTTTTTGTGGAAGAACTGTTTCTGTTGACAGTGTAAGCAGAAGGCATGTGCAATCAACATATCTACATTATGTAGAATATTTTTTCCAAAGTTAAAAAAAAACAAAACCAAAAACAAACCAAAACCAAAACACAAACCCCAAAGCCCACAACTGTTGTGTAATCTCAAATTGCTAATAACTGCTCTACATTCTTTTGAGGCAAGGAGGGGGAATCTGAACTTTTGGACATCACATATTCCCTAGCAGCTTATCATACTTTAGCTGTAGTGTGCAGCTAAGAAACGCAGTCCTCTTACTCTTTAGCTGACCTGAAAAAAATAGCAAATTTTGATGTATAATAAGGCTATTAAGTTCATTATAAGGTATCTGTCTCACATATACTGTACAAAAACAAGTTAATAGAATCAGTTTACATTTGCGTGTAAATTCTGGGATCTGAGACACATGGCATATAAGAATAAGCTAGTAAGTCCCTGAAGAAAAATATTGTAGTTTGAGTTGCTATTCATGGACATTTATAGGATGGTTCATAGTCTTTATATAAAGGGCAATTAAACATTTTTGGCTCCAGGTATGTGTCTCAACTACCCAATCAATGGAGAGAAAAACTTCAGGAGGGGTATAAAAATAAGGATGGATCCATTTTAACCTTGCTGACCTAGGTGCTGAACTAATGGGGACATTTTTGACCAAGGCCTGGAGTAGCACATGCTTTAACCCAGGTTGTTCCCAGAAGTTCCAGCTTTTCTTGTCACTTTAAACCCTTTCTTAACTTTGTATTCCATCTGTCCACTAAGACCAAACTCACTTACACAAAGCCTTCTGACTAGCTTATCCAGCCAACCTGCAAAACACAGCTGGGGTGTTACTGTATTAGATGCACAGTATTTTTAGGTCTTATGTATGTATGACAGAGGCAGATCATTTGAAAATTGAGACATGCACATCAACCATGTGCAAATTTTCATTGTAGATTGAGAACTACTGCTAATAAGAGCTAGTCCTTTCAATAGTTTGCACTTTGTGTGCATTTTTGTGAGACATTAGAAATCATTTGAACTAATACTATTCACTAAAATTTGGGGAACTTGCGAGAGAGAGGCGCTAATGTGTCTGGCTACAGAGTAAATGAACTGATATGACTGACTATGAACAGTGACAGAGCTGAAAACAAAATCTAGGGCTCCTAGCACATTCTCCAAGTTCTAAATACTAAAAAGCAAATGATAATTAAATACTCCTTTCCTCCTTCTTGTTTTTTTTTCTGGCATTGGAATTATGGTATTAATGACAAGTTGATAATACCTTTCCCATTGGAATGAAACAGCCTGAAAGTCAGTCATATGGTTTGGATCTGATCTGCTTTGCACAGTTTAATCTGTTGCTGCTCTCTAAATATGAGGCTAATTCTAAGGCAGCTATGTGACTGTATCCATACCCAAAGCTCTCTCTAACGTTAGCAAACATATATGCTTGTGTTTAATGTACAATGTATGTATATGCTTTCCTATGTTGTCATAATTTGCATTTGCAGAAAAAGGGCCCTTCTAGGTTTCCATTTGCTTACATAATGTGCTATATTAAGAATGCCAGAGCTAAAATAATGATATACTTAATGTAGGTTTACTATTAAGTAAATGCCCAAGAGGATCCTGTTACTCTTAAGGGAAACTGAATTCTTTGAATTTGTTTGTCTTCTCCCCACACCTTTTAGGACCTTGTTCCCTGAAAGTGGACGTTTGAAAAGAACAGAAGAGCTGATGATGACAGCAAATGTCGATCCAACTCTGCGTCCTTTTCAGCTCTCCATGTCACAGTTCAGAAGTCTGTGCGATACATACAGGAAAATGTGCGATGAAGACCCAAGCCTTTTTGTGTACAATTACAGAGAAGAACTAAAGCAAAAGAAGATGAGGCCTTTACTTAAAAGTACCAGTCAGCTTGAACAGACTGAAGAGGAAAATGAGCTGTAATTGCAGCAGACTGATTTTTTTTTTTTTTTTAATTAGTTTTAACTCCTTGATCTAGAGGTGTTGATTCAGTAAGAGGAGGCTTATATATTCCTGCATCTGTGCAGGTATGGAAGAACTACTTTTGAGAAAGTGGTGGAGAGAGAGGGCTTTCCCATTTTATTTATTCATTCCATTCAGCTGCAGACAAAAGCGAAAAGACAGTCAAAGTTACAAGGAGCCTACAGGTTCTTTTTAATTCGGGGGAATGGCTAGAACATATACCAAAAACAAGATATGTTGTGAGACATGTAATTAAGTTGGGATAGTTCTGAAATAAGAGTTTTGTATGAAAAAAAGTGAATTATTGAAACATAAGAAAAAATACTTTTCGTACTTCAGCATGTAAGATGGCATGTGGGTTTTTGTGCTCTTTTTATCCTGGAACATCCTACTGTTCAGAGTAATTTAAAAAACAAAAGCCAAAACTCTTGTATAAATATACTCAAGTGACTGGCTTAAAGGAGGATAAAGTGCACAGATTGCCTCAAGGTCTGCTAATACTCTTCTCATTTATGCAAAAGCAAAGAATTTGGGATTTAAAGCTCCAACTAGAGAAAAGCAGCATGATAAAAAGTAGAAACATGGTTAAGTACAATACTTATTTGTCCTTTACTGTACAGGCTGGTAGAGAAAATAAAAAATACAGTCAAATAAAAGATTACAGGCCAAGCTTTGTTTTTGTATATTTACACATATGTATAAAGTATAAACAGCATCTTGAAACTTACAAAAATGAAATTTCTGCACTATTGTGCACTAAAACACATTAAAATAACTTAATTCTGCTTTAAATAAAGCAAAAATGAAAACCAAAGAAATAAAATGCCCAAGGTATTGAAAAATTCATTTTGCAATGCTACTTTCCATTGTAATCCCCTCTGCCACTCACTAGCACCTTTTCCATGTCACTTAAAATACTAATGAGGCCATCCTTCCCTTCCCCTCCCCAAGAACACTACATCATCTTAATAACTGCTTGAATGGGATTGAACTAATTTACAGACCTTGGCCAACTTAATCTATTTTTGATCCACAATAAATTAAAATAACTTAACAATCCTTTACAGCTGTTTTTGTGGAAAAAAATGTATTAGTGCACAAAATCGGGTAGTAGTTTTCCTGCAGCCTCCATGAATGTACTAGTTTTAAAGCAAAATAAGTTTGTTGAATTTTATGTGGACTTCAAATGAATATTTTAAATATAGTGCTTACAAAGCTAGGATTTCCCATGCCTTTCCACAGCTTCATAAAAGCAGTCCTCATTAACTACAGATGTCAAACTCTGGACGCTAAATTCTCTCTCTAAAATAGAGTTCAGATCTAGGTTTGCAGCATCAGAGTGACTGTCAAGGGACTGGTGATGTTCTTGCATTGCCATTAAAGTTCCTCTGTTACGCTTTGTACTGTTTACTTTTCTCTTCACTGGGCAGAAATGGCCACGCACCAGCTTTGGATGCTCTCCTGTCTCGAAGCCATCTCCTTCCTCGTTTTCAGCAGCCCGATCCCGTTCAGAGTCAGTACTCGGTTCCTCTGAAATCTTCAGCCGTTGGAACTGTATTTCAATGTCTTTCGTAGGGCTGCCCTTCTTTAGGCTCCGATAGTCATCTTCATCATCATCATCACTGAGAATATCAGATTCTTTGACAAGAACATTAGAAAAGTCAGATGCGCAGCTCTGTACATGTTTATCGGGAGATGAATTTTTGGGCTCCTGTATGCTGTCAGTGGTGTGGCAGCTGCTGCTCTGAGTACTGCTGCTCAGACTGCATTCATCAGAGTCCTGGAAGGTGCCTTTCCCTGGGTCACCATTCCACTCGCTACTGGATGAATTCTTCAGTACCTTCAAGGACCTTGTGGAAGCTGTGCAGAGGAAAAAAGGTGGTTTTATTTTTTCAGTAAAACATCAGCTGGTTATACTGTCTGTCTCAATAGCCCACTTACTTATAATTACAGTGTACATAGTCTCATTTGATAATCATCCCAGGTCAGATGTATCAGCATTCTGATACCAACAGTGCAATCCCATGTCAAGAGTTTTCATTCCACCAACCCCAGGGCTATATGCTTGCCTTCATGTGTAATATATACAAAATCCTCCAAAAATTGTAGTAATGATTTACACACATCCACAGGAAAGCAAGGCTGATTCAGGCATCTCAAACACTGGAGGGCCAGGTTGTAGGGGGGAGTTGAACTGTCCCAGTTCCTGTGATGTTAAGGGGATTTTACAGACAACTGATCAGATAGAGAATTTGAAATACTAGTAGCTACTCATTTAACTAAAATGTCTGAAGCCTGTACTTAATTAGGGTATCTGCTGGGATGCAGCTTTAGTGCACTGAAAGCAGCAAGACCCCTGCCTTTTGCCAGCTGTTTTAGCTTTAAATGTTATTAGGGCTGAGTTACTAAAGGGAACCCAGAGGAAAGAGTACAAACGCTGCGTGCCAAAGGGAGTCTGCTTCTTTCCAGCAAAATTAATTTGGGCCTTACTAAGTCTTCCCTTAAGAGAGCTAATGACACATCACTGGCAGGGAGGGGATGGCAAGCTTGCTTATCTTTTCTAGCCCCTGTCATGTATTTAGTTGTGGAGAAACTCTACCACCTTCCTGAAAAAAATGGGATTTGTGGGTCTGGCACATGACACGCTACAGTCATGGTAATTGCAAACCTTCTGCCAGTGCTGGAGTCCAGACTCCATTTTTCACTTTGAGAATCTGTTTCTTACCCAATTTGGCTGTTGCAGGTACACGGTTCTTGAGGGGGACAAAGCGATCTTTACATGTTTTCTCCAGCGGTAGCTCACATTTTATGTGACGTCTGAAATTCTCCCGCAAAATAGAACGGATCACCTTCACGATGTTAGTCTTGTTCTCACAGTCACTGCAAGTTTAAGAAAACAGATAACCTAATTTTCCCCACTGAAGAAAGACACTATTGGGATAAAATCTGCCCGCCTCCTTTCTGCTGATTTGCTTTAATGCAGTGGGTTTTTTTCAGTAGCTTGCTTTAGTAGTGGTTTTGCAGCTAACATCTTTATGTCTTGTTAGGCATTTCACATGCTCTGTGTTTTGAGATCTTGGTTACTTCCCCTTAGGAAAACAACCTGAAAGGTAACTTCTGTACCAAGGGATCACCCCTTAAGTGGTCTTTATCACAAAGTAATTTCTGCTAACCAGCTGAGACTCTGATAAAATCAGTTACTTTAACCATATAGTATAGAAACTTATGATCATATGTCTATGCAGATTTCTGATGTTGGATCACTGTGCCAAATTCACTCCGGTTTCAAATTGTTATACTTTATGCAGTTAAACACTGGCATAGTGCCTGGATTCAAAGAGTGAGACCGCATTAGAAGTGCTGATGCAAAGGTCACGCAGGGGAAAATCTTTTATTTTTTTTAATTCTATTAGTGTGATTTGTCAAATACAACCTCCATGTAAAGCTTACCTGCTGCATAACTGAAAAATTGTTTCTGGCCTGCCTTCTAGTTCTGACTTTGTGTGAATCAGTTCCCAGATACAGCTGTTTTCTGTTCCTGTGCATGGAAGGAAACTTCATTTTTGTATACACTTCACAAAACCTTTGGCATTAGAAAGACCAGTGAAGAGCTCCTCCGCTCCTGAAGGCAGTGTTAACATAGCCACGGGTGGGTCCACAGAAGATCTCACCCAAGACAGAACTCAAAGGAAAGTCCCCTGAACAATCCTGTTGCAGCAGCCTAGTGCTGCCTTTGCTAACTTCTCTCTTGGAGAGTTCCTTTCCCCCATTCTTATTGCTTCTCACTGCCTTCCAGCCTTAAAAGGCGTTCTCCCAGGTGCACAAAGCATTTATTTGCTCTGGACACCTAGCGACACTTTACAGAAGATACAGAACTGGATAGGATCATAAAGATCAACTCAAAGGGAAAATAAAAACACAGCCCTCTACTACCACAAATTACACAGTCAACTTTCCCACATTTGGAAAAACACAAGGGTCAGCACACACACAGCATAAGGGCATCACCAGGATGTCAACCATGGTAAATCACCTTCCTGTTCATGGTATCTTTTCACTGGGGATTTCCATTCTGTCATGCCTTCACATCATCTTGTATCTTCCTGAACTCATGGAATAAGCCAACATACCAAACAAAGTCTGTTAATATCTCAAGCCTGTACTCCTTCCTGAGTGTAGAGACAACAGTAGATACTATTTTCTCCACACCTGCCTGTTTCCATAGGCTCCACAAAGACATGTCGAAGAAGCAGTATTACAAAATCCCAGAAAAAGCATTCAATCCTAAAGTATTCAGTGCAAGGAAATTACCTGCTGTGTTCCCCAGTCGAACTTGAAGAGCAGATAAAGGAATCAGCCAACGAAATTTAAACGGATCCAAGTCACCATAATTATGTGCAGCACGAACATTAGTAGGCTGCAAAAAGAAAAACAACAAGGATATTTCTAAGAAGTAAAAGTAAAAAACGTTGGGTTTTTTTGTGTTACTCTTAAAAGACCTGCCTCTGAAGAGAAACTAAGTTCATTAGACTTTTTCCTTCAGTACCCTACTATGTGCTTGTAAACGTAATTGAAATGGTGATAGACACAACCTTTGGAATTTCAACTTTGAAAGCACTTGTTTTTAATGGATAAAAATAATACTTTGCATATAAGTACTACTAGGGAACAAGTTTCCCATGAAGGAACCTGCAGACTGCTGATTAGCAGAATACATTAATCATGTAGCTGCTGCTGCTACTTTTAGTGCCCCTCCATCTGTTACGATAAGCAAGCATGGTGCAGTACTTCACCACTGGTACTCAGGATATACAACTTGCTACTTGACTTCAGCATTCCAGTTTTGTAAATGGGGACAGAGGAGGTTATGTTTATAATGCCCCTTTTCCTTTCCTTCCAGGGTGACCAAGGGTCTATAAACACAGGTCTTTAACCTACACACTACATTAAGGTAGGCCATCGTAAATGCCATCTGGAAAAATTAATGATTCTTACATAGCAATGTTTCATATTCCACCTGATGGAACTAACATGGGGCTCACATAGAGAAGATGGTGCTGCTTACTAAGTAACAAAAAAAAAAAATTTATTGCTACACAGATACTGAGCACTTGTTTTAGCTGTGACAGCTAGGATTCCAGCCTAGCGAGGGAAGGTGGCATTTCACCACAGTCACTCCCCCTTCAACACCGGTACTGTCCATCTCGCACTGCAGTAGGATCCTGTGCATGAACACCCACCACGTCCACTGATACCAGACTTACCATTTTCTTTTTCAGTTTGTAGTTCTCCTTATACACCAGTATTACAGCCCTCTTAAAAACTAAAAAAGAAAGAAAATAAAAAGGAAAACTGTTAATTAAGGTGTACTATTCAATGAAAATATTATCTTGGAGAAGCTGATTATTGTCGTCATGTGAATGTGAAGGATGAGATAAGCAAACTGATTGAAAAGCACATGCCCTGTATTAAGATGACAACTGGGGTTTTCATCCTATTCTTTTTCATGCAATGGCACTATTTTTTCCTCAGATTTTGTTCTGAACATTTAGGATTAAGCCATTCTACACATTTATTCTGAAACTAGCAATAACCTGCTCCTTTAAGTCTTCACATAAACAAATACAGCAGACATAGGTTAGATGTAAAGGTTCAGATTTTCTTTTTGTAATCAGTGGACATTTTCAAGTGCAGTGAAGGGCCTATAGCAAGAGAGTGCTGTGAAAAAGGACGCAAAGTCTGTTCTTCCTGCAGTTCAGCACTTGTTTAGTTGGAAGGTTGAACATCTCGATTCCTACTTTTCCATCTGCTGGAATTCTCTTGCTTCCACAACATCCAACTGGAGTGGCTCACTAACATTATCTAATCTTTCAGCCTCCAGGGAGGCAGAGACATGTTCTCTCTCATCTGTAAGGAAGAACAGAAACACGGGGGCCTTGAAGCTGCAGGTGAACTAAGGGATGACTCTGCAGAGCAGTCCTGGATCCCAGATTGGACTCTAGGGCAGTATAGCTCTATCCCAGCTCATGCATCCATGTTTCCTTCCAGTGGAAGAGGAGAAAGGTATGCAGTTGAGTCTCATCCCCATGTGAAACCAGGACATGGCCATAGTGAGTACAGCATTAACCCCAGAGCTTGGCAGTTTCCTTCAGTTCCACATATTGGGTGCATTTTCTAAGCTACCCGCATAGGGTTCGAAGTGAAAATAAAATTCGGTTTCCCAAGTGGCAGACGAGCAGTCTAAGCTAAGCATCAGGCAAGAGTCCTTTCATTCACGCATGTCCTGCTGGGAAGCGTCTGGCATACGCAGATCGGAGAAGCTCATCCAAGGAACCTGGCAGGTAGTTCCTGTTTGTTCTTCTGTTGGAAGCATCCCTTCCCCTAACCTGTCATGCTTCCCAGGGAAGGAGTGCACGACAGCCCTGAGAAAGAGAAACTTGTCTCTCATCAACCTGGAGTTGTTCTGTAGGTGTTTATCCAATGACATTTTAAAGAAATATTTTTTAAAGAAATGGACAAAGCGCCTAAGATGTTTCACTGGAAGATTTCATTACTTAGCTAATTACGAAATTATTAATGTATATATACTATTAAATAAAACTCTTGCTTGTATGCTCTCACTTCCACATCCATTTTTCAGGTTAAAATAATCTGGATGGGGATTTTGATGCAGTAGCTGTAAAACAGAATTTAGCCTGAATTCACAAGAGTAGACTAAATCACGATTTTCCTACTAGCCTCCTTTGAAAGCTTGGTTTAGCAGATTGTTCTAAAGAGAATATCGCCTCTTGAAAATCACTGATTCCCATAGTTTACATACAGGCAGGAGAGCAGCTGAGGTTGGCTCACTGAGCAAACAGCAACAGCAAACAAACAAATGGAAACTTTCCTCATATTAGGAAATACAGCTATGTGTTTTTTCAGATGTAAGTCTACCCTAGATATCACATGGCTACAGGGAAAGGAGATGGTGGGTTTCATCTTGTGAGAAGATTTAATGTGGCATTCTTCAGATCTGAAAGACCAGAGAGTCATTAAGGAAGACACTTACCAAACACTGTAAGTTCAAGGTCTTTTCTTGCTTTGCCCAGTGATGGGAAAGGATTCAGCCAGGAAACTGTAGAGTGCATCAGAAGTTCTCCCATTGAGAGCTCTGTCACCTGTATTAAATTATAACAGTAGATAATATAAATATACGCATCAGTGCTGCGATCCACATATGTAAAATGTTAATGAGTACACATCAATAACTTTAAGGATCTATGTTTTCTGTATTTACTCTATGTACAGAGAGAAAGGCAGAGGGATCTGCACTATGGCAGGAGAAGTGTGAGTAATCTCCTTTTTAAAATAGGTAACAACTATAAAAAGTAATAGCCCCTAAGTTATGGAAGCTGGATAGAAGTTCTTGCTATTAATAACTTAGAAGAATATTAAGCTGATCTGATGATCTGTCACTTACATATAGCCAATTGTGAACTGGCTGATTTATTAGCTGTATCTTTAATTTCTATAGAATAATTAGTATTAATGACACTGGCAGAATTAATGGAGGTCTTGTACTCTGAGGCTGCTTTCTTCTGTGGGACACAACGTAACACTGTGATGAATCTCCCAGGCTGTCAAGTTTTCTTTCCCCATAAATGATGGGAAACCAGGTAGCCAACAGGGGTGATCTGGCTTTTACTAGGAGGCATTTCTCATATCTGATCTTCACCTTTATGGATTCGATCTGCTTAGTAGTCGGTTGATGTAAATAGCTAAGTTGAGACCTGGCTGCCCCAGTTCTGGGAGATGTGTGCACACAGTCAGTTTAAGTAATGGGGTTTGTTCTGACAAATACCCATGGATGCCTCAGCGCCGTAAGTGTAGAGAATGAGAATAGCAGACCTTAATGTGAAATCCCTCAAATTGCCATTTTCATTTATACGGGTGAAAAAATATCTTAAGAACTCTAAGCATAAAATCTGAATGCCTTGGGGCATGGATAATCTCTGCAACACTTGAGACGAGGAGGATTTTTCCTACTGAGAATTATGTCTACTCCTGCTTGCAATTCCTGTCAGTCCAGAAAGCGGCTCTGGCAGCTGTCTGAAAATTTTACCGTAACCTACTGACAAAAAGAAACTTGACAGGCAGATGTGAAATGGAAGTCAAAATATTAAAGGAGAAAGGAGGAATGCCAGCACAAGTAAGTTCCCCCAATTACCTCAGGAAGAGAGAAAACACCTAATGGCAAGCAGGATAATGCTTCAGGAGTGAATAAAACATATTGTTCTTTCTCTTACCTCCTTCTCTGTTCCACTTTGGTCTGCAACCAGTTGGTCAAATACAGTGCCATAATCTTCATATATCTTCTGCATCTCATTGATGTGACTTGCTACTTTTTCCATTGCCTTCAGCGCTTCTATAAGGTTTAAAAATTTCATAGACAGCTATGTAATTCAACTGTATCTTCTAAAGATGACATTTTTTTATTGAATTCCACTTGAGGCAGGCAAAATGATGCATGTTCAAGGTTTGGTAAATAGAATTCTAGCTTCATATCAGTGCTTTCTCATAGCAATAGTAGAGGTATGCTTCCTGATCAGAGTAAGTGAAAAATGCTCGTCTAGTGTCTTAAGTGCCTGAAAAAGCTGCAATAAGCATTCCAGTGATGACCCCCCAAATATATGAATGTTCCTATCAACAGGACAGTAAACTCAGTTAGGTTTTACATCTTGTATATATAGGGCCACTAGGATCTCTACAGTAATCTACACCCCTACTAAGGCAAGTCATCTGAGGAGCTTTAATAGAAACAAATTGCATTTGGCTCACCACAGAACAGACAAAGAAAGACGGTGCTAGGTTGTAAAAGTTCCTCATGGATTGTATCCATGAAATTAAGTGCTGGTGGCCAGGTTTTGTTTACATTTTGTTTTCTAGGCAAGAATGACACTAGATTTCATTAGACTTTTGTGTTAATTCAGAAAGGAGTTGGAGAAGGGCACTTAGCTTCCCCAGTCCTGCCAGCTCTTAACATGCAGCCTTTTAGCAGTTTGGCATCCATCCTGACCTGCAAGTAAGTCACCCCCAGCCTGGTTGTAAGAGCAAGGGAACAGTATTAAGTCAGTAACAGCCTCATGACTTTTTGCTGACAGTGTATTTTGCCTGAATCTATTTTGTTAAACTGACAATCAATCCATAAAATAAATCTCTAGACTTTTATCCACCAGGTGCTGACAGACCTGAACTGGCATTTGCCAGGGTGAAGTCCCAAGCATGAGAGCCTAGAAAAGCAATCAACTCTAATATATATTAGACAGACAAGTCTTTCTACGTGGGAAGACTGCAAAGCATTGACAGAGATCTCTTATATGCAAGCAAGAGTCACAGCCAAACCTCAAACAGCTAAAATTTCTTTCTGTGCCATTGTTAAACTTTGACACATGTAAGAACTGAGTAATAACCACAAGATGGAGCTTTGGTCAGTGTCTCCCAAGTGGGAAAAAACACTATGACCCAATATGCTCCTGTGCAAGAATTGAGGAGAAAGACCCCCGTCCTATTTGTCATGGCAAATTCTCAGCATATCTACTTCTCCGTGGGACTTGGACATACCAGGTAGGACTTCTTGCTAAAAGCATGAAAAAGCTACTTACTGTTTTTAAGGAGAGGGAGGAAATTCCCTCTAGGTTTTCATGAATTCTGTGACATCTACCAGAATGGCTACCTGCATCTTCAGCAAGGGCTGGAAATAAAACTTAACTCATATTAATTCCTGTAGAAGAACGGACGAAGTTACCTGTCAAATGATAGTGCTCCTCACTCTCATTATCTGTCAGAGACACCAGCTCTTTTAAAAGCAGAGGATATTTCAGCACTCTCTGAACAGGCTTTATGAGATATGACTCCAGTGTAGACGAGTGTTGCTTTGTGGGATTTCGAGCATCCAGAAAGGCCTTAAAGGCACTATCTGTTTTGGCTAGATGTAAATAAAAGAGTTGGTCAGTTGGACATGGAAGTCATAGAAGTTACAATAACTTGAAAGCACAGAGCTGCAACTTGTAACCAGCACCAAAAGCCTCACCCTTTTCAATAGACGGTTTAAAAAGTAGTTTACACTATGCATTTCATAATTATTTCCTGCATTAAATAACATACGTAAGGGCTAATAGAGCAATCATATCAAGGCGACATTATTCCTCAATGTAATTTTTCCACTGCGCTGTGGGCTGCTTCTGCATCAAATTAATAAAGCGATGGCAGAGGAATTAATTCCTTACTTATTCTGCCATTTGTTGCTTCTTTTTCAAGTACGAAACAGATCTGCAGATGGCACAAACTTGTGGAAGATGCTTTTGTAGCTATTCAGGCTACTGCCTGGATATTACAAAAGGAATCTAACCCCTTCAGTTCTTGCCCTTGCTTTGTACTAGTATTCTCTGCAAGTCTATGGGATTTCTTACGGCAGTTTAAATACATGCAAATGAATTACAATAATGAAGACAATAAATTACCTCTCTCGAGAACTTTCTGAACTTTGATATGGTTTGCACAGAAGCCACTGTACAGTTTAAAGTGGTCAGCATAATACAGAAAGGAGCCTCCAAGGGAAAACAGCAATTTCTGAAATCAACACAATCAAAATATTAATTCATTACTAGAATCCTAAATAAATGTTCAGGCACATAACACAGAGGCTCGATGGTGTGATTATTTGCTATCTTTCTATACATATCCTGTAATTTTTATATATATAAAATCATGAATATATTTCTCTGGGCGTAGGGTTCAGCCTATTTAGGCTAAGCCTGCAATTTTCTCCATTCTCCCTGAGCAGATAACACCACTGCAGACACTGTCTTACTGTGTCTTTCAGGCAGCACAGGAACAGAAACCAACAGACACGTAACAGGGTATCTTGTGCTGGGAAAAAACATGAGCAACACGAAGCATGGCGCAAAAGTGCCGAAGCCAGAAGGGACAGTGTAAAACAAATACAGAGGATTGCTTTCCAACCGTTTTCCTCCTTTCCTGCAGGTGGTAATTACAGGGCACCTCTGATGCTCTTGGATGAAGGGGATGTTGGGAAGATGTGGGAGGGACTGAATCACGAGGGAGATGTTTTTAGAAAAATGCTTCCCAAAGCAAAGATAAGAAAGAGCAGCAGTGAAGTAGGAGGGGGAGGAGGAGGAGAAGGAGGAGGAAAAGAGCAGCCCTCTCCCCTCTTTTTAATCAATGTTTGCACCACAAAAGGCAGCAAGTGCCCGGGAGACCTGCCAGCAGTTTCGCCTGGTCCTGTGACAGTGACTCCACCTGTGGGGAACCCACTTCTTACAGCTAGGGCAGGTACTGAGTGGTGCCACCGCGAGCGAGACAGCACAGCGAGGGCACAGCCTACAGCCATTTACACTTTTTAGGCCCTCTTCTTGGACCTCACAGCATGAACAACTCATTCGGCATTGAACAGGAAAAGCTCCCAGTCTGTAGTGGGAACTGGGAGCAGCAGGGAGGAAGGAGCATAGGGCAGGGCAGAATTCAGCCCAGTGACAATAACCTTTCTACAATGGAGTTCTGCATCATAAGCATTGCTAGTTTATAGCATACTCAAAGCCTGCTCTGCATCTTCCATGTGGTATCTTCTGCCGTGGGAAAGAGAAAGAGAAAACCATGAAAAATAGCACTTATCTTTCACTGCTGAATAGAAGTCTGTAATCCAAAGTAAAGCTTCAAACACAAAAGCAACCATATGAAATTTAGAGTACTTAAAGCCAGATTTTCACAAACACTTGCAGGTACGCTGCAAAGTATTAAATGGCGAAATATTTACCCGGAACTGGGATGGCGTTTCCAGTGTATTAAAATCTGAGGAAGAAGATATTCCATCTTCAAGGGTCTCCAAAAACACCTTCTGGAAATCCAGCATTTCTGGCAGACTGCCGAACAAGGACTCCATCTGTGAAAAACATCAGGCTATGAAGTACAGCACTCCGTGCACCTAACGGTGGACTTGCGAAAACAGTCCACTAAGGAGATGTGACCCACAGAGGTTGAAAAGGCCAATAACATCTTCATTAATACTTTTCAAACGGGTTTTATAAAAAAAAAAAACAAAACCAAAACACCTTACAAAAAAGCAAAGGTTTCTTAGGCGTTAAGTCAGAAGAACAATTACCATTTAAAAAAAGAAGTGACGCACGCACCAGACACAAAGGCACTGACGGGTGTAATTCCTATTGTTATGTTCATTGTTTGCTTTTTCTGTCATGCTCTCAGCAATGAAAAACCCAAATGCCAAGGTCTTAACCCATAAAAGAAT
Organism: Haliaeetus leucocephalus; assembly: GCF_000737465.1. Taxonomy (NCBI): domain Eukaryota; kingdom Metazoa; phylum Chordata; class Aves; order Accipitriformes; family Accipitridae; genus Haliaeetus; species Haliaeetus leucocephalus. The sequence continues at coordinate 1,828,624 of NW_010973255.1, forward strand.
GAAAACCACATTTTTCAGTTATTCCCTCACCTCATCCTGGGTAAGGAAGGTTTCCTTTTGAAGGGGCTCCAAGTATAGCTCAAAGAGGCAGCTCAAGTCCTGCAAGAAACAGAACTCATTCACTTTTTATGTAACAGGTTGAAAATGTTCTTTATACGACAACTGCAGGATAGGGGTAATTTTCAGGAATGAACTAGAGATACAATTCCTTTTCTGTAACAAAATCATCTGCGTGTTGTTAGCACTAAAGTGATTGCTAAATTAGATACTAATTCATTTTAGTGTAATGTTTTTGTTTCATCTTTAAGGCTTTACAGCTTGATTATAACAAATCGTATTTTAGTATAGCATGAGGAGAAAATATTATGGGTGATGGCTTTCTAAAGAGTCCACGTATATGAACAGCATCAAGTGTTTCAATCATGCATGTTAGATAAACCATATAAATAGCCACTCATTTAAATGTCAGTAGTAATATTCAGAAGGGCACGTAACATTTTAAAATCTTGTTAGAGATATTAATGTGTTCAGTTACATTGTTGGGAGGACACAATTAGCGGCTTTTTCAGTCACTTCTTCAAAGAATTGGTGCCACTTTTGAAGACTTACTATCCCACACCAAAGCATGACAGCAGGGCTGGGGCCCACTGCAGGGCTCTCCGACCCCGAGAAGAGACACGGCAGAAATTCTTATGGAGAACGAATAACGAGCATCTCCCTGAGAACACTGTAACGAGTATGTGCAACCTGCCAGGATTTTGCCAGGTGCAAAATTTCACACATGTCAGTGACCTCCATGGTCGTGCCTTTGTGGAAGCAATTCCTCTATAAGAAATATCAGCTGGACATACATGGGGGTCCGTGTTCTGTAAAGCTTCCTCAAGCTTTACAGCATCTGGCTGTTTTAGTGTATTTGTGGATATACTAACAACCACAGACTGAAAGCATTTTCTCCTCTTTTCCATATACATTATTGCAGCAAGTACCAATATCTGTAAGTATGTGTTTTGAGATCCGGCAAAGTAGATGATTCCTCCTTGCTGAAGGTCAATAAAATCAGTGTTTTCATGTTTCTTTTGGCATCCAGCCACATGAATTTGGGGTTTATAAAAAGAAGAGACATACATCTAACAAATTATGGACTTAGCAGTCAGAGGAGAAATAACATATGTGTGATGCTACAACCAACTGGAGCTGTGCCTTTTAGCTTTGCTGATTCAAAAATAATTATGCACTATTTTCCACAATTAAACTTTTTTTTCTAATTTGTAGGAGACTCTATTCTGTTGTTCTGCCAGATTTATTTTCGTCTGGAAAATTATGGAAACATCCCCTGGAAAACTCCTATGTTAACATATTGCAGGTATCTACTCCCCACAGATTACCACTCTCCAATATAAATACAAATTGATTAGAACTAAAGCTACTAGATCAAATCCTACAGCCTCTATTACAGGAGCAAGCCTGCTGAAAACAACAGAACAATTAGATAAGCACACTTTGTAGGTTATGGCCCTTGTAGAGGGCTGGTTATATAAAGGTAAGCATGAAATATGTTAAGACCATCCACAAATCACAGGCTGCCTCAAAACCAAGGCTGCAGCTAGCCAGGTTGTTTTGGTTTGTTGTTTTTTTTTTTTACCTTGACGTATGATTTCTCAGTGTCCATAAGCTCTTGGATGACTTTCCTCAATCTATCTGCATCAGAAAGGTGGCGAGCCAGTGGCCGTGGAGGTGGATCCTGGTTGTCCTTCTGTCCTTCCATACCACTTGCCTGGACTTCTTGGAAGTTTCGGCACAACACACTGATCTGTTCTGCACTCTGTTAAATGAGACCAAAGAGACAAACACTGATGTTTTAGAATACAAACTGTACTACAATTATTTTTAAATTCCTCAAATTTTGCTCTTGTTCCAAATTCAGGGGCTAGAGCATGCCATTGATTTTTGTCAAATATGGATCCTGATAGCATTGAACAGTTTCAGTTTATAGCAGATCCAGATCACAGCAGTAAAATGAAATGAAAATATTCTAGTGATTTTCCAGTGCAAATTATTTTCAGTCTTCAGATACAAGCTCATGGGATGCAAAAGAGGAGAGAGCACTCAGATATACCTTATACTTTGGTTCTTATGACACTACCATCACACTGTTTTCCATCTCTTATTTTGGAACACTCACTGCATCAAACCAGAAAGAATTAGCAGATAAAGATCTTTTAAGCATCCAGAATAACTGTTTTATTTGTCGTCTGCTACCTATATTGCATTGTGTGGTTTTTTCAAACAATGAGACTTGGAGCTGAGGGTTCCAATTCCAATGTCCTGGGTTGTCAAAAGATGTTTAGATGCTTTGTCTCCAAGGAGACAACTACCTATACAGATTTTTTGCTTTCAAAAATGGTGAATGGGAACCTAAATCTTTGAGATTCTTTAGAAGAATGATAAACACGATAAAACCCCAGAAAATTTTCAAGTAAGGTAGGAACTGGAAATGGAACAACAACAGTTAATCTTATAAGGTAAAGATGGAAAAGAAAGAGATTTTTCTGACACTATGAAAGGGTTGCGTAGTTTGCTCTTGCATGACCATCACTAATATCCAAAAACAACTTTTGCAGGCATTACTCTTTAATGCTTAATTTGAAAATTATTCCACTGTTCCCTATATGACATTTTCCTGAAAGATAGAATATCACTACCAGTACCCAATTCTACCTTAACAGCTGTTGATATCCACCTCTTTGTACTACATGAAACAATTCTTCTGCAGTGCTTCTGTCTTTCAGATGCTAAGATACCAGACAGTTGCATATGCTGTGCCATATATTATCTTCTATTTAGTGAATGCATTCAAATGAGGACTATTTGAACGCTGCCTTATTTCAAGTGGAAGTCTTGTTTCAGTGAAGAAATCAAGACATGAGTGCATTTCAGAACTGTCTTAATCTGTACTAATTTATTCCAGACGCTGTTTCAGGTGGTCCTTTTTGGAACTCCTGATTCACCACTGATTATCTGTGTAGCTAAGTTCACCAGCATACTACGTCATCAATTGATCAAATGCAAAAGTTATTCTGAAACTGAACTGAGCTATACAAAGCCTTCTGTAAGTTGGAGGCTAAATGCACTAGCAATTAAATCTCAGCCATTCATAGGACAAAATATAGGTACATCCCTCACACCTATATAAAGGAAATAAATGTTAAAACATCAAATACTTGCCATCTAGTCTATATTACTCTGTAGCTTCCCAGCCCCCAGTTTTAAACAATGCCATCACTTTAAAAAAAATAAAGTTACTTTCCTCACTAATATGTGCAACCATCTTCCACAGTCCTATATAATGACAGCTTGCAGGACTGAAATTTAGATACGTTTTATATTTACAACATTTATTAGGACCCCCAAAAATGCAAAGTAAATTGAATGGTGTTTGTTGGAATTATAGCTGCACACTGACAGAATACATTTAAAAATCACTGTCACTCTGTGCCACTAAAATTAATCAGTGTTTTGGAAATAAATCACAACTTAATTTATGAAATAGGGTGGGGAGGAAGGTGTATTTTAAAGCAACTTCTAAATAGCTGAATGCCAAAGTACTTGGGTTTTGTTTTCTTTGTTTCTGATGTCAGAAAGTGTTGTATTTGTATCAGAATGATTCAGACTTTAAGCTCTCTACAGCTCAAGGTGCGCGTGGGCAACTTGATTTACATGAACCTGATGCCTGATCAAGGACAGTAGATCAAGGATATGAGACAGCCTGTTGAAAGCAAGTCATAAACATCATCATCAGGCAGTTTTACAAGGAGGAGTTAGAAGTCCTCTATTCCTCCTCAACCACCTTTGCACATAGGGCAGGCAGACATTGGAGAACATGCTATGTTCTCCATTCCCTTCAGTTTTGGGGCCAGAGCTGCATCTGCCATGAAGAACCACTGGATAAGAAAGCATATGGAAATAGATGATACTCCTCAACATAAACACTATTTGAGCACCTAAACAACATAATTTTGGTGTCAGAAATTGTTCCACACAACTGGCCCAAGCCCAAGGCACAGGATTACTCTCAGGTACCTCTCAGCCATACTGCTGGGCAAGTAGTGATTTTTATGAACTTTAGTAGTTTCCTGAACACATAAGCACTTTGTGTTTGCGAGTCTGGCATCAAAAAATATTGCCCTTGTCCTGCACTGCTGCTTGTAGACTCTGGTCCTTTCCCACAGCTTTGCTGCTCTCAGTCCTTTCCTTTATGGAAAACTTTCAGACTGTGCAATATCCAGACCTGATTCTCACTCTTTGTGTCCACTGTGGTATTTGCATTTGGGTCAAAGCAAGCATGAAATGTTACTTGGTCACAGGACAGAAGTATTTCACATTCACTCCTACACATTGCACGGACCATAGGAACACATTTTGCCAGTGCAACCACAAAGTGTACATTAGGTTCTGGATCAAAAGCCCAGTATTCATGAGAAACTTCATAATGAATAAGTAGAGAGAAATAAAGGCTATTTGCTTCATATTTTTTTCCCAAAACTCCCTTACCACCCAAGTCAGGATCTCCATCTTTTTTCTACACTGCTCTGGATGCTACTTTCTGCCTCCCACACTAAACAATGTCCTGCTCTTCATTATGTTTTCTGCTTAAAATAGATCTTTTCCAGAAACTTTAGTGGCTCTAGTGACAACCCCTAAGAACATCTCTTTACAATCTTTTATGTGGGGGCAGGAGAGAGCCAGCCTCTGCCCTATTACTGATTGCAGCTGGGATTTCAAAGCCACCTGGGCATTCTGGATGTCAAAGCAGAGTTTGGCAGTCCAGTGCCCTCAAACCAAGAAGTCTCAAGAGAAGCCCCAAGTTGACAGTACATACAGGCATCATAACGTTGAATTAAGGTGGGAATTAACCCTGAATTTGCTCTGACAATGACACTGCAACAGCTAACACAGGCAGATTTGACTCTCAGATACATCTGGTAAACTCCTTAAGCACATAGCTTTTTATTTGCACAAGGCTAAGACTGTCTGTACTTAGCAAATGGTAAAAAAATTATTTATGCCAGCCTGTATAATGTGCAGCTCATCAGAATAAAAACATTTAAGTTGGTGGAAAAAAAAGCCCAGATGACTGACTGTGCAGAAGGCTGCAAGGTACCTCGATGCAGAGAAAAGCTGATGAGAGCATACACACTTTCTCCAAAATCCATCACTTGAGCTGATGTACGCCACTTTCAGCAACATTTATAGGAGATTGCAAGAAGCTTCAGCTTACCTGTGGCACTGAACAGCAGACGGATAAGGCTAAAAATGCAAAAATTTTGACTAACAGTGCTAGATTTGAACGGCAGAGTTGGGAAAGACAACTGGAGCTTATGAATGGTTTATAGAAAAAACAAATACTTGCATTCCAGGGAGAATGAAGTTAAGCAGCACTGTACTGTTTTATTGGCCACTTTCACAGATTTTCCAACAAAGCTGTATAAACCCTTCTACAGACCTAGCAGTCAGGGGAAGCAGCCTCCTGCCTCATACTCTCTTGGCCTCTAAGAAAACTGAAGGATGCATGGAAGCAACCTTGAGAAACGTTTTTTTCATCCCTGCATGTTTGCAACTCATGGTCAGGTCCTACATCCTTTTGCAGGCAGTGTTCCCTGTGAGTGAGGATTGCTCACAGTACCCTTAGAAAGGAATATTCCAGTCCACGTAATTGTCAGCTGGACCCATAGCAGTCAACCACCACAGTGGTGCTTAACTTGTCAGACGGAGATGAAGCACATCCCATTTTCAGTAATAGTCCTGATAAGAAATATTAGAGATTATTCCTTTAAACTGAACAAAAGGATACTCTTACAAGGAACCTTTTACAGATTTTCTTTGCTCCTTGCAGACAAGCATATCATCATTTGAGGCTGTGCTATTCCCACCAGAGTTAAAAATCTCCATAAAATTAATCGGTGAGAGAGCAGAAGACATTAATCAGCAGTAGTTAAGCATTAGCACAACAATTTCATGGCTATCTTGTGACTTTCTACTGAATGATACTGATTGAACATAAATGCTGCACAAGGTCAATTAGTGTTACGGTGTCTCTGCTCATTGCTGTTTATTTTATCCTCATTTATACACCTCATGTACTCCATCAGTTGGTCGGGGTTTGTTTGGAAAAGTGATGGAGAGGAATATTTTGAGTAGGCTAAGAAAACTCTACAGTCTAAGAAAGACTCCTTGGGAGGGTTAAAACCATGCATGTCCTTCAATGAGTCGTCAGATTCCTGTACCCTTGTGCAGGACACATCTATGGGGTGATCACCAATTCTTTGAATTCCTTATCCGAAAAGGAAGCATGCTCAGAAAACATCCTGCAGAAACAGATTAGTCTTGCACCCTCTAAAAACAAACAGCTAACAGCTCAGCTCTGCCTGATGTATGTATTTCCGGAGACACTGAATGCACCAGTCAGCAGAAGAAACACAATTACACAGGATTTTGAGAAATGAACAGCTGGCCAGGGACCTCTTTACATCCCTCACTGTGTGAAAAAGGAAAGCTTTTGAGGATGTCCATCACTTTTCCTTTGTGTTAGAAGATGCTTCTCTCTTGGACAAAGGCAGCCCTAACAGCCGTCATTTTTTTGTGGGTCCACCACTTTACAGACTTCTCAGTCATCCTCAGACTGGGAAGTACCTTGCAATGTAAAAGGCTAGAAAGTTGCAGACTTTAGCTCCCCTAAAGACCACTGAAAAAAAACCTGCCTTATGGTACATACCAAAACAGTATATGTGCATTCCTCTGAATTGTTTATTAAGACTGAAATATGTCAGCAGAGTTTTGCTGAAAAACACCTTGTGGGATTTTCACCACAGGTATCTGGGCAAGACTGCTGCTCAGCTTCAGGCAACAGAAGCTAAAACAAAGTAGTAGCCTCAGTCATCACTTAGCTTCTGGTCCTTTTTTTTCCCCACTTCAAGGCCACTCAGAACATGAAACTGTTCCCGACTGACACTGCTGAAATTTTAGGGGTCTGTTTTGTTTCGCTGTGTCTCTTGCATGTCTTTTAATTAAAATGTTTAAAACATTGCTAAAAGAAAGGTATTTTTTTAAAAGTGTCCAGTCAGATCCTTTGCAGCAATAAGCCAGGCATAGTTAGAGTTACACTTCAAAGTAGGGAGAAGCAACCCCTCTGCGCCGCATTATAAAAAGCTGCCCTACCAGACACTACCAGACCAGACAACAGGGGAGGAATTAACGATGGACTTTTGCCTTTGAGTGAGAATTTCCCAATTTCAGGGAGATGCACATTAGCAAAGCCAGACTGTTCCAGTAATGCAAGTAGGTGTCACCAACCTCACTTAGAAATCCCAAGTACGGTAAGAAGAGGGGTTGATGACCTAGTAACTCTCTCCTGACAGCACAGGTCAAGGCCTGAAAGAAGGCTGAACATACAGCTTTGTAAAAACAGCTAAGATGCAGCCCACCTGACGTGGTGCCTGAGCTATTAATATGAATTGCATGGTGGCAAATCTTCCCTCTCACTTCCCACACAGAGAGAGATGCCCACCTTTCTCCTTGGGTATAGAGGAAGAACCGCTGATGACTTAAGCACTCGACTGAGACGCTAGTTATAAACCAAGTCACGCAGCAGGGATCTGGCCCAAGAGCCTGCACCGACCAGGTCCCGAGGACCAGCAGCTCCCACTGAGTTCAGAGATGCTGTGCTCAGCTTCTCTAAAAATCAGTCTCCAAAGTCATCTGACCCAACACATACCAAAGTCAAAGGCAAAACAGAAGCCATTTCCATTGCGGAATGTTAAATCCTGACCATACAAAATGTAAAGATGAGAGCGTCAGGAAAACAGAGAGAGGAACCCTGACCGCCCAGGGCGCAAAAAGGAGACTTGTCAGGTAATACTAAAGCACACAACGCAAATTTTCCCAACTCCTGATCTTGTGAAAATATTGTCATTCTTTCCTTCCCCATGTCCTTATCCTGATGTCGTCAATTTTTAATGCAGAAGGCTTATGTATTTTTCCACCACCTGTGCAATATATTTACAGCCTTCTTATATTCCCCCAGCAGGACCTTGATTGTAGCTCTTATTTTTTTTCCTCCCTGTTTCCACAATCCTAAATTATTTGTGAAAAAACCCCAGAGAAATAGTTAAAACATTCATGCTGCAGTTATTTCCAAATTTCCCTGAAGAATCTTTTTAAAACCATCCCACTTCTTGTCAAAATCTGGATCATGACTTACTCCTTTCTCTGACAGATGCAAGAAATAACTTTGCTTGAGCCCGACAGCAAACAGTGCAGGCAACCAACCCACCCCTCCCTCCCCCAAACTTCAAAAAGCCCAAACCTTTTCCCGTGCAGCGTACTGGTATAAACTCACCCACCGACTACATGTTACCAGAATCCATTATTTGATTATTATTGCTAGGACAGTCAAGCGCAGACAGCCTGGCACGCTAGTACAGCCCCATGTCACCTACCTTATCCTAATTAAGCAGCACTCCCCCCAGCTTAACCCATGCCGCTGCAGAACTCACCACAGAAAACATCCTGTGCAGGGAGCCGTAAGCTGCTGCTGCCTGCTGCTGGGTTTTGCGAGCCAACGCTAAACTCTTAGCTCTGGTTTTACTCCTCCTGAAGGCGGGCATTGTGGCTTGTGAATACAAACTTTGCCAAAGGAAAAGGCCCCTCGGAAGGAAGCCACGGCTGTTGCAGTCCCCTGCGAACACACCTTCTCTCCCAGCTCAGTTGCCCAAGTTTCCCTTTTGTGCCGATTAAGGAAAATGAGAGATGCTGTCAACGTCCCAGTGTAACAGGGCTAAGCAGCATACGAGAGCACAAACAGACCTGCCATACCTCCCTTTGTTACTACAAATGCAGGGAGAACGTGCCATATGAGAAGGTTTTTTTTAGCTTGATGTAGTGAATGAAGGAGAAAGTGCAGTTATGGCAAGGGAAGATGGGTTTTATGTCCCCAGAAAAGTACCTGCCTCTGTGCCTGTGAAATGTACTGCATAAACAAAACATCAGGTGCTTTGAGAAAATTAGCCAAATACCTAAAAATATCTAGAGGGTGCTGACTGCCCTGAAGGTCGGCATGAATTATCAATGGTACTGATGCTCTGTCAAGGGTATATGCCGCTAAATGGTGTGGCATACAAATGCTCTTACAACGATAAAATGAAAAACAAATAGGCAGCTCTCTGGATGGCTTCTTTACATAATTGTGCTTGTCCTTTGTTCAAACTTTTTAGTTATAATTACACCAATAAAAAGAAATTTAAACTGTGCTCAGTAATAAATTCAGGCTTGAAAGTAAAAGTCCCCACGTTGATATATTTACACAAAGCCAATCAGGTCTACAGATAGATTGTTCTAAAAAAAAAAAAAAAAAAAAGTGACTTTAAATAAAACATTATAGTACCTGACACCACTGAGCTGAAGAGTTACAAGACTGACAAGCAATTCATTAATAAAAGGAGAACTATACCAGCGGCATAATAAAACACAGTAACTCCCATGTTCTCTCTGTCACAGCACTGTTAGAGCATAATGAAGTTGAGCTATAAGGCTTCATTCAACGCTGCCCTTGCCACCACCCTTGCTCTCTAGCAAACCCTTTTCTTGAACCCAAATGATACACCAAGCCTGGGTATCTATATCCTTGGTTATGAGTGTGCTGCTTCAGAGGTTTCAAAGATATTCACTTTTGTGCAAGCAAGGGAATAACGCAGCCTTCTCCTTTAATTACTGCAATTAAAGTTACATCCATCTCTTTCCAAATCATTAGCTTGACAGCTCAGCGTTTGCCAAATCATACAGCTCCGTTGCCGAGCGGCCGCCTATCAGAGGAACAATGATGCTGGAGCCCTGAAACAACATGCTGCTGATAAGGCTTGCAGAATGTATCACAGCAGTAGGAACCTCTTGTTTAGCTGATGGACTATGCCCTTTCTTTCTTTTGGAGACTGATATCGGATTCACTGGGTGAGGAGACTACATAACAGAAAACTGAGGAATGGTCTCCTTTTGCCTGCTCCCTAACATTTCATTTTTCAGTGGACACACAGCCTGCTTTAAAAATCCAATTACATGGACTACTGTGTAGCAAGTACAAGGCTACTTTTCTTATCCACCATTAGTGGCTGCCTCTGCAGTAGTCCACAGACTGTAGGGATTCACACAGCAAGTCTGAAGAGAAGAAAAAAAAATCACTAGTCTGTGGAAATTAAAGGTTTACAGTATCAGATATGGCGTTTTAAAAATAACACAGGTCAGGTCACCAGATCCACATTTATTAAGAGTATAACTATACTTTCTGGAAAGGTACTGTTTCTTCGTTTTCTATCAGCATGAGTCGTAGCAATTTTGAGCTCTGTTTTTGTTAATAGATACGTGTTAAAACACAGCTCATCCACTGGCACTGGGAAAACAAAGGCTGCTAAATTTCAGGTCCAAGCGATATCGTCAATCTTGATGAAAAACAACAACAGGACTTTTTAATTCCATATTAGGAAGTTATTCTTCCCCAGATTTGCCAATTAAGCCTGAGTTATTAGCTAGCCATATGCCAGCTAAAAAATGTTACCAATTAACAGCTTTTTTTTTCCCTGTGTATTCATTAGAAAAAAACCAACTATGTTTTAGTAATCCTTCCAACTCTTATTGGGGGACATGGATAAATCAAAAAAGCAAAAAACACAAACTAAAATAAACCAAATGAATGAAAGCATTTTCTTTACCCTTTCTTCTTCTCTAGAAGCGCACAACAAACACTCAAGCCCTTTTCAAGAACACATCTCCTATGTAAAATTTACGTGTAAAATAATCAATCTCCGTGAAATATTTTTAAGATGACTGGAAAAATGACATAGCCTTGTTGTTTGTTCCTGTCTGGTTTGAGTAACACACATTCCCTTTACAGACATCTGGTTTTCATCTTTCCATTTTAGTGGCACCAGGCTTGAGTTACCATAACAGTAACATCCTTCGAAATACAGGCTTCCCTCTATTGTCCCGATACGTCTAGGTGCGCTTATCTGCATCAAGTTCATTTCCCATCCTGCTTTTGCCCTTAATGCATGAAGGTAAAAGGCTAATTTTGCTCTGTCTGTATATACTTTGAATGAAAGGAAACAGCAGCTTGCCTCCAGGACAATCCTGAGCACTTGCAGGCTACTTTGTAACATCAGTCTGGACCACCCGTGAAGCAGAAGCATAATTACAACATGCGGGTTTTTAGATATAACTGTGTCTGTGTATATATGTATGTATACACACACCCATATATAAAAAATATACAATATGTACATACATACCCTGGACTAAGAGGAGCTCTGTGACATTAGTAGTCTAAGATACTTATATCTTAATATACTAAGTATACTTAGTATAAGATACTAAGATACTTAGTACTCTCTAAGCATTATAAGCTCAGGCTTAATTCATCTGGTGTCCAGATCCCTACAGTGATCTAGAGCGACTCCATTTTTTACATTTTATAAATGTAGGTGGATGATTTCTCTAAATAGTTTTCTAGCATGCTTATTATACTAATAACATGGTTTTTAAATGCCTTCAAAATGTATTTTCAAAGCATAATTGACCACAGTGAAGATATTTGCTTTAATTCCAGCACTACAAAAATGACTTAACATTCCAAGTGTTTAAAATGAATTCTTGTTTAATTTTTAATTTCAAGCATCTTAAATACTGTTTGTAACATTCCCACCCAAAGCGTTTTGTGCTGAATGCAAAAACTTTTCTCAAGTGCTGAATTAGAAACTATGGCAACCACTGAGACATTATCTTTGCAGTTGCATTCATCTTTCACAATATGTTTTTGCACTGTGCCTTCTTTGGAGGCACAGAGGGCAACCCTTAACTCTTCTAGTAGCAGTTAGCAGCAGGCATATTGCGTTTCAAATGTTAAAAGATGCAATACCCCCCACCCCACCCCCACCCCCCCGTAAAGACAATTACGGACCCTCTGAACTCCACATCAACCTCTCCCCTGGTTTTGGCGGGGTTTTGTTTAGGCACTACAGAAGGATTCTGCTGTCTCAGAAGGAAATAATCACCATGTGAGTGAAGGTCTATGTCTGCCCACAGCATGTTAGCACATAGAGACAGAGGCACACAGTGCTATGGACAACAAAACATGAAAATCTGTTGGAACTTCCCTGTGCATCTGGCTCAACTGACACCTTACTTTTTTTAAATTCTCCTCCCTCTTCCTTCCTTTCAGGTATCTTTTTGCTCTCTTTGATTTTGCAGAATCTGCTGCAGGTAGCAGATTTTTTAAGTTTTGGCATTTCACGTCTACCTTTGGCCTTACATGTTCCTTACAGCACAAAACAGGACTCAAAGCCTAGGGTATGATGGCAGCCAGGATGCAGTATTTGTCCGAAATCCTGTATTGCGACTTTGTGTGACTTTGTGTCCTATGGGTAACTGCACATACCTCGGCATGCGCTAAAATTGTGCTTAAATGCTTCTGGATCGCATTTAAAAACATGTATGTTACTGTCAGCACTGTAACTGAACAGTATCTCGGTCTTAAAAAAAAAACACCAAATAATCTACAGCTGGCAGAGAGATTACCCTGGGTACCCTGGGTCTGTCAGAAGTGTGATTAGATATCTCTGCCTTTCATTGCAAAGTGAAACGCTGCCGTCATATCCTGCACTGCAGGTGACTAGGGCTGCCTTCGGAGGCCCAGGGAGGTGGACTCCCAGGCACCTTCCTGCCCTTCGTCACTGAAGTCACAAGCGTCTCCAGAGACACTGCTAACTGTAACCTGTTGCAATGAACCAGGACTGTTGTCGTATGCTTCTCTTTTCACCTGCAGGTAAGCCTCGTGGATTTTTCCCAGAAGACTACCAAGAAAAGCTGCATTAAAAGTCATCTCGCACTGGCTTCTTCCGTTTATAAGCATCAACACAACACCATTTCTTCTCCCGATCAACCATCTGCACATTTTACACTGACGACTGTCACAGGACTTCTGAGAAGACATTTCCTTCAGTCAGAAGAAAGAGAACAAATACCAACTCCCCCCCCGAACCCCAGCAACTCAGTGTGATAGCACAAAACAGAGCAACACAAGTTCACAACTCTGCATGCAAGAACTGCACAGTCTCCCTTTGGTCTTCTCTCTCACCGTTCTTGTGCCTCACTACCAGTAACTATGCACGCAGGTCTCCATCTACACCTTGACCTAATGTCTGGTTACAGGTTAACTCTAGATATAGCACCTTTCATGCTTTATGGTTTCAAGGCTCCTCACTGTGTAAGCCAAGACAAGCAACTGTTGTATTTGAATTTTGGGCCATCCATAGGGTGGCTCTGCTGCATTTAAAGAACTGCAGGATCAATGCAACAAAGTGAAATCCAGGATTGGGGTCAGTAGCAAGCACCCATTGGTAGGTTTACAGCAAGCCTTCTGTAACCTATAGTCCATTCCATAGGGGTGGAATAAAATACTGAAACCTCAATTAATTAGCAAAACTCTTACAGACTTCTAACAGGCTACAATTTCACTCATATCACTGATAACCTTCTCAAAGGATGACAGCAGGGGTCCGGCCGTGGCTCCACACTGCTAGAGCCAGCAACTCTGGTCGGGCTCACCACAGGCTGGGCTGTCTGCAAGGGAAGCGCAATAATTAGCAATGCTCCCCACAGGCTTCTGTCGCACTTTCGATGCGGAACTGTCCCCTCCAGGCACAACTGAATCAAGGAAAACCACTGCTGAGGAACACGCTATTTTCCCATGTTAGCTCTTAGACTCCCTAAATGTGTCTCACATCTGGAAGGAAATGACGCTTGGATTGAAGAGGAATATACACGATTTTGAGAGTACTATGTTGTTAATCTCCTTCCTACAAAGAACAGAAAAAAAAGCATGTTAATTGCAGACTACTCCCCGAGCTTTTGGAGCTCATCAACTGCTAAAGAGAAGTTCTCATGATTAAAATAAAGGGAAGATCCTTAATGTCCTATGGATGCTGAGTAAACCTTCAGGCAGGCAGCTCTCCTGCAATTAATGACATGCTGTGCAAGTGGGAACTGCCTGAGCAATGCAAAATAGAGCTAATGAGAAGCTATCACCATGAACACCGTTTAACTGGAATTGCCTCCATGCAAGAAATAGGTTTGTGGTCATATGGGTATACCAGTAGTTTTTTCTTCCTCTTACTTTACTTTTCCCAGAGGGACCTCTGTTGAGATTCTGGTCATTTCTGCTTGGCTTGTTTTCAAGGTAGCTCAACAATAGGTGTTTATTTGATTAGTAATAACATTCTCCTTCCAAGACTTTTTATTTTTACAGTCTTTGCTTAACAAAATTACTCCACACACATTTATTTTTTTTAGATTTCCCACAGTTTATTTCAATGTTAATGTTTCTTTGAGGATGTTTTGGCAGTAGGGGGTCACTAACTGACTGGCAAGAAAGGATGCCACTTATACTAAATGGAGAAAAAATATGGCTCTGAAACTTACTGGACACATGTTAACATCCATACATACACTGCCACACCATCCTAAATGTAATCAAACCACAATTTGTACTTCTCAGTTTTTAAGTTTTATGCACCAGATCATTGCAAATCTTCCTTCTAATTCAGTATATTTTGGTAAACCTTTAACTTTCTCCCAAAAAGACATACTAGGAAACTGTTTAACTTTGGTGGGGAAGAATAAACATTTATTGACATTTACCTACTGAAAGACAATTGCCCACTGCTTATATACACACATTCAGACTGACGATGCCTATCTCATCTCTGAGAGTGATCTGGTGATGACACTCATTCAAAGTAAACGAACCACCACAACTGAATATATAGGATTACATTTACTGACAGTGCCAACAGAAGGCTGTTGGATGTGTTTTGAATAATGGTGCCCTGAACTATCCCACAGCACATGTCCTACAGATCACATGCTTGTACAGTATTTTCTAGGTAACAAGTCAGAGGAATATATCATTCCTAGCATTCACTTGCTTTCTTCCGGAAGGTAAAATACCATTGCAATCATCCAGAAACATTGAACAATTGTATTAATTTTCTGCTGGGATTGGACTATATGAATAATGATTACTAACTGCTTTCACCTCTACTATTCCATGGTACCTGTCGCAGTTGCCCCCTTCCTCTCCCCAAAATCAAACCACACTTTTTTTCTTTAACAATTGAGCATTCAGACTAGCAACAGGATACACGTTCTTCCATTCAGGTTTGAACCCTGACCTGAATGTATATTGTACCTCAGGATTTTTACCCTTAAATTACTCTATCTGTATGAGAAGTTGATGGCTTTAGTGCTACTTCTAATAGAGGGGTTTCAAAATCAGTTTTAGGCAGTTTGAAGACAAAATACTAATTTCTCCAACTTATGAAAACCATCCCTCCAAGTACCTGGCTATGCTGTAATATACAAGAGGCCAAAACCACAAATGCAGCAAACTCTTTACAATACTCACTGATTGTCATTACAGAAATAGCTGTGTGAAATCAGCTAATAGGTAACACAAGGATTTCCTTTTTGAAATCATGACACATGTATTTTGCATCTGTTGAAAGCTTGTTGTGGTATTTGGATGACGCAGAAGTGGGAAGATGGGTGTGCTTTCTGACCCAGTCTCAGTCTCTGCATTCACACCGCTCGGGCACCATCTGACATGCAAACCAGCTGCTCAATTGCACATACGCTTTAGATGGGTTGGAAGAAAAACCTCAACAGTTATCCAAGTTAGGCACTTTTGCATGTTGGCTCCTTGAGCACGAGAAGCGGGACTGTGTGCAAGGAGACCAAAAACCAGATTTCTCACCATGGTCCCAGACATGCACAGCTCATGGAAACATCGACTTCTCACTGCACTTGCAAAAGCTTCTTTCTGGAAAATGGAGGACTGTCCGCAATTGGCATCACAATAAACAGAACACACAAGCTTCAAAAGCACTGGAAGGATGATTTAACATTACATAGGAAACTCAAGCATCCAAAAGCAGACTTCTGAAATGCACAAGTACATATTTTTTCTACTTCCTTTTTTCCCCTATATCTATAAATATGGACTTTTCAAGTAGGGCCATTATACTGACCTGCACCTCATCCCTATAAAAAGCTGAAAGCATTTGATGAAAATGCTCCATCCTGCAGGAGATGCAGATTTGTGTTTGCCAAAGGTGCTATGCGCTCTGCTGACCAGACTTGTTGTGAGTTCTTCATTTCCTCATCAGATGGAGGAAAAGTGAACATGGTTGTCAAACAGGAGTGGAGAAGGAATGACCTGAGCTCATCTAAAGCAGCCCATGCTAGGGAAAGGGGTTCAGGGATTTTCAACCATAATTTCTGCTCATTGCGTTAAGAATGGTATTCCCAAGAAAAAAAGTGAGTTTTCTCCCTCCACAGTGTGTAGTATTTTTTATTTATTTTTTATTAAGAGGTGATGGTGATAGACTTGTCCTCATATACACATACTGATTTTGAGTAGATTGACTATTTTAAGAGTCAACCGCAAAGCAAAGGCAATTTCTGTAAGTCTCTATACCCAAGTTATTCCCAGAATCAATTTTACTTCATTGTTTGAAAGAAATAGAGCACCACTTCAAAAGCATTACAAAATCAAACCAGTTGGCCATTCTTTAGAAAGCAAATTCTTGTTAACATTCAAAGTTTCTCATCACAGTAGCTTCCATTTCTGCATCTACAATGTTAATGTTTGAAGATGCCAGCATAAAACCATTCTGCATTCAGTGACTATTTTTACTGTGATTACAAAGCATCACACTAGCTATTTTTACTGGGTTTCTTAAGTTTCTTAAAGAACTCTAAGATACACCTAAGAATAGAATGAAGTTATGTGAAATATTTGCACAGAGTTTACTTTAAGGTTTTCTTTTATGATCTGTAAAATATTTAAAGTGAAAATACCTCTTCCCACTCCCACACATGCATTTATATGAAGTTCCTTCCTTCTGTCTGTTAAAATTTAATATGATTTCAGAAATAATTATCTCTGATGATATTCAAAAGATTCAGAGCAACTGAAAGTCAGATCACAGCAGTCTGACGAGACCTTAGAATAGTAGCTACTTATATGGTAAAATTTCACCTTTTAGCTATGTTCATCTTTTATAAAAGCATATTTTTAATATATTGAAAATACAAAATAAAGATAAGCAAGTTAGTAACAGACTATTGAACTTTCTCTTAAAAGAAACCATGGGCTAGAGAAAACATTTCTAACCAATACAGTTTGCAATATTAGAAATCACAAGTAGCTAAAGGAAAAGTTGTATTTTTTATTTATTCAGCTTCGTGCTACTTTGATGTACGGAGAGTTTGATTCTTGGCAACTGTCAACATACCAGGATTTAACTGAGCACCACGAGCACAGACAGTCAGTTCTCAAAATGATTAAACACAACTAAACCTAATTGCACTGACAGGCATACTCAAGCCCCAGATTTTCTGAGGTCTGCTATTCTTCTGTCAACAGTACGCCTACATACTCCAGAACCAACAATTGCAAGGACGACATGCCACTGCCACATAAAGAGTATTTTAACACAGTTTGAAAATGTACTGCAGCAGAATGTGTTAGAAGTCTAACATCTATCCTTGTTAAATAAAATAGAAAATAAAGTTAAAGGTATTAATGGGGCATCCCAGAGAATACAGAGCTGACAAAACTAATGAGCGTTTGGAATGGATGATTCTTGATGCCCATGTGGTTTTAATAATATTTTATAACTTAAGGAACAGCTTCCATTTCTGGAATGAAACAATCCTCTATTGCCCTTCTAATTCATTTGTTAGCTCTCAGATGAAAGACAAACATACGAATACTCTAAATTCATTCATTTCTCGGACTACAGAAAATGAATGAACGAATGAATGAACACGTTTGAATGTAGTACACATGCAACAAAAGACTTATTTCTTTGAGATTACAAGGCACTTCTGAAATGCCTCACTGTACATTCAGTTAAGATGATGCTTAACCCTAGTTTGGCACAAGATGAAGAAAATAATAGTGAAAAACAAACAAAAATGCTCCAAACGAGAAACACAAAACCTAGAAATCAGACATGCAACCATTAAATCCAAAGCTTTAAGACTGTTTTTTATTTACTTACATGTTACAGGACAAAAATCAACCAAACTTCAAAGGAGTCTGCTCCCTCAGAGCCAAGTAATTACAGTTGCTGTCAACTGGGAAGTGAGCATCTCTAGCTGTCTCTCCCCTGAAATCATCCCAAACTGCCTGTTGTTCCAGGCTGTGCTCAGAACCTCCTAGCGCCACCAACGTCTTCTCCACAGAGCTCTGCTTACAGATCTCTCCCCCATACTTCTGTGACATCGCCCAAGGCTGAGGTGTCTGTGCTACTGCTCTCCCACAGCCGTGGGTCAAGGTAGCACATGCAGGAAACAGAAGGCAGAGGGGGAAAAAAAAAAAACCCAAACCCAAATTCAGATGCTATGCTTTTTGAGGCTGCACAATTTCCTCAAACTAGCTTTTATTAGCAATAGCTATTGTTCATCTGGTGAGCAGTCCCAAGTCACAGCTATAAAAACAGAAATAGTTTTAATTTCTTTTATACCCAATCACAAAAGCACTTACAACATACACTACCTAAATTTAGTGTGAGGTTTGAGGTTTTTTTAATTCTACATCTACTGGAGAAATCAAAAGGGTCAGACAAAAAGCTCTGACAGTAATAGGCACCCTCCAACAGAAAGACAGCAATCAATTACAAACCATTTGCAGAAATTGTAGAGCTGTCACAGACTCATTTACAGCTGTAGTTCAGGTCAGACTGCCTCTGACTGCCGAGCCATTTTCCCCCCTTGTACCTACAAAACTAGGACAGCTTCAGATAATCTTTAAAATGACACTAGCAGACCTGCATGCCAACCCAAGAAGTGAACTGCAGTATGGCATGGGCAGTTACTTCAACAAATTGTGCACAAGCCATTAATACCACTAGATGTAACAGCTTTGGGGCTGGAGAGAGGGCAGGGAGCAGACCTGTCTGTTTTCCCCGCTTTTTTGAGTTTTAATTGCAGCATGTAATTTAGATCATCAGAGCAAATTTAGCACGTTCAGAGCAGCAACTAGCATACATGAATTGGTCTTTGCATATTTAAATCCTCCTGACCTCTCCCTAATTTTCTGTCATCTGGTGCATTTGACACAGATGATCAGGATTTGCTTTGTTCTTCTGCTAAAGCAAAGCTGATGCCCCAGAATCTCCTCCACTCCAGCAGGATGGGAGCTCAGTCGTCTATGCCTGCACAGTGCATGGGTGGCAGTGCATACCCCCGGCAAGCAGAGCACCCTGAGGTGCCCGGGGGAACCTGGCCAAACCCCAGGCTGCTGGTGCAGTCAGCCACCAAGGCATCCTAAGCCTTGGGGTCACCTCCACTGTGCTCCCGCAAAGATCCCTGCCCCTAAAACACTGCAGAAGCCCTAAAACAGGATAGCAGAGAAATCTACATTACCCCTTCCAAAGGAACAATGTGTCCGAGGGGGAGAAAAATCCAGTTTATTCTTGTCTGGTTGCAAAGACTTTTTGGGAGCATAAGCAATGTGTTACACAGGACACAGATTATCTCTGTGGGAACCCCCTGTGCAGCAGGAGATGGGCTGAAGACCCACAATCTCTGGGCTTCTCCTTACTCTCTAGGGAAACTGCATAAAGTCACCTATTTTAGACTGAAGTAGATTACAAAGTAATTCCAGAAGTAAGAGAGGATCAGCTCCTCTCGGTAGGGATGGCTAGAAGCACAATATATCTTCCCTGTTCTGGTCTTCTGAGTTTTTACATTCTGCCTTATTTCTACCAATTTTTTATACAACCTAGTATAAGACAGTAAAATATTCCTGAACCAAAAAACCTCTAATTTCATCGCTGTTATGCAAGAATGTAACGCAAGTGTTATCACAAATTTGCCTGGAGATAAAACCAACTCATCAACAGAAGTAACAAAAACATTTCTGTTGTCAGAATGGCAATGCCTAGTAAAATCACAGCCACCAACATGAAAACACTACCCATGCTAGCAGTTGCGGGGTTCAAAACAATATGCACTTGAGTTGGACACAGGTTGGAATTTGATTGACTTGGAGCAAAAGGGATGAAAAATTGCTCTTTGAAGACCAATGCGTTTGAAGGTGGACACTAATTCTGGGGGTCCCTGCCTCAGCCTCCAAAGTCTTGACTGAGAGAAGGTCCGAGCATCCATTATTCCAGCTGAAGTCAAACAGCAACTCCAGACACATACAGGTTCTCCAGATTAGAGAGTGGGAATCACTGGCTCTCAAACACTGCACCTCTCCAAGTCTGCAGTCCAGTCTAAAACCACTGATGTTAAGTGAGCGTTGCTATGGTCACTGCCATCTTAACAACAAGCCCTAGAAGTATCAGCAAAAAGAAAACACGAACCAAACGGAATCAGTTAGAAAGCTGCAGTAGTTTTACTGTTCTCTGCAGAAATGGGTTCAAGCAACACAGAAAGATGAATCTGATAAGTCTCTGCCTGTTTGCCATTTGCCCCATCACACTGCTTTTGGAGATGCAGCAGCTGTGCCATAGATGCTGACCTGTCAGAGTGACCTCAAGATAATAAAACACTAAGTACAGCTAATACGCATAAAAAATTTTCCAAATTAGTGCCATACATTAAACTCTTTCCCACAGAATGCAGAGTGTTAACACTGCAACACTGTCTTTTTATTCATAAGGATTGTTATGTCAAGCATGTTCTTACCCTGAAAGGTAGACCAATCTTCTCCCTATGTGGCACTTGGTCCAGAGTGCCATCAGTACTGCTCCTTTTCAAGCTGGATGTGACATCAGGCACATTACTAAAATCTGTATTCAAAAGAAAACAAATAAATAAATTGGAGGGTTACAGGACAGGAACAGGAAAAGTATTTGCTTTTATCTGCAAATACTTTCAGTGTCTAGTAGAATTACTATAGGGAGAGAGAAGGAATACAAAATTTGCGATCCTCCCCACCCCCCAGAAAATAACACAAGAGGTCAAAGCAAGAAGCAACTATGCCTGGAAACTCTGCTTTCAAAACAGCAGCTGGACATCTAAGACAGTCTGGAGCAATGCACATATTTGATCAACCAAAATAAACCCAACGCTCTTGCTAACAGCATGCTTTGAAGGCAGCATTAACTGTAATCAGCACACTCTGTGCTGAGACAACCAGTGAGGATTATTAAATGCACTCAGTAGTTCTCCTTGGATAAGCACACTATTGTTCGACATGACTTAGTCTTGAATCCCTTAAAGATTTAAGAAGAAAAGAGAATTTTGCCTTGGAACAAACACCACAGTTCATAATACGGACAAAATCCCTTATTGTTACTAATAGTTTACCAATTTTACTAAGTTTAGAGTCCAGGTATATAGTAGCTGGCACAATGCAAAAATCAGAGGAGACACTGCCCTGCTCTACTTACTCACAGACTGTAGCTTTCAATAATATTTATGTGTATACTCAAGATCTATCCAACAATGCTGAACATTCATATAAAAATGATGGGGTTTCTCGTTACATTTCCTCAATTGGCTGCTTAAAATCTGCAGAGATGTTTACATGGAAATTCTAATTAAAACTCTTAGAAGTGAAGAAGTGATTTTTGATCTGCACTATATCAATCTGGGTAGCTGAAAATCATAAAGCAGCCACCAAAAAAAAAAAAAAAAAGATGATTTTTAGCAACCTCAGATGATAAAATAGTAATAAAATGAAGGGGTTTTATTAATTTGCTGCTTTGTTTCCTAGCCTTCAAGTCTCTAGGGTAAAATTCACACCACATTACCACATTTTCAAACTCCTTCTCAACACCTACAAATGCTGGAGATTTATTTTTAAGTGAAAGCTGAGATTCTCATTTAATCACTGACTCCAGCAACTAAGGTGGTAATTAAAACAAATATCACTCATCTTGCAGTAAAATTATGAGAGCTAGCACTAATGAAATTGTGAAGGACAACGGTATCTCTCTGCCTGGGTGTTGCTGTTGTCCTGTCCCTGCAGAGCAGAACCGGCTCCTCTCAGCAAGAACTGACAAACATGGACTGAAGCAGGGAGGGAAATGGGAATTTTAGGCCCAAAAGAGCACCTTATAGCCCATGAGGAGCCTTCCTGGGAAGACAAAACATGGCAGACAGACCCACAGGAAACCCAGAAAGATGCAAATAACTCAGCACAATGTCATCTTGATACTTTATTTTTCCATAGGTTATTAAGGTGCCTATGCCAAGCTTAGTATCAAGGCTGACATTTTCCACCCAGATGCCAAAGACTTGACTACTCTGTCATTTCCCTATCCTTGCACAACCAAGGTTCCATCGCTTTTCACCCCTCAACTTTTTTTACCTTTTCCTCCTGGAGTCACATGTGGCTCCTCATATCTCAGAGAATACATAACATGCAATACCCCAAGAGTTACCACCTTTGCAGAAAAAACATATTTTACACAACTCCACCAAACAGCCACCCATCTTCTTTAAGAACTTAACAAAGAATCTGCCTTGTCTATATATTTTATTATGCTTTTATCTCTCTTCCTCCACTGAGCCCAAATAATTCTCTCCTGTCCTCTGGACTTTTAAAGTAATTTTGAGTCTCTCTTCTGTATATGGGTACACATGAATGCCTATTGACTTCCACCACTGTCAACTCCTGGGTATACAAAAGGTAAGCCAACCCCTAAAACTTCAGCTGACTTTTAAATAACATTTTCTTGGGGGTGAGGCAATGCCAAGGACATTATTTCCCATTGTTTCCCAGTTGTGCTCTTTTTACTTGCCTTCTGGGTTTTAATGCACTTCTCTCCCATACCTCCAACCAACATGCACCTGAGATAGATGTTGCAGTGGTATAAAGGATCTAGGGTTTGATCTCAGGTAGCTATCTAACGAGAAAAAAAACCCTACATCCTTTCTCTGATTTTACAAAGTGACCATTAAACTTATTTGTCCTTTACAAAACAGGAAGTAAAACTAACCTACGCAAGCAATGAAGAGAAAGCATAAATGTAGGAAGAGGAAAATAAGGTAAAACAATCAGCAGACAACATGAATAGAAGAAATCAGGACAACAACACCCAAAGTAGGTAAACAGAATATTATATCACTTTGTCCAGATGATCTATCTTTTCCTCCCTTCCCCCTCATCTTTGTTTTTCCTTTGTAGTCTATAGGACTGTCAGAGGTAGGTCTATATAGTCTTGGCCGTTTTTATAGCATTTGCTATTGGCAGAATGTGTTACTGATAGTAGTTAGGGTAAGCAACAGCAAATGTTATTTTAAATAGTAAAAACTAAAAAAGTTACGTGGAAAGGATCCAAGGTGAAAAAGGACATCCTACTGCACGTTTTATGCCAAACTAAGAGGGGGAGGGAAGGAAGGACGTATGGCTTGTTGATCAGTTTAGCATCCATATCCTGTCTCCTTTTCCTTCTTTTACTGTGGAAGCAGACTTCCTTTGGATCTGCTCCTGCAAACCATCAAACTATTCCCAAAGAGCATAGAAGCATCAAGATCAGCTGCACAGCTAAAAAAAACCAAATTGATTGGCAAAGAAAATGAGTATTACCTTAGAGAACAGGTAATTTCAAATGCAAAGCGTAAGGACAAACACAGCAGCAAGTCTCTACTTCTAGTACTAAATGGAAAGGGAGTAACAAGCCAAACCACACAAAATGTATTTTCTTTAAACGTTCAAATTTAGATTTAGCTCTACAGTGGGATTCATATTAACAAAGATGTTCAAAAGTAGTAATGTAAAACTGTTATCTTACAGGCTGGGTATCCACTATCCTTTCAGGCAAATCTAGCAATAAAACAGTAGAGAGTATGCACAGAATTAAGAGAAATGTTACAGCTGTGCGAGTACAAAATTGTTCCAGTATATAACATTCTGGATCTTTGCTGGGAATGAGCACAGAAAAGTATGCAAGGATATATAAATTCCTAAAAAACATCCAAATGTGAGGTCAAATCAGTACTTCCTGGCAATTTGTTTCTTTATTGATAATATTATTTTAAAAAACTATCTCTAATGTTACTTACCTTACTACGATTACATTAATGACTAGTTAAAGAAAACACAGACTACTTTGCTGGCAATATTGTTTGAGAGGCTTTCCAGCATAGTAATGGTGAGTATACCACGACGAAGTCTGCCTATACAGCTCCACTACAGTAGTAGATTTGATTTATTCTATTGACATACTTGTGATAAACCTGTCTGGAAGAAAAAAGGGACTGATAATATTGTGTTAAACAAAACTTGTTAACATAATTTTCCTCTACTGATGCATACCTCTCTGTCCTGTTCACACACACACATGCACTCATGCATAGTGAGTTGAAATGTGTATCACTTCCACCTGGGAGGGACAGAAACCTCTTAAGCAAATAGCTTCTTCTGATCTAGCAAACAGGAGTGTCTCCAGACACTAAAATACAGTCACTGTGGTGGGTTCACTCTGGCTGGATGCCAGGTGCCCACCAAAGCCACTCTATCACTCCCCACCTCAGCTAGACAGGGGAGAGAAAATATAACAAAAGGCTCGTGCGTCGAGATAAGGACAGGGAGAGATCACTCACCAATTACTGTCATGGGCAAAACAGACTCGACTTGCGGAAATTAGTTTATTACCAATCAAATCAGAGTGGGGTAATGAAAAATAAAACCAAATCTTAAAACACCTTCCCTCCACCCCTCCCTTCTTCCTGGGCTTAAATTCACTCCTCATTTTCTCTACCTCCTCCCCCTCAGCAGCACAGGGGGACAGGGAATGGGGGTTGAGGTCAGTTCATCACAGATTGTCTCTGCCGCTCCTTCCTCCTCAGGGGCAGGACTCCTCGCTCTTCCCCTGCTCCACCATGGGGTCCCTCCCATGGGAGACAGTCCTCCACAAACTTCCCTAACATGGGTCCTTCCCACAAGCTGCAGTTCTTCACAAATTCCTCCAGCATGGGTCCCTTCCACAGGCTGCAGTCCTTCAGGCACAGACTGCTCCAGTGTGGGTGCCCCATGGGGTCTCAAGTCCTGCCAGAAAATCTGCTCCAGCGTGGGCTCCTCTCTCCATGGGTCCTCAAGGTTCTGCCAGGACCCTACCCTGCTCCAGCGCGGGCTTCCCACGGGGCCACAGCCTCCTTTGGGCACCCACCTGCTCCAACGTGGGGTCCTCCCCGGGCTGCAGGTGGATATCTGCTCCACCGTGGGCCTCCATGGGCTGCAGGGGGACAGCCTGCCTCACCATGGTCTTCCCCACAGGCTGCAGGGGAATCTCTGCTCTGGCACCCGGAGCACCTCCTCCCCCTCCTTCTGCACTGACTTTGGTGTCCGCAGGGTTGCTTTCTCTTACATGTTCGCACTCCTCTCTCTGGCTGAAGTTGCCATTTGTTCTCCCCGCTGCCCCTTCTTAAATACGTTATCCCAGAGGCACTACCACCATCACTGATGGACTCGGCCTTGGCCAGCAGCGGGTCCGTCTCAGAGCCGGCTGGCATTGGCTCTGTCGGACATAGGGGAAGCTTCTAGCAGCTTCTCACAGAAGCCACCCCTGTAGCCCCCTCGCTACCAAAACCTTGCCACGCAAACCCAATACAGTCAACTTGTTGCAAACAAAGAAGAGTAGCAACTTCAGAGAAATACTAAAATTATCAGAAAAGCACAGGGGGAAAATGGCATTATGTGAAAAGCTTAACTACATCATACGAACTTCATACCAAACTTTTTGCTTGGCTTCTAGCAATGAATGACCAAGTACTAAGAACCTGCTCAGCACCTTGAGCTACCAACAGCATCACCAAAGAAGAATGCCATTACTCCTGCAATGTTGTGTCTTGCTGGCAGGCAGACACATGACTCAGCCATTCAAGAGAAATTATAATGCAACCACTAAAAACTGAAAGAAAGCATACTTCCTAAGTCATGCTCCTCGCTATTCATCATCTAATTAAAAGTAGGCACGGAGTACACAGATGGGACAGTCAGTGAGAAAAACAAACACATACACAGCATATCTGAGAGCTCTGTACGCCTACAGGGATGTCTCTTCCCACGTCGCTGTGGTGATACACATACAAGTGGTCAATATGGAAGTTATTCACATGTTTGTGAGTGCTGAGGTACAATGGAAACACATCCTCTAGCAGATGTGTGAGACAATAATAATCCATGCTACAATCCCAGCCAAGAAACCAAAGGAAATCAACTGGAAAACATCAACATCAACCATCCGGCAATTCATTTGCCATAAAGAAGCCATCAATGAATGCAAATGTCACTTATATCTTTTTTTCTGTTTAATTAACGAAGAAGCCTTAATTACCTTCTAGTCAGCGCTGCTCTTATCACTTTAGCCGCTTGCTGCAAAGGCAAAATTACCACAAGGAGAAAGTAGGAACTGAGGAACCTGTTTCTTTTATATTTTTTTCATAATACTTCAGAACTTGTTCTCCGTTAGATTTTTCTCACCAATTTCAAAAAATGTCTAATAGTCATCACAAGCATGTCAAGTGTTATCAAATGTCAAGCACTATGTAGGTGGTTTAACCATCCCCTTTTTCAAACTACAGCAAGAGGGTGTGTTTCCACCTGCCACTCTACTGACAACGATAAATTGAACAAAAAATTCCTTCTAGCTCCACACAAGAAGACAACACAGCAAAATTAAATGTACTCAGTCTCTCACTCCAAGACAAACTAAGACCACTGCAGGGCATCATTTTCAGATCTAGCAGGAGCAGCAGTTCTGTGCATCACTTAATAACTATCTTCAGCAAGTAAAGAAGCACTTTGACAGGCACAGGCAGTCCTGACCTTGGTAAAAATATAGTGACTACACCAGTATGGAAAATCGGGTTTCCCTTCTGCAACATTTCTGAGATGCAAAAATGGTTTACTTTGAATCAGAATGAAACCATGTCCTTTTACATTATGCTATTTTATTTTTGCCCAAATGCTGAGAAAGAGACACCACAGAGACACCAGGATATTTATCCATGATGTAGGAAAGAGAGATGAAGTCTCCTGCTCTGTCAGATTCAGGTAAGGAAACTGAACCTGGGTCTGTCTCAACTAAGGTAAGATACTTGATTAACAGCTAGTAGCTGTGAGTGTTTCCTGGTATCCCCAGCTCCACCCGATGCACTTACCCTATCACCAAACGTTCACTACAGCAAATAGATTCAGACTCTAAAGCTCATGCTAAAGCTGGTCCCATAGGATGTGACTGACCCAGGCTGAAATCTGTCTGTCCTCAGCAGGGAAGAGTAATGCACGTAGCAATTAATGACTAGAAAACGACCATGTCTGAGGTGGGTGCAAACCAAGTTGCACTCATGCAACTCAGCAGAGGATTAGAGTTTCTTCAGCTCTCAACGTTTAAAACCTGGCATATGAAATTGAAACTCGAGAGCAAGGATTTTAATAAATGATTCAACTGATGATAGGGAAAAGAGGATGATGCTATGCAGCTGGTGGATAACAAGCAATAGCTATGTTTAAAGGAGGAATGAGAATATTGGGGACATCTAATATAGGAAACTACAGATCTGTGACCTACATAGTAACCTAAGGCTTTCACAATCAACTCAAGGAAAGAAAAAGTTAAAATGTGGACTTAAATGGAAAATTATATACATACAGTATGGGTAAACTGACTGTGTCAAACTAACCTGACAAGCCTTTGTTAAAAGATGTTTTTAAAGACAAAGAACACAGGATAAATTGAACCTTCTGGAAAGTTAAGTTTAAAAAAAAAAGAAACCTTTATAACATCCCAAGGGAAATTATTAGCTAAAATGAAAAGGATAGGAATTAAAACAAGGCAGAACTGGCTATCAGGTAAGATAACAATAGATTGGTCTGAATGAACTTCTAGGCCTGGGACAGGCTAATGGTAGATTTTCTCCAAGGTGGGTTTGGGGACCAATTTTACTGGATATTTTCATTATTTGCTTCAGCAAAGAAAGTACAATAGGAAGCACTCTGATTAAATACTCCAATAATTCAAAATTAATACCCAGAATTAATTAAGAGCATGACTGGAGATGCACAAAGAAGATGCAGGTTGACCTTGAAGATGGAGCCGCAGTTCCAGAATGAAATCACATAGAACGGAGTTTCAGGGACCAGTAAGAACAGTTCCTTCTATAAGCTGTGGCTCATCAGTTGGAAACATGAAAGGAAGAAAAGTGTGGAAGTGTGGAGAAGGGGTTAACAACATGTAGTTGTGAGCTAGAGCTACTTAAGCAATGGTCAAGGCCAGCAGATACTGATCAGTTATAACATTGGCCAGGAATATGTCTATGCTGACAATTAGAAGACTGGCTTCCAACCACCACATGAATGAATTTCTGGAACAAGCTTACCTGGGAGCAAAGAATGCAAACAGTCTATCCTATTTTAAAATAGAATATGATAAATGTATCAATAGGGCTGTTGAAAGCCTCGACTAGCAGAGTACCAGACACACTGAGTCTGGAAATTCCTTCCCATTGTAAGTTCCTCTGTCACCAATGTAGCACAAGTATTATGCAGATACCTAAATACAGCTGCACAGGCAAATAGATGGCCAGAAGCCTCTGTCTGTTCAGTACAGCACAAGAAATACCTTAAATTTCATTAGTGCTGGTGTGTAAAGATACTGGCAAAGAGCGTTTATGACTAAGAGAAGGCTTATATCACAAGTGCACATTGATGAAGAAGGCCCAACAGCTGTCTTAAACCGCAGCTGCTTGCCGATTCCAGCTCAGATGTTCATTATTAACTCCGGTGGTTACTCTGCTACAAACTGATCTTTCTCTTGTTTGTAGTTCTCTGGCACTTGAGAGGGAAATGGGGCTCATTTCCCATCCTCTCTGCCGCAGTTTTTAATCCACAGTAGTTAGACGCTTCAGATATGGCAACACACACAACACAGAGCTCCAAGCAATTATGATGGGCTTGGTCTAGTCTGTAAAAGACAGATACCCTGATCTTAGATCAGAGCAATTGACAGCATTTTTAAATACTGGTATTGTCGAGTGATTTCAGACAGATGTTGCAAACCAGCAATAAAGTGAGCATCAATTTATTTCTGAGAATACTAATACGAATTTTAGCTTGAAAAAAATAGGATCTGTAATTATAAGGAATTATAGAAGGTACAGCCTATCCACTAGGAAAGAATGTATTCAATATTTTCACTAATTCCCAAATGCTGTAGAAATTGCCAATAAAACACAACACAGCCAATCTTCATCATGTAGGATATTCTCCCTCTCCCTATTACAAAGAGTTTCTGTAACACGGCTGCATGGTTTAGATGGAAATGAGATATTACATTTAGGTAATAAAGTCAAGCCAGGTGTATGGAAAGCTGCATTTTGCATCGTTGTGTGAATTCTCCGGACTAATCAGTTAATTATGATAAGCTTGCAGTTCCCATGTTCTTCTAGCCAATGTTACTATCAAGAGAAAAGTAAGCTTCCAAGACAAGATAACAAGTATTTCCAAAATCCCTGGTGCAAATAATACTAATTTCTGAGCCAACTCTCAGAAAGGTACAAAGCCTTGGTGGTCTTAATACCTTCAGAGTTACTGAAAAACAGGGAGTGGTAGGTGAAGCATTCCAACATTGCCTGGAGAAGAGAAATATCAGTGTGGTGAACTCTAAAAATGCTCCCTTGGAGATTAGTACTCATAACTTCAGTTAAACGGTTCAGCCTGGCAGGTAGCACGTATGTGCTTATTTCTTTTGGCTCGATACAATAAAATGTATTTCAGGTTTTCAACAGTATATTTACTCTTTTGTAATGAAATTAAAAAATAGGCAGGTAAGCATTTCCTTCTGTATCCTCTTTCTTTCTGAAAGACTTCAAGAAATACCTTTCAAAAAGTAAAAGTTGATCCAAAGGAATTTCTTGAATGGCTTTCAAGAGACATTTTCACAATCTCTGTTAAAAAAGGCATCCAAGTTTCACCAGAGAGATATGAAGGGTTCTGGGTTCACTAGTTCAGTCATTCATAACTGGTATGTCTTGCTTATGCAAGGATCAGACCTTTTGGTTCTTTGGCTCATGTTATCCCCTGGGATAAGCATGGAAGGGGCACCCAGCAGCTGTCATCCAGGCCAGAACCCATGCAATCTCTGCAGGCTTTTAGATTTCTGTCTAGGTTGCAAAGAGCACATTAACTGTGGTCAAGAAGGAGAAAAGGAAGAGAGTTCTAGGAGGAGAAGACAAACTCCCATGGAAGATTCATTAACTGTCCCACAATGGCCATTTGCACTGCAAAAATTGCTGGCAAAAGTGAGGAAGGTCTAGAAGATGAGGTGTGGGCATAAAGCTAGGTAGGTTTAGTAAAGCTGTGATACAAGAGGACATTGGAGTTGCTCTAGGGCTTCTATCATGAAGGCCCAGGTCTGGAAACATCAGAAGGTGTTTGGAGGCATACAGGTCTTTAAGGCCTTCATACAAAAGCAGTTTTTTCCTCTAAACCCTCTTTGGCCAGAGAAGGATGATTATAAATTTGGTGATAAGTCAGCTGAAAAAAATTCGGAGCCCATAACACAAGAATAGTCCAGCTCAACTGACATGTGGAGAGCTAATTTCCACCTAGGAGAAGTGCACCAAAAGGTCCTGCTTTACCTCAGGCTGTTGGTCTACTTCCTCTGCATGTCTTAGCAGCAAATAAATAAACAAATAACTAAATAATTTTTTTGCACTCTGAGGTCCTACCCATACAAACCTCGACACATGAAAAATGGCTGCTACTCACTGAGCTTACTCATGAGTAGTTTTTACAGCCACATTTGATTTCTAGACCAAAAGCTGTCTCAGGGTAGCTTCTGCACTAAGGAAACAGATCTAAGAGAAAGCAGGTAGGTTGCAGCCACAGATGAAAAGTATCACTTGAAATGTATCATATCCTCCAGCACTTCAAGCTGAAAGGCAAAGCAACATGATTCACCTTTCATCTTCATTGGGGTTCTCTATGAATCTGGCAAACGACTGAGGTACCACGAATCCTAAGTGCAGATTCCTGTTAATCTCCACTTAAGTTTCCAGAATATTGGGAGTGTTCATGTTAGGTCAATTCGGTAATTTTAACTGGAATTTATGTAAGTTTTTAACTATTGCACAGTGCCAGTTCGGTTGTTTCCCCACAGCTAGTACTCACAGGCAAGTACTACTACTTAACACTCCAATGCTGGAGTAAATTCAAAACAATTTATGGCCAGTAACTGGTTATTAATTGTACGGTGGTTTACAGCTTTCATGCTGCTTTAACCAACAGTTAAAAAGATAGTGAAATACTAAATTTATTACAAATTCAAACACCCCTTCCTCTTTTTGCCTAGGAAATTTTCAAGTTCTTGTGAAAGCCTTTGACCTAACTTCAGATACCAGCTAGCTCAAATTCTCATTGCTAAATTAACATCTTGAGTCTACTAATCCAAGTAACTTCAGTTTCTAGAAAACTAAAACTAAACAAGTTAAAGAAACACAAATAAAATGCACTGGATTTTAATAATTCAGAATTTTTTTAATCTCTGCAAGGTATTTTGGCTTTTATCACTTGTCCTAGGCATTTTGTAACCTATTTGGGGACTGGCTGGAAGGTAAGTTCTCAGCTTAGCTTCAAGGCTGTAACAACTGACTCTGTTGTAGCTAGAAACTTCATTCAGGAATTCATTCAAGATATTAAATCTGGAAAAAATATTAGCATACAGCTGTCATAACAGCAGTCTTCCTAGGTAGGGTTCTTAAACACAGAATTATTAGATGGCTGTCAATGACAAGACTGTTACCAAACCAGACATGCGATTACAGGCCAGACAAGAAGGTTCCCTTCATGGCCCCTCTCATCCATATGTTTTGGCTTCAGGGAGCAAACTATGAAACATCAGAAGGTGCTCTGCATGCTTCCTGAAGGACAATGCAACTAGGCTGCTGCTTCTTGCAGATCTGATACTGCCTAGGCAAAGAGAAACTCATACTTCTGGCCAGGGTCTGAAATGCTCAAGCAAGACAAGTCTCTCTCCTTTGTTCTCATCCTTCAGTGAGGAAAGTAACGCTTCTTCTTTAAACGCTCCACATTTTCATGTTTAGAAAAAGCCAGCATGTTCATGCAAATATTCTTGTATCGTACAGCTTGCTTAAGACATGCTGGGCCACAGGCTGAACAGTGGCTTAGCTCCAGTCAGCCACCTACCTTCCATAGGCTGCTTTACGGTCTCTTTTCTTTTTTTAAAAGTATCTGCAGAAACATCCATTCTGAAGCTGGAGCAGAGTCCTTTAGATCCCTTGGGAGTTCCTTTGTTGGTTAATTGTTCATCATGAAGCAAAGTAATTTGACTCATTTGCTAATTCAGTAATCAATAGGAGATACAAATTAGCAACATAATAGGAAATAGCTGCCTGCACTTCTGTAGCAATGCCTGATTAGCCCCTGCACATCCATGGAATGTTTTTATAGGGTTATTTAACTTTCTACACTTTCTCTGTCCAAGTATCTGCCAGTCAGACAACTGTTCAGGCTTTTCAGTTTTACGCTTAAGACTTCACACTGGCTTCTCAATTTGTTACCTAAATACATTCGTTTCCTAAGTGTGTAACAAATGCCGCCTTAGATACAGTCTCACTGGAGGCCATTGTTAGCCATAGCTAGTGCATCACCCTTCTATTCCAGCTCAACAGCTGGAGATGAGTGGCTGCGGTACAGAGGAGGAAGACACAGCAGAGCCCATGCTGGGTTGCCACCATCCTCCACAAGTGCCAGCAAAGGCTGCATCCCACTGCTGCCATTAGGTCTTCCAGGCTGGGGCTGCGGGACATGCAGGGGTGCTATCAGTGGCTCCTCTCCTGGTTTCTGCTGCTACTGTGGGATTGCTCACATGGGATGGCTTTGGCCATTCTCAGAGGTCATTTGCATGGAGGAGAGCTGGAAAGCAAATGGAGCTGGCCTTGCCCAGTTATCAAGTATACCACCTTGGTGGTACATTTTCATCTCCATCTCAGATTTATAGGCACAAAAGTAATGACAACAGAAAGGAAAAAAAGGGGAAAAAAAAAGTTACTCAGTAGTTTAGCAAGAATTTGTGGCTAGCTTACACAGTTTTTATAATTACTCAACCTACCTTACGTCTGTGAAACACAGAACATCTGCTGTTTGATGTGTTTTAAATTATGCCTAAGGCACTGGTCTGTATGTGGATGTCTCTAACTTTATCATCATTAATAAATCTCCTTGCTGTCCATGTTGTCACTCTACAGAATTCAGTAGGACTGGCAACGTCATGATTAATGCCTACATATTGTCACTGAGCCAGAAGGTGCAGCTCCAAGGGTTTAAGGGAGTTTACATCAGGAAAAAACAATTTGGCCCACTGACTTCACAGGGATTAAATCATAGCAGCATTTAGCAAAGCAGCACAGAACACTCCTTCAGTAGAAGAGCATTTAAGGCTGTCCCATTTTATAGCATAAACAAACTTTTAATTTGCAGCATACACATCTAACAGGAAGCCAACAGGACAGTTTGTCAAGTGCCAGCAAGAGCTCATTAAACCACCTCTCTTGGGAAACACTCTGTATTGCAAAACATGCAATAGGGCAACAAGTACTCCTATGGATCCAGCTTCCGAAGAGGCAGACACTGTCTTTGAATTCACCTCTACCCTGCTATAGTCCCAGGTATTGTCACAGGCCAGACCTAGCCTTTTCCCAGCGATTCTCAGGAGCGCAGGACAAAGTAACAGCATACAAACAGCTGGAGTGGGAGCCAACCTACCATGATTGTCCAAGACTACTGTAAACACACACCTCACCTCTGAGCTTGCTTTGATGAACAGCCATTGCATGACCTATCACATCTATATGGCTTCCTGCTGAAGTACATTGGGTAATGAGTAAAAAAAAGAAAACCCAGCAGAGTCATGGATCTTCAGGCAGATAAGCAGTCATACTGCACAACTACACGTCTAACGTTAAAAAGGGGCACTGCTTTTCTGGTGTGTTGCCTCACACCATGCAAAACTACCAGATATCTGGTACTAGATCTACCAAGCAAGAGGGAGCAATATGTGCAGGTCTGCACAACTAACACAGATCAGGTCCCACATCTAACAGGACTGTGGGTGTCCTTGAGACTCAGGAAGCTAAGAAGCAATATTCACCTCTTCTGAGCTCAAAAGAGTTTCCTGCGAAAGAATAAAAATAACTTTCTTTAATTCCTCGACACATGCAGTGCAATGAAGGCCATGCTCTATGATGAAGAGAATTTAAATGTCGGAACAGCAGGTAGGCAAACAAACAGGACGTGATTTGGGAAGAACTAAAAGTAGAACTTTAGAAATGTTTTTCAGTTAGGTTTTAGTTTTACTTTTGTTTATTAAATGCTTTGAACATTATGTTAAAAGACGCTTACGAAATGCTCAAAAACAGGGCAAACAGCAACAAGCAGAACAGTCTGAGTCAGTGCTCCAGGCACAGCCTCCAGCTGCTGGAGGCTACAGATCACCTTAGTTTCACATCCTCCTGACTTTACCTCTTTTCTTAAGTGGGACACACAGGTCTTTCTGATATTCAGGCTGGGTTGGGGCTGGAAGAGGATGCAGGGAGTGCTACCTGGAGAGGCGTATGCAGAGACATGCATACAGCCAGCTTTTCCTCCCTCAACTCCGGGGGGTATCTGATGAAGCTGAAGAGAGCAAAGTTTTCTGGAGAAGCTGAGAGTTGCAATTACGCTTTACAAAGGCATCTAAACATCTAGCGAAGCGTATTTGAAACAGAAAGTACCTTGAAATTGAATCCAAACCAATTATTATTACGAGCACATTTTTAAAAATAATTTAGTCATATCAAAACTAAATTTGTGGTCAACTGATGTGCTTTGCTTCTGTGCATGCTTACTAAGATTAAAATCAGAAGTGGCTCATGTCGGGAAACAGAAGAGTCACTCCCACATAAGGGTTCAAACCACTGATCCTCCTCCTGAAGCAGTTACATTTTGCAAAAATATCTCAATGTTTAGCAGATCAGGAGCTGAAATATCATTGCTCCATTCCAGCACACATCCCAGCTACTTGACAAACAGCACAAAGCCTGACTCTCTCTCTCTCACTCCGGCCATGCTTTATACAACGTGAAATAGCTTCATCAGGAGTGACTCAAACCAGCATGTCCCAGGCTATGCTGCTGCCTGGGGATCAGCGTGAGAGGTGGGAAAGCAGAGGGCAAAACAGCTAGAGAGGTGCTCTGCGGGAAGGTCAGCTGGAAGAGAGCTTGCTGCTCTGGCAGTAACTATCCTTGCAACCAGCTCCCCCCGGCAGCTGCTCCTCCTCCTGCTTACCTGGCTCGGGCCCTTGTCAGATCTCTGCACCCGCCGGTTCAACTCACTGAGTTCGCAGGGGGGGAGAAGAAAAAAAATAAAGTTTTCTCCTTCATTAGGTTCATCAAGGGCTTCAGCAAGCGCTGCTGCCAGCACAGGGGCAGGATGAGTGCTATGGGGCTGGAAGGAAGGGCTAAGGCAGTGCAGGGGAGGAAGAGGAGGAGGAGGAGCAATCCTCCCCCTTGTCAGCAGCACCCAAGCCTTCTTCACCGCTCCTGGGACCGCACCTCTAGAAAGATGGGCCAGACAGGAACCCAGACCCCGTGCAGAAAGTAAGTGCCCTACCCCAAAGATGAGGAGTACAATGGGGAGCAAAGGAACAGTATGTCCATCTTTCCTTTTTTGTTTGTTTTCTTTCTTTTAATGGTTTCTTTCCCATTTAGCTCTCTAAGCCTCCCAGATGAAAGTGTTTCTTCATGCAGCCTTGTTAAAGCATATCCAAACTGCCATTCCCCACTTTTTCTTTTATTTTTTTTTCCTTTTAATCACAGAGATCTATTTACAAATTAGGGTTGATTTCAACAGTGTCAGCTAACCAGAAATGACAGCTTTTTTGGCAAAACTCCACTTACTGGGGAAAAAAAAAAAATTGCCCAACTCTGACAGCAACTCACATACTGCAATGGGTTTTCACACCTACTAATGCTTCTACCTCCTGCCTCAGCACTCTATAGATATACCATTAACGCACACGGGGATGCCCTAAATACAGTTTTCAATTCTTGTGCCTTCTCTGTTGTTTATTCCTCAAATATCCGTGCCATCTTAAAATGAGGCATTTTTTTCCTGCACAGTTGTAAGAATTCCAGTCCAATTCCCTCATTTTTTAATTCTACAAAAATATTTGTTTAATTTCCTTAGCATTGGAGCTTGGAGCAAATTTAGTTGCTCTGTTATTTGGTTTTCCACATTTATGAGTGCATTTTTTTAAAGTATTTCATCTCATTCCTTTTCCAGGATAAGCTTATTACTAGCCAAGCAGCTAAGCAGCAAGCACATAGTGTTGCCATGTGGCAGATCAAATGATATGACCACAGCCGGTCCAAAATACAGCTACAAGGGTATAGCAACCTCTTGGAGAAAATGAATCACTCTCACAGAAAATTCCCCGGGAAAGTTTTTTAGGAGTGGCAGAGTTAGTGGCTTTGGAGAAAGTCAATCACTTCCCTTCTGTACAGTAAAGGCTGCCAAAGTTTGTCACGAGGTATAATTGGGTACCCTCAACATAGAAGAATATGTAGGAAAAGGCATTCATCAGAGTTATGCTAAGGAGTTGCAAAACTGTAAACAAATGTGGACAAACTATTACCACTGAAGTTATACGAAGCCAGTAATTTAAAGTAATTCTGTTTAGCTTTCGCCTGGTGGTTGTCACCAAGCACCAGGCAGGGTATTACCACGTGACTCAGTGCTGAAAATTTCCATTTTCCAAGCACTTTGTTAATTTTAGCTCATTAATCCTTACAGTACTCTAGAAAGATAAATAGAGTTAGTTATTTTTTAAAAACAGGGAGGCAATGGCAGAAACATTAAGCTTTTTAACTCCAGGTATGTACCTTGAGCCAAATTGTGCTTGATTTTTGAAAGAGGTCCCCCTCCGCTGGCACTAACTGACTTTCAAAGGCACTGCCTTGGAAGAACAGGCTCAACATGAACAAGCAAATATCTGAAATTATTTTTGAAAACTGTGGTCTTAAGAGTGACTCACTCAACTCTACCAAAGGAGACAGAACGGTATTAAACTTTGGATGTGAATTTAAGAGTCTCTGGCCTACAAATCCCTGCTTGGATCATTAAATACCCACTCTTCTTATCTAAAATCTTATTCAATTCCTGAGTAACAGGACATAGAACAGTTAAATCCTTTATGATTATCTATTAATTCAAAGTAATGCCATTTTCTTCTGTTTCCATTTGAACCTGATCAGGTGATCGGACACTAAGCACTGAATTCAATAAACATGAAAGTCCTTCTCACAAAGCTTAATTCAGAACTATTTGTCCCCTTTCAGAATAAAATAAATCTTCCTTAGCTGCTTTTAAGCAGAAAAGCAAATATACTATGTCCCTTTATCCACTAGTGCTTAGAGTATAATACATACTCCAGTAATTTCCTATTATAATGGAATATTTGCACAGGTTGCAAATTTATCCCAGAGGAATGAGGAATCTAGTGAATGGACATATACATTTATTATACTGAATACTCCAGGTAATGCTGGCCTATGATATCAAGCCAACAAGCTGAATGATAGCCCTGGTATAATTATGTAATTAATTAGCTTTATCATAATTTTTGTTTTATGACACTAACTTTTATGTGCCACTAGTCAATTTAATGGCATTTTAAATTGAACTAAGGCCCCTGAGAGAGATGCTACTTACGGTATCACAAATCTTGTATTCAGATTTCCTTTAATTTCAAAAGATGACCTAATAAAATTGCTCTATAATTAAATCCGTTGTAACAAATTCTCCTATGTGATTCTTTTTCTTCTCCCATTTTTAATTACGAAAAAAATTCCAATCAGAAAACACTTGCCGCCGTAATTATATACAAAAATCAGCGATCCCTTTTCGTACCTTTTGCTGCTCTCCTCGCACAGCAGTGCACCCTGGCTAGCTTTCCTGCAGAATTTTACTAGCATCCCCCAGAGGTGCAGCGAGGAAACTGCACCCTTTACACTCAGGAAACTAGAGATAAATTTGCTTCTATCTTGTTTGAAAAATAGTCAAGGTGTGGGAAGAAGGGAGAGCAAATCCCCACGTACTTTCTATTTCAGCCAGGCATTTACAAGTATTCTGGTATCACAAGATGTATTTCTCACGTGAAGAAAGATCGGCTAAAGGAAGGGGAGGGTGACCACAGCTTTCCTCCACCCAGCGTAGCAGTGCCCCTCTACGTGTCACCTCCTATTTCCAGCTGAAAAGGCAACCCAGCAGTGAGCATTGGCACCTTACTTCGGGCTGGGGGGCCATGGTGTCATTCAGGAGCAGTCCTTACCACGCAGGCTTTTGGCACCTTTCCTGCCTGCTGCTCCTCATACAGAAACCCATCAGGATGTCACCCTGACACAGCACTGTTAGGGTATGTCCTCCATTTGATGCTTAATACAGTGGCATTACACTGAGTAAGAAATATGAGCAGGTAGTAGCAAAACAAACCCTATGAAAGCTGTTTTCATAGGCTTTCTTCTACACGGTGAGCAGCTGTATCCAACGGGAGCCCGATAATATCATTGAGTGGGAGCAGAGCTAAATGACTCCTTTCTGAGGTGATGATGATTATTGCATTTAAGGTACCCTTAACGTATGCGGTACTTTACCACATGTAAAGCATGGTAAACACAGAACAATACTTCTGCCTCTGAAAGCCATCACATCATTTCAACCACCAATGCCTGGGAAACGCATGTATTGGAGGTAACCGAGATGACACAGAACAGTTAAGAGAAGCACTTGATATTAATGGGTCGTGCAGCCAAACAGATTAAAAGAATATCATTTCCCTGCAGAAATGATCATATTCTGTTCCATTTCTACTTTCTAGAAAATAATAAAACAACAGACAGATATGAAGCACAAATAGAACCTATTTGTACTTGGGTTTCTCAGTAAGATAAGCACAGAATTTTAAATATAACTAAGTTTTAAAAAACAGTGATATTGGAAGTGAGGTGAAAGTAATGGAATTATTATCAACCTCTTACCATTTGCTGTGTTCTTTTTGAAGTTATCTAGAAACTCTTCCAGGAGCTGTGACTGGTTTGGAGGGGGCAACAAACCCTTTGGGTCCCTGGAAATGTCACCATCTGACCAGGATGCACATAAGGGTTGCTGAGTCCCATTATGGTTCATTCTCAAAGTAAGCATTACACTTCTCTCCGAAAACAGTAACTCCATCTGCCTGAGGTCAAGATCAGACACAGCCTCTCCATTTATGCTCAGGATTTCATTGCCTACTCGGAGCCCTGGGAGCATGTGAGAGGAAAGAAGAAAAAAAAAAAAGGAGAGGGGAATATAAAACGTAAAGGGTCACAAACCAAACCTTATGCCAATTCACCTTTTATTTTTGTAGTTTTAATTCAAACAGCCTAATCCTACCACAAGTCCATTAGAATTGATGGGAGCTTTATTTGTGCTATAATTATACAGATTGACCTCATGCTTACTTTGATAGGTTTTACATGTAGTACAGCAATTGAGTTGTTTCTTTCTAAAGATGCTATAGAATTTGATGGGTGGGAGGGCAGCACAACTTTCAAGATGAGAACAGAGGCACCTCTCACAACTTGGATACCACCAGTGTACAGCACCATAACACATATTTCATTATCTGGGAAGAACAAGGCACTAGTCACGCAGATCAAATCATTCATGGAAAACTGGAACAACAGCGGATGGATTCTTTATCAGCTTTTGTATAAATCTAAACAGTGGCAACAGCTGTCTTTCAAGGTCAGCCATAACCAAGTGGTCATTACCCTCACGTAGCAAATGAAACTCTCTGTCTCCATTCTTCTGGGTTTGTCTCTCTGTTTTTCAGAGAGCAGAACTCACGTGATCATGCTATGCTGATGAAGAGAAGTATGGTTTCTGAGCAGTGCAGCAGAGAAAGCACTCACAGAAACATACGCAGAAAACTATTTTGGGGAGGGAAGCTACTTTTCACTGTCAGCAAAAGTGGAAGTGATGGGTCTTGGAGACTGACCAAGCCCATGAGGTTCACCAGTGTGAGGTGAACT
Source organism: Haliaeetus leucocephalus (assembly GCF_000737465.1). Taxonomy (NCBI): domain Eukaryota; kingdom Metazoa; phylum Chordata; class Aves; order Accipitriformes; family Accipitridae; genus Haliaeetus; species Haliaeetus leucocephalus. Next base: position 1,868,818 of record NW_010973255.1, read on the forward strand.
CTTTCTTCAGCCTGTTCCTCTGTGCAAAATCACTTGGTCGGATGGCTGAATGCAGACTTTGTCTCCAAGGGTGAACAAGAACTCTCCCTGCTATATTGAAAGGGTAATTCAGTTACTCTGTGTACATTATCTTTCCTAATATCACATAGTTTCCATGGTCTTCAGGAAAGAAAACTATGAATAGTAAAAGCCAAGAACCATTTCAGACAGCAGTACTAAAGCTCCTTCATGTTTTGGGACTTTAAAAAGATAATGAAGTACAGTATTAAACATACATACAATACAATACCATACCTTCCTTGTATGCTAGTCCATCAGGAAGAACATCACTTACAAATATACGGGTAAGATGCTGATTTTCATCAACTTGTGCTGTGACAGCAAAGCCTGAAATAAAAGAGGTTTAAATCAAATAAACTCTTTTGGAAACATTTCCTTTTTATTTTGTGCATTTCGTAGACTCGACACAACCGGGGGAAGACATTTCTCATGAGAACACACCCACAGAGCATAGAGAAATTATCACATTGTTTCTCAGTCATTTTAAGGCCTGTTAAAGTTAACAGGACTTTTCAACTTCCAGGAAATGTCATGCTGTGCTGTAAAAAAAAAACAAATTACATTTAAAAAAAATTTTCTACTTCAGGCCCATATGACATTTCAATAACACAGAAGGGAATAATTCATACCAACAGACTTGCAGCTAAAAAACAGCACAGAGCTGCCTTACAAAGGTATCTGTGCAAGGTATATAATGATTCCTAGGCATAACTGACTCCCACGGATAAAAAGCCTGTCAGAATTTGTACCAAAGAACACGCTGTTGATACTGTGCCAACAGAGGATCCCACTACCAAAAAAGAAAAGGGCAGACCTTGACCATGGCCTGACTGAGACTAACTGTATTACTCCTGGCAAAGGACATTTGTCTTCTGACAATTCCATGCTTGAATTATTTGGCCAGTGCAGCAGAAGTAGAAAGTGGACCCTTTCCAAACATAAGAAATGCGCTTGTCAGTGTAAAACAACCAGCTTGGGATTTTGTCATAATGCCTTGAGTCCTTTGCAGACTCAGACTTTGAGCTATCAAGGATGGCCCTGCCTGCTCTCAGAGACAGAAAAGTCCTGAAGAGACAAAGTAAGCAATGAGAAAAATAAAAAGAAAAATTCCTAAGAGCTTACCAAAATCACTTATGTTTTCAGTCTTTTTAAGATGAACGTGATAAACATTCAATGGACAAATTTCTATTTCATCATACACCTGTTGGAAAAAAAAGTAACAGAAGTAATCAAATTATGAAATTGCAAGCATCAAAACCCAAAGGTACAACATGAGAAATAAGCACAATATTCTTTGCATCAATGAAGAGCCAAAACTTGCTGTCTTTACACAGAGCTGTGTTACTGTGCAAGCATCACTGGTATCAGTGAGACTAAATGCAGAGTAAGCTAAAGATAGAAAACCCGGCCTGGAGTAGAGACTAACACTTTGCTTTTGGACCAGAAGCCCCACTTAAATCTTCAAATCGTTCTTGAAGAGAGTGTTTGCAGTGCCTAGTCACCCAAATGTCTGCATAGACATGGAGTATATGAATGAGGATGGCAGAATGCAATCCAGGAACAGCTTTAAAACCTTATTTTGGATCTAATTCACACATATTCATAGGTGATAATTCAACTGTAGCTACAGATATCATGGAGCTTTATCTAAAAGGAGTCACACTTTCCTGGTCTACTATGTATTCATACGGTTCAGGAGCACAGTACTCAGTATTTTCATCAACCAGTCTTCTGAGTTGTAGGCCATAGTGTCTTGGCTCCAGCTGTTTCATCTAAGGAATAAAGAGAATGGGGTTTGGAATTTGTTATTTATTTCCAGAATCCCAGAAGACATAGAAGTGACACACTCACACAAAAAGCTCTTTAGAAATCATGCAAAAGCAATCCTCAACAAGTCATTTTCTAACTGTTTTGGTGGTATAAGCAAACTAGCTGCATTGCTTAGAAAATAAGGTTCAAGTGCGATTTCCATTTTCCCTTACAATCCTCCCAAATCCTTTCATAAACACTATGTCTGGCTATTAGATTAACTGAGCACTGCTATATGTTACCAAGGATATCACAACTGTTTTCTGTCCTTTTCAACTTACACTCACAACCGTCTTTTTCTGTGACTACTTCTAATGACTCAGTTCTGCTCAGCAACTTTTTCTTCTGATGTAGAAAATACATATGCATGTATGGGATGTTAGGAGAGGGGATGGGAAGCAGGTTCCCTAAGGGTTTGCCTTTATTGCCTTTTATTTTTATTGCTGGGTTTCATCTACATCAGAAGTTTCACCTATTTTTTTTCACCATGTGAGGTCAAAGCAAAAATCCTCTTTCAACAGGGAGTCAAAGGGAAATAGGAATATTCCCAAAGGATATTAGGCTGAAAGTGTCGAGCCCCTGATGGGAGTCTCTCTGAAAATCAGGCTGCTGGTGAGACCACTGCACAAAACATTTCATTTTAGCATATTAATAGAGCAACATTTCTAGAACAGGAGGAAGCAGCATTTCTAAAAGAGGAGGAATGACTGCATCCTTGAGGGCTATTTAACCTCTTCAACGCATCTCTGCAGCTTACAAAATCTAAATCTACTGAGTAACTAGTAATTACCTTAACATTTTATTATGTGTAACAGTTTACGAGTTGCACGTGTTCTGTATCCTGAACAATTGTATTCAAATGCACATTTTTTTTCTACACGAGCTATCCAAAAGCCGCAGATGGAAAACAGAAATGAGAAAATTATAAGCCCCATAAAGCATGAATGAAGAGGAAAAAAAAACAAAAAAACAACCACCCCTTGGAACTTTATCCTTATACACATAACATTCAAACATGGTCTGTTAAGAAGAAAGATTCCTTACACTCACCAGAGCAGAATGAAAATGTAAGAAGGAAAAGAACCAGGATAGATGAGCAGAAAGTATTCAGCATTAGAGAATGCTTATGAAAAGCTTTACAGACAGAATAGAAAGAAAAAAATAAAACAGAAAAACGTTTAAGGAAAAAAAATCAAATAACTTAAAACTAAATTTTCATGCGATACAGACAATGAAAATTAAAAGTCAGCTTTACAATTACAAATACTTTGGAATGATGGAGTAAGAGAGGTAAGGAATTTCCTTTTCAACTTAATTTTACATTTATAAATTTTATTTCCTCTTTCAGGGGTCTTGCATGTCACCATAACTACTGCCAAATGTTTCAGCTCTACCGTGCCATCTGGTGGTCAAATAATGTCTCAGACAATCCCTTTAGACTGACTAGGTACAGTGAATTTTTAAAAGTAAAGCCAGGCATTAAACTGTTTCTCGAGGATTCAGTCTCCACCAGCAAAAGCAATGAAAACAATTTCTTCAGTGATGCCATGGAGACGCATCGTGACTTGGCTAAATCAGTATGCTTTTTTTGATGTAAAAACTACAGTTCACCCTGGATTTTTAAAAACTTGTATAATTTAATAAATTTTTTTTTGTTTACAACATTATCAGGTGCAAAGAGCCATTAAGTTGGGTCCTTTCCTCCATTAGAAGCCTCAAAATTCATTAACTTCAAGCCAGTTGAATGAGCTCACCTGAAAGTCCACTTTAACCTACGCCATAAGCTACAGCTGGATTTTGTACAGAGCAGGACTCCTTTTTTTCCTGTTTTTCCCCTTTACTTGTGAAGTAAATAAACTGTATTTACCAGCTGTCAGAAAACAGAACTTGGGACTAGAAAGGTTTTCCAAAAAGCTTGTTTGCATAATTTAAGTGACTTAAATCATGAAGTTAGAGCTAAATTCAAGCACTGACACATGTGGAGACAAAGGTGCCAGGTACGTTGTGATGTTCTAGAGATGCTGGCCTTTTGTCTGTAGTTAAAATTGGTATTTCTACTTTACCTTCAACATGTGACTCAGTTTTCTATCCCATGATCTACAGCAATCCCTCTCAAATTGCTGGCACTGACTTTCAGAAGGGAATACACTCTTTGAAATTCACAAGTAGAGCTGGTATTTAATTAAAACCTTAAAAGGGTCCTTTAAGAAGCAAACATATATAACAGCCTTTGTCACAGCAGTCTTAAATGTCTTAATCTCCTGGCATTAAGTCAATCAGTCCCTGTTACTCATCTGTGATTCATTTTCACAGAACAACCGGGTTCTCTGCAATGACAACGTAGAGTGGACACGTGCTGAGATTTCTCAGGGGCTGACTACCTCACAAAGCGTCACCGCTCTTTAAGTATTCACTGTGCGCTCTCTTGAGCAATGCTCCTTGAAAACCTTTCCACAACCGCTGTAACTATGTTGACTACAATACATATATAACACAACTAAAGGAAACAGAGCAATGTGCCTTAACACAGTGACAGGGAGATGCTGGTATTATGCTCTCACTATTTAGAAATCCTGATATATTACGTTCCTTCTCAAGTCCACATCTATTAACAAGGTGCAATTGTACACAAGAAGTGAGTACCTTGCATGCCAAAGACAAAACATCCTCCACCCTGTGCTCTGGCTTGAGGGTCAGCGCCACTCCTTGGCCGTCACAGAAGTGAACATACGTCTGTGTTTCCCAGGCATTCTCCTTCTGGATGCTCTCTGGCACTGAGCAGTAGACATTCAAAAAGTCATCAACTTGCTGCTGGAAACAAGGGAGAAAGGTATAACACGGGGGTGTTGTAAAAAACCCCAAAAGTACAATTACATCGGCAGTTTGCAGTGGATGTGTATTTAGACACAGTACTGTGTATTTCCCCATGGCAAGACAGGGACAAAGTTCTGTTACCTGCTCTCATTCACTATCAAAGACTTGATTTTCTTGAGGATGGATTGCACTTCCTCTGCATTCCCATTACGGGCTTTTATGCCTTTATCTCATACTAATTATTAATTTAACTCGAAGTGAAAAATATGTAGCTACCTGATATTATAGCACAGTGGGAATAAATTCTTAAGAACTGACTAGTACAATTTTACCTAATTAACAAACGCAAAAGAAATGGAGTTACTGTAATTTTGACAGAAAATTACAATATAGTAAACTTCCAGTAGAGAGCACTGCAGAGCAAGGCTTGCCATAACATAATAAAGGACTAAAGGAGGAATAAACTGTTTCTATTCTATTTACAGTGTAAGAACATACTGTTTCATAGGTAGCGCAGGGTATTTGCCCGTTTATCATTTTGCTTCACTTTCACCCTCGTTCCAAAGTCACTCCACTTGATCAGATAACAACATCCACCCTGAATAAATTCCCTGTTGCTTTCTCACCTTTCATTTTCATACTTGCTCCTGTACTGCACTTCAGGCTACACGTTTCAAAGGAAGCCATGCAAGGAGAAGAAAAACACTGAGAGCTGTTCAGAATGTGGAGTTTCACCTATATACTTGAGCCTGCCTATTCAGCACATCACTTAAATACCCACATCAAGGCATTTATGTTCACGCAGAGAGGGTCCCTCCATTCCCCTTGCAGTCAATGGAAAGGGACAACACCACCGTAAAGTGGTAGAGCTGCCACTCAAGACATATCTTTAGATATCCTGAGCTGTTCTCAGGAGTGCCTACCTCCCTAATACTTTTTCTTTGTATTTTTGTTTGTTTGTTTGGGTTGGGGGGGGGGTTGTTGCCTACATAATGACCCTTGATTATGCAATTCTTCCTCCTCGCTCTGCAGGGCCACAAGCCCAGGGGTGCACTGCAATTAAAAGCTGCAGTAAAATCACAGCACTGGGATTGCTTCCCTTACTGCAGGCAGCAAAGTTATTGACAACAATCTACCAGTAGCAACAGAGAGACCAATATTATTTTGTTTTTCCAAATAACAACCGAGGCTGTGAAAATGATGTAGTAAGCAATCCTATGCAGGTAATTACCGAACAATGCAGAAATTCAGGTTGCAGCCAACCCAGAGTTGACACAATAATAATTTGATGCCAGAGTAATGCTGGTTTTGGTGGAATAATATTAATGAACTAATGGCATTCACAGATGTTATATCTCTTGCTCAACCATCCCTCTTAACTAGTTGAAAATGAAATTTCTATTAACATGGATCCATGGAAATCCTACTAAAATCCAGCAACTAGTGCAATTAATGGACTGATGAAATCTACACCAGGTGAAGTTTCATCTTGGTGGCTGTGGTTCCAGACCGCTCATAACACTGGTGGTGTTGAAGAAGATAATTCCCACAGAAGCGTGGTCCTGTCAGAAAGCACTAAATCAAGCACCTGGGAAGAAACGTTGACCTCCTTCCACAGTGTAAATGACAGAAAGGAGAAAGGGCAAAGCAGGCACACTGTGCAAGAGTTTAGCAGGAATGAGTCGGGCTGAATTCTCCAGTGGCTTCCTCCAGGGAAAACCAAAGCTATGTTGCCTCAGCTCAGGAGAGGCTCCCAGCAGCTCAGAGGTTTGTAACTACCACAGTGGTTCACTGCGCTGCAACAGTAGTTCTTCAAATCTGTGCGACTGAAATAGATCTCACTATTGCCAGACATGAAAAAAAAACCAAACCCCAAAACAGAGGATTAAGGTGATGACAAATAGGTTTAAGGCCACCTTTTTCCTGGAAGTTTTTAAGACAGGGCAGCATGTTCAGCAGCCAATGTGAGATACTTCCCTTTCCTTGCCACGTACACTGGTGCTCAAGCATACGCCTTGAGATAAACTCGCCTCTGTTATTAAACATGACTATGTTCCTTAACTGCAGTCAAGGTACTGTTGCTTCATCCACATTTTCCATCTCAGAAAATCTGACATGAAAAGAGATTTTTTTTTTTCCTGTTATGCCTGCAGTGACTAATTCTACAATAGTTCATTCATTCATTGCCACATAAAGTTATAACAACCCATCCAATTTTCCAGAAATAGGCGCCAGGATTTGCAGACTGTCACACGATGTGCCACAGGGCTGCTGGAGGACCAATAGGTTACTTCATAATTTCCTCCCACTATTTGCCTCTGGTTTTATCATCCTTTTCAGGGAAAATACAGCCTCCCTGGCAGACTTCACTATTCGTCATTTGCTGCACTCCTCAGGTAGCATTTTATAAAAGTTTTGATGCTGTTTTTGTTTTTCATTTGAAATCAGCCAGTGAAACCGGGCTGATGCCAAAGTAACGGTTTGCAGAGTTATGATGAATCACTTCTGAGTTGTCGTATGATTCATCAAAATGTCAGGATCTTAAAAATGCCCACGCTATATTTAATTCCCATTAAAAAAAGGTTTTAGAAATAAGATTGAGATAATAATTATTATTATTAATAATAATAATAATCACATTGTTTTTCCAGAAAGAAGTTTGAGCTCCAGAGCTCTGCTTCAGCACCTAAATTGGGGGTTCTTTTTTAGTCTTGAAACACAACCCTGCTAAACTTTGTAAAAGCCTGGCCCAAAATCTGCAGCGACATTGCCCCCCCGCCGCTGGTCCCCTCTACCTAGGAAGTGGGGCTGTGAGCCCCTGCCTGAAGTCGGGGAAGGCTGCTTTTATCCAGACCTGGGTCAAGAAGCCGGACCTCATCCCTTCCCCAACATGGCACCAAAGGGAGACGACTTCATTCTGCCTGCTCCCTGGCACCTTCAAAACCTTCCTTTGTCTCCTCAGAAGGGTTCACAAAGAGCAAAGGCTCTTGTCTGGCCAGAGGACGGGAGACCCACAGCCGATGCCATTGCACGAGGCAGCACCGTCGACCCCCCAGCCCCGAGGGGGTTGGTGCTAAACCGAGGGTCTGGCGTCACAGCCCTTTGGGAGAAACCTTCAGAGGGTGCACCCAAGAGATTTTGCCTCTCCTCAGTTTTAGGAGGGACAAAACCTTTCCATGTTTTAACAGGACCAGACAAGAATAAATTGCGGTTGCAGTCTCCGAGGTGGGAAATGGATGCCATCTCGCACCACACCCAGTGGTACATTCTGGAGGAATTTGTAAGTGTTGTCTACAGGAGATCATTTCACCCAGAAATACCTCATCATTATAATTTATTTTGAAAAGAGAGGAGTCATTTGGTTTAAATACTTTCCCACCCCAGGAAATAACCAGCAAGTGGTCAAATAACTAAGGGAGTTCAGGTGTTTCAATATACTTCATCAAAGAACAGTCGAAATGTGAAGATACTTTCAGAAGGCAAAAGAGCATTACAGGATTAGCTGCTGTCAGTGGGAGATGCCTCTCTCAGTAGCATAACTTTTGCATAATTACATATTTCTTACCTAACCATTAAATGAATGCACTTGATGAGAAAATAAACCATGTAGCACATAATGATATAAAAGACCAACATAAAAACCTATGAAAAATGATGAACTTTGTCCAAACCTTGCACACAAGATTCATAGCAGCTCTTCTTTACAGTTAATAATTCATTACAGTTAATAATTTTCAAGAGCAATGTTTCATTTTAAATGCAGATTTTAACTTTTTGTCTAATACCTGGTACACAAACTCAGCTGAAAGGGAACAGTACTGTAGTATGATTATTTTTTTTTAAGTCTTCTTTCAAGTTTTAAACTGCTTCGGCAGAATATCTAGTTCAGGGAACAAAGAAGGAAAAGGAATGGGGGTAGATGGGAAGGTAAATACCCCTCTGAGTCTGGCACATGTTGCCATTAAAGAAATCCAGCTGTACTATACAGAAAACAAAGTCCAGAAACCCTGTGCCTAAGACTTAATCTGAATTTTTTATTTGAGGCCTGCACAAGCCTACCGAGGGAGAAGAATTCCGTCTATGTAAGCCCTACAGTACACAGACAATGCTGGGTGGTCCATACATGCATGCACTTATGGATTTTGGAGCGTCCTGCTTTGCTTCCAGACCGGGGAGCGGCGACATTATCCCCAGAGAGGCTGCGGGAGCGGAGAGGGACCGTGACTCACACCAGCTCTCCTCCTCCTGGGCACTGGAGAACATCAGCCGCAGCTATTTACTGGGTGATGCTGTTGAGGGGATGCTGCTTCCTCTTCCTTTACTTGAGCAATCTCCAGCTACATATTAACTCTCACTTCTCTGCTGGTATGCTCCACAGACTTTAATTAGACTTTATTTGCCTTTATACTCAAAATACACAGGTCTGTTGAAGTAGGCAAAGGGGAAAAACACACTCTGGGTTTCGCCATACTGCACAGGGTGCTTTCAAACAAGCTTGGTTCCAAATCTCTCTCAGAGGGTGTACACACTGTAAGGATTAGTGCTGTGAAAAAGCTTCTAGGGATTTTTTTTAATTTTTTTTTTTAATGGCTACCATGCACGTTCTGAAAATTACGTTAAAGTGGTTTCATTGGTAGAATTATAATCCTGCCAGCTAACGCTAACTGTGGTTTATGAACCTCTGTGGGGTTTCTGAACCAGGCTCATCATACACTTAGTGAAATACATTCAGGAATTTAAAAACAAGATGCTGCAGAATGAGGACAGGCATATCTTACCTCAGCAGAGTTGGCTGAATTCTGGACACCAGCAAATCCATGTCCTCCAGCTGAATCAAAAACCTATTCAAAATATTACAGAAAAATAAATAGGTTAAACAAATAAAACCCTTTATTTCTTACCTGTATTTGGTAAATTCTTTGAAAAAAATAAAAATGAAAACTAAACTTATGAATATATATCAACCTGCTAAACCCCAGGGATCTTTTTATACCTTTTTATTGCTTTATTCTGACTAGAAGTAGTATTAAAGAAATAGAAATCTCCCTCTATAAAGAAAATTTAAGCAGATTTTCTCTTTCAGCCTACATGCACACATACATTGAAATACATATAAAAGCATTCATGTCCTTGTTCTCTCCTATCTACTGTTTAGCAATAAGATTAAAGTCTTTTACCTTCAAATCATGCACTACACTGGAAGTTATAGTTTCACCCTTCAGGATACTGTTAGGTACAGCTACAAATCTCAATGATTTAAAAGAACTATTTCAAATCATTGTTGCTGCTTTCTAATACTTGTTAACCCTACAGTTTTTCATCTCTTCTACCTAAGCAGTTAGCTTGACACTATCAATGGCAACATTTAGCTTAGCTTTAAAGGCATACTTGACCCAAACCTCACACTATTAAGTAACAAAAATAGCTGACTACTGGATCTGCTTTGGAAATGATGAAAGCAGAAACTGAGACTTACGTTCCCCATCTGTTTTGAAAGGTTAACTAGTATCTCACAAAAGTGTTAGGCTTATTAATGAAATTTTTAAAAGTCCAATAAATAGCTATGGATACAATCAGATATTTTGGTGATTAGGGTTATATAAACACACAGATAGTTCTATACAGTTTATACACGATGTTGAGATTTGCAGGCAATAACATTACCCTCACAAAGTGCAAATATAAATAGCATTTTTTTTAACTCCTTCTGCAGTCAACAAATCAGGACAATATCAAACTTACATCTAAGCCTTTTTTGTTTAGGTTTTTCTTTTTTTCTTTTTCTTTTCTTTTTTTTTTGTACTAGCAAAAGCCTTTCAGATAAGCCAAGACAACAACAAACTCTCTTAAACTTTCATATGAAATCCAGTTTCTGCCAATGCAAATAAAGGGCACCACTTCTGAACTTCCTCTTCCTTGTCTCACCCACAGATGTAATCAAAGTATTTTATTGTTTATCATTTCTCAAAACAGTTTATCATTTAGACACAAGAAAGCAGATAAGCATTTAAGAAACTGAGGATAATGTGAGCCTAGACATCCCCCATCTGCTACAGTGCAGTTTTATTAACTGATTTGTAAAAGACTGAGCCACTTCATTAGTGTTTACGAAAGCCTCCCAGCATAGAAACTCTGAACCTTTTTTTTATTAATACCATAAAATTAAACTTAAGATAAAATTTAAAACTTCTCTGACACAATGATGTTCAAGAATGTACCATCTAGTTTTGAAGCTAGGGTATGGCAGATTAAAACATACAAGCTCCAGTCATACGAACTTTAATTAAATCCAAGAAAGCAAAACATTTTTAACCTATTGTTTGACACAGACATCACAGCACAATGAGCAGAGAAGCGAGCTCCACTTCTCTGCTTAACCCAATTTCCCAGTGGGCTGAAAGAGATGACAAGAAAGGCAGCCTCAGGCATATTCTGATTTTGATATACAATTACGTGCATACACACAAGTCTGAGCAAGGATGTGGCTCCCTTTTCAGCCACCTTCTAGGTTCATGGGTCAGTTTTCAAGCCATGCCCTTAAAAATTCCTCACTTATATGGGTATGAGTCATAGGCCCATGTTATTCCTATGCAACACTCAGCATTTACATTTCCTCAATTTTATTGTAGGATGTTTAATAAAAATTTAAAAAAAAATAAAAAATAAATAAAAATATTTAATAAAAAATAAAAATAAAAAAATAAAGAACCTCATCTCGTGGATCAAAATGAACACTTTTTTGGGCCAGCTGGTTGCAAGATTTGGAATAAGGAGGGTGAGAATGCACCAGGGGCACCTCTGCCTGCACCAGGGCTCCCTCCTCTGCGCTCAGAAAAGTGCTGGGAGGGCAGCAGGAGTCTCCTCTCCTTGCCATGGATATAAGATTCCCCATCCCTGAGTTCTGCAGAATCCCCTTCACGGGCTATAAAGCATATAGGAGGACGTATTACCCAGTTAAGACAGTGCGAGGTACCAGCTCCTCTGGAAACAGAGCTAAGGGGCATAAAATGCCTTCCCTCAGATCTCTTATTAATAAAGAAATAGAGGCACAGGACTCACAGACCAGCCTCACCTGCTGGGAAACACAGCGGAAATTATGTGAAAAGGATGACCCAGAGAAAATTTCTCCTTCAGTTCCCTCTTTCATAAGACAGACTTGAGTTTTATTCTTACTCAATTTCACCATGTAAACACAACTCTAAGGCATAGCAGTCACTCCAAGAAGCTTCATCCCAGAGTAACAGATAGATAAATATTTACCTACTAAAAATACAAACCTCTAGACCAGAAAATCCTGACATGTTATTTTGCAACATTGAATTTGTTGCATCAGCTCTGGGACTATTGCAGTATGCGTACAGATAGGCTTGTTTAAATATTCCACAAGCAGATTACCAGACGTGCAAGAACAGCCAATTTTCAAGCACTGATCATAGATCTTTGACTAATAAAATCAAAATGCAAAGGGCCAGGGAACAATAGGAACAAAGTCACCTAATGAACAATGCACAAAATACCGCTTTGCAGGAGAAACAGCAGACATGGCAAAGGCTAGTGAAAATAGTAATGTTCTGAGCGTGGCACGCCTCTACGCCTTCTGCCTCACCATCAAGGAATTGTCTCTGCTGTTGTTTACTTTTTTTTTCAGGGAGAAGGCAGCAAACTTTTGTTTCACGTGTAACTCTGTTTTTATTGAGAAAATACGAATTCCTGAAGCGTGGGGTTTACACTAAATGCCTGCATGGGCCATTAGTTTCACAAAGAGAAAAAGACCCCGTGAGATGTTGTAGTTTCATTAGCAAGGCAGCCCTTCGGGGCGTGCATCAGCACAGCCCCTCTCCTGGGGGCCAGCCTGCCCCAGCACATCAAACCTGGGCCAAGCCTTCAGCTGGTGTAACCTGGCACAGCTTTATCAGTCAGTTCTCTACACCGACAGCTGGCCTCCTGCATAACAGCAGTCTTCTGTTGGCTAAAATGTACTTCCAAGCAGCGCGTGTTGCTTTGAGAGGCCGTGCCAAAGACGGCTGTCTTTGCAGCAGTCTCTCCTCTTTTTCCCTTGAAACTCACCTGTGTTAGTCTATCTTAAATTGCAATAGTACTTCAGAGTCCCAGGCATAAGCCAGCACAGACTGTGTTAAGGACTGTGCATACAGGCTATCTCCAAAGAAACCCCACTTCCAAACAGTTTGCAATGTGCCAGAAGATGAGTTTTGTCACAAATTCAAACTTGATGGTCTTGCGCTGCTGGTAATAAACTAACGCACTGGGTCAAAACCTCTCATTTACCAATCTTATTTATCCCAAAGAAACCCAGAATTAGATATATATCCTTCACAAGTGATGCTCCCATTGCAAGTCTGCCATGTCTACTGAAACTGTGAACACAGGTTTGAGGGACAGATGTCTCCTATCCCGTGCACCAACAGCACCTTGCAGGATGAGCCGCAGCAGAAACAAGCCATTCTATGCTATCCCCAGCAATTAAGGTCTACCTGAGTTATGGAAGGTCGCTTTTCTTTTCCTTTTCTTGCCAACGTGTCCAGTCCTTTCAGCGAAGAAAATAAACCCTTCTTATTTCGGACCCTTTGTGACAGAGATAGGGTACGTTTCCTGAGAGCAGCTTCATCCCTGGAGCAGACCTATTTAAACACAGAGACAGGCCTTCCTATATCACTTTCATAACAGCAAAATACTGACAGTTATTTCAACCTGAGGCATCAAACGAGAGTTACTTCAGTTCACCTCAATGTAATATGCCAAGGTGCAAGGACAATGTTTCAAACTTTCAGCGGTGATGCTTGTTTTGGTATTCCTATGGCGCGATCGTGTAATTTTTTTGTCATGGAGCAAAATTAGAAGGTCATAGGAAGGGAAGAACTGAGAAAATATTGCTCTGTACAACAAAAGAAGTTAATGAAAAAGCTCTGAAGAAGAATGATAACCTATCATTCAGATATGAAATTGGTAGAGGAAGAAAGACTCTCAAAATTGCCAAACATAGGAGATAAACGTGCTATGGCATTGAGTTATTAACAAGCAATGACACAAACCATGCAGATAAAAACAGTGGCAGAGAGAAACACATTCCCTGATAGGACTTTCAGAACTACTATTCAGACTGACTTCTCACACAGCAAACGTGGTCCACACCTCTCTGCCAAGATCAGCCTCACAGCCCTGCCAAGATTAAAAAGCAGAGGCGAACCTGCTACCGCCGTACTTCCCTTGAAGCCGACAGGGTGACAACAGCTTACAGCAGCTGAGGATCTCCCTCATTCCCTTTGCAAACACAGCCCACAGTTCTTAAAAAGTGACATAATTTTGGATTGTCTCTAGTTTTAGCCTGTTCTGAAAATACCTCCTCTTCAGGAGGGTACCAAACTGTTTCTGAAAAATGGAGCCATCTAGGACATCCAAAAAAGATCAGCTCAGCCCAGAGGCACCTTAACCACTTTTGGAAATTTCAGTATTAGGGTCTTTTCACTCTAAGTGACATAGCTCCTATACAGGTTAAACTCTTAATTCAGTGGAGGTGAAATAGCAGTGACAAAATTTCAACACAATGACTCATTTACACCTGAAGAATATTTTGGTTTGTTTCTTTTTTTAGGTGTAGGTCAGAAGTACCCAATTCTGGAGTCCTCAGGGGCCAAAAATGTCATGGCTATATCCTCACGGTTTCAAAGTATATCTCTAGAAGAAAATTTATTTGCAGTCAAGGAACAGGCAGAAAGGGTGAGAAGGGAACGGGGCTGTCTGAGCAATGCATGTGGGTGCAGCCATGTATTATCCCAGTACAATTCCACATCCAAGTACAACATTAATGATGGCTTTGTGTAACGTACCCATGAAAAGTGCATTCAGACTTACCAGTGCATGGAAGGATGAGACGGAAAAAATGCCGAGCCGCCCCAGTGCCAATTTTGAAGGACGACTGGCAGCAGCCAAAAGGCTCTTCGGGTTTGGGAGCTCCCCACCTTGCAAACTGGCTAGGTAACATCGCATTCGGAAAAGGTCCATGTTAAATTTTTCCAGGTTCTGTTCCCATTGCTGGATCTGTTTAGATATAAAAAGGGACAATTAAAAGGGGAAAAATGTCTTTGTGGGCCGCACTGAAAATTTGAGCTCTTCCCCAAACCCATAGTAAATTACTTTCATCTGGTAGTATATGGATTAGATTAGTTATTCCCTGCCAAAACACATTCAGTCATATTGTGTTACATCAACCCAAAAGATGGCTTGAAATAAAACAAAGCTGGTGGTCTTAAATGCATACTGACAAGATGAACATACCATGAACTTCAAGTAGTTTGATAGCCACAAAAGCAGTTACATAAAAACACAACCCTGTGGTTCACAAAGACTTTTTTTTTTCCTTCTCTCTCTCCTTTTTGGAGATTAGGTTTGTTTTGTTCATTTTTATGAGCTTAGATTGTATAGCTGGCTGGCTGAAAGCAAAGCAGCATAGCTACGCTAATGCACTGCGCAAAGTGAAGTAGCTACACTGATAGGTCCTGCTCATTCTTTACTATTGTCCTACGGCCTCGCTATCTGTAAACAGTATTGGCAACACAGGCATGTGCGGTTCTTTGTCTGACTAATAGGTTCAGACATGCTTACGCTCAAACTGCAAAATGAGCTATATATGCCCAACAGAAACCACTGGACCCAAAGCAAGACTGTATACATACCCTTCATGCAATTTTTAAACATATCTAACACAGGTACATGCAGATGTAACAGATGGCTTAATCCAGTTTCAATGTAAAAATAGGAAAGTGAAGAGACTCAAATATTTACTAGACAAATAAAGTTCTGAATCAAGGCTCAGATGACAGATTTTAAGTATTTGTGTAGATACACACACATCTACACAAACACATATTCTTATGCACTGCACAAAAGTCAAATTTAGCTTTTCATTTCCCTAACTCACAGATTGGTAGTTGCAGCTAAAATCTGCCCCACAGTGTACAATATACATTCACAGCAATAAATAGTACAAATAAAAAGGCAGCTGTGTTTAATAGAGCAGGCACATTCACACATGGGAAGGCAGAAAGGCATGTCCATTAGGTTAATGTACACCAAGTTCATGTACTGAAGATTGTTAAAATCCCCTGACAATGCTGATCTTCCAATATCAGCTCCAATCATTGCATGTTGGTTATTCAACAGGTGGTTTAGGGTTGCGGAGAAAGTTCATCACATTTTCTCTAATGTGCATTGACCTCATACCTTTCACTGGCACGCCCTGCCTGTCCCTGTGCTCACGGGACATTATCACCTTACAATGAGATTAGCCAAGGTTGGGACAAGCACCTTTGTGACTTAGAAAACAAGCTGATAAATATAATAAAAATCTCAGGTGAACTATGACCTGCAGGCTCATCTAGAAGCAAAATCAGTTCAGCTTCCTTATAACACTGCCAAATATTACAAGAACTAAACAAGTATCTTGCCTCTTGCTTTCAACAATGAAGAAATGAGCAATGAAAGGGCCAAAAAGGCCCTGTTAACAAAATGGTGCTAAGGCTTGTACTACAACTGATAGAGACCTTACCTAGTCTGGCTTCCTTACACGTGCACTCACAAACTGTGGCAACAGTTATGGCTATACTTTGGGATGTAAGAGGTAACCTTATTTGGCAGGTAGGGTGAAGAAAGGAAAGACAATATACTATTTTGTATATCTGCAAATGAAAAATTATAATTTGCAGTATACTAAAAAAGAAAAAAATCTTTCAAGGAATGACTATTAATAGCAAAAGATAGAATTTAGAAGAGGTTATCATGAGAGCACTTCCCAAAAGTCGAGAGAAAAAGGACAGACATACACATAACGAAGATGCCTCATGTAATCTCTCACCACAGACATTCAAAACATGCATCCTTTGTGCCCCAGAAAGAATAATCATTTTTTCTTGGGTTTATTTGATCATTGCACTTTATTTTGCTTTCTTTGTGCTCTCGGACACTCCTCACAGAGCATTTTTCTGCTTGCCAGTACTTTACGCATGGTACAACTCCAATAGGAGGTTTTGTGGCGAGCTCTTTCTCTGTGTCAACACCCAACCAGAATGAAAACATGGTTGTCAGCTTTTCACAAAGCCAAAAGCTACAAGCTCAGGTGAAGTCTTTCGCTTTGGGATGACACCTCCATGGGTACAGAGCCAAGCCAACTTTGAATAGCTTGGGAACAGAGCAAGGCTTGTTCTGGGCACTGCTCTAGTGGAGCATCCTGTCCCCACTGAGCACGAGCTGAACACAGGCATCCTTGTGTTTCTGAGGCTTTCTTCAAAATCCCCATTAAATATTTGTACTAAGTTGTATTTTAAAATAAGGGTAATCTAAGAAGGGGGAGTGGGGTACAACATGAGGACATTCTACATAAATAATTAAATTATGGTGTTTATCAGTCATGCAGGATGCTAGCTAATCAGCTCCAAAAGCATTCGTAATCATGATGTTACTTTTAATGGCATTAGCAAAAGCTGTAGGCAGGGAATTTCTGGGATTGTCTTCTAGTCTTATCAAAACCAGGGATGTCTGGAACCAATTGGAGACCACGAACTAATACCAGCTGCTATTTGTCTAAGCCCTTTAAACTATGATAATTCCTCCTAAAGATTTATATTCTTGAAGACTAAATGGGGGAAGCACACAAATAAAAAAGCAACAACTTCAAAGCACAGTATGACCTGGTCCATGAAGTTAATTTACAGCCTGCAGACGAGCTGCTGCGATCCTTATTCTGCTATTGTGCAAGGCAAAACTCTGTCCCACGTGGGAGGACTGCCCGGAAGACGGCTCAGGGACTTAACTTCTTCATGCACAGACAAAACGGCCCTTTGAAATCTGCTCGAAAGCAAACAGGAAAAAGTGGATGCACCAGACAGCCGCGAGAGCAGGAATGGGTGACAAAGGCTAACAGCAGCATGAAGCGAGTCTGCAAAGAGATAAGAGGTACAGCCCGACGTGAGGCACGCCGAAACACGTGAGCACACGTGAAACACTCCCCGCGTGCCCTCCTCAGCTGTTGTGCTTGCCTGCACCGCCAGCTACAGCACCTGGGGCCTCCAAAACCGTCCTTTCTCAGTCACTGCTTCAAAACCTCCATGTCAATTTCTCGGAAAAGCCTTTAATGCTTTTCCTAGAGGAAAGGATGGATGTCATTCTCGGTACAGGCAAATGTTAGGCAAGAATTTCTGGGTTTAGTGGCAGCAGGAGAGAGCCTGGGAGAAAGGCAAGGAGGGGCCACCCAAATAAATTTATTCAGCCTAGCATGATCCCTGTAATGTAGAGAGAAAGAGGAGGCTGTGGCAGAGAGATAGAAAGCAGTAAAATGTGGTAAGCCTTAAGAATTAGGGCCATGAATTAATTAGCCTGGGCCACCAGGAGAACTCATGCAAGGGAGCCTGGTGCAGGGACAAGACACTAATTACATGGGGAGTGCTAAGTGAGGGGACGAGCTTTTGCATCAGAGACTTAGTTCAGGAATGAGTTTTTAAGAGTAATGATAATTTTCAGAACATAAATAGCCAATCCTCCTCCACACTAGTGAAGCATCTATTCAGACACTAAGAAACAACTGTAAATTAATTGCATTTTAAATCACACAAGCAGATGAGCTAAAGGAAGATACTTGAAAGCAGGTCTCTCTTAATTCAATAACCCTGCTAAGTTTTCTATAGGTAACTCTAAAGTGGTAGCTTGGAAAAGGCAAGGGGTAAATACATTCAGACCAGACAATAGAGACCAGTGGTTTCCAGCAGGTGACATGGGGACCCATAGTTCCTACATGCTATACAGTTCTCTCTGCCGGTGACATTTCTAGTGGCACCTTCACCCCCACTCGAACATGCTTAGGGTTTGCAGACTGTAAAAGGGAGGGCCCCGACAGTCCCAGCGAAGGCAGTGCCAACAGTGTGGCTCAGGGATGGTCCTGGGCTCCTCACCCTTCTTACACCACAGAGCATACAGCATCTTTTGGGGGGCTGGGGAAGGACCGTCTAATTTTCAAATACCTGTTCTGTAGAAAGTAAGAAGAGTTCAGTGTAATAAAACACAAACCAGTACATGAATGGTAGAAAGCAGTGCCAGAAATGACACAGTTATCAACTTGAGGTAGCAATACTTCAAGGACCCAGAGGAAGGATGGAAGAAACTTCCTGGACAGCTCACCTGATAACAAAATACCAGTTTCCCACTTGGCACTTATTTAAGGCAGCGCAAAAGAAAAGATGCACAGGGAGGAGGACCTTCTCTCAGTGCTTAAGCCTTTAAAACTGATTGGATTTAGTGATAGTTCTTATACCACATAGAAACATGAGCTACTCACTGACACAATTCACTATCTATAGCAGTAAAAAATTCAGAATTTTCCCCTACGCAACATCTTCTTCCCAGATGGAAAGTGTCTCTGCAAGCTGATGTAGGGAACTTTATGGATTTAAAAGAAACTTCTGCTGCTGTTTCATATGAACAGCTTTTCAACCACATTACAAACACCACCAAACTCTTCGCATTCCAGTCCCTGGTTCTCAGACACAATTCATATTGTACCCATCTGGATAAATGAGTCACTTGGTTTCTGGGGAGAAGGAAAAGGTTTCTATTGTCATTATTTCCTAAAGAGAACTCGAAGAAGAAAAAACATCACTCTCCCAGAAATTCCATTACTATAAAGGACACTACAGAGACACCGTCATAACTTTTAGCTCAAAGAAATAAAAACGGGTACATAATAGAGTACAACAAAAATTATGTGCAATTAGCAATACCCTTCATTCTTCATTCTGCCTAGTGACTTAAAAAACGGTTAAGAAAACTTCCTGAAATAACAAGAAAATAGGAGGTTTTTTTACAATAAATGCCATCTTTCTGCTTGTTTCGGAAGGATAGAATTTTCATCATTTCTCACCAAAACAGACAGAGGAAATCTTATTCCCAATACCACTGATAGCACAAAAGTGCACCCACATGTACCCAATTTACATTCTTGTCAATAATCTGATAGAAATTTGCAGTACAACGTGTATGTCTATAGCTAGGGATGTAATTAAGAAAGCCACTGAATCTCATTATCCAGCTCTCCTTCCCCAAAACCCAGAAGACCAGCCCTTTCTGCACATGCTCCCCCACCAGCTTCATCGTATGAGACAGTGTTATGTAACTCCACATTGAGTAATAGGTTATTAATTTTTCATTATTTTATACTAAATCTTTGTGAAACAAAGATAGAAAATTCACCCATCTGCAAAACTGTAATTACAGCGGTGAGGAGAATGGACATGACCTTCCCTAACTTTCTGGCTGCCTACTCACTTCATTCCTTAGTGACAGCCTACTACTATTAAAGAGAAGGATTTTGCTAATGATGTAGGGAGGGACCATCCTACACTGGAGAGTGGCACCTGAAAAGAAATAGTGCTGAACCGCTCAGAAAGCAGAGCTCTGCTCTAGCCAGTTCAAAGATCACCCAAACTGAAGACCTGTTCTAACAAGTTTAGATAATGTTTTTTAGTTTAGGAGGGTATGGAAGAAAAAAAAATAATGGGTTCATTGCAATTCAAGTTTAATTTCTATGTGGCAAAACTGGCAAGTGTTAGCGAAGTTCCCTAAAAAGATTCTCTTGGAGTGTTGTTATTGTGAATTTTCATCTGAATGTCAGACAATGTTTCATCAGATGCTTTATAGAAAATTAAGACATGAAATCTGAGCTTTGGGGAGCCTGAAGAATAAAATTCCCAAAACTATGCCAACCATCTTCCTATAAATGTGAGAGAAAAGGGAAAGAGTCAGATAACTTCAGTACTTTTTTTTGTTTAAAATATATGGTCTGTGTAGAAAGCCAAAGACCACTACAGAGAAGAAAGAAAGGTACTAATGGATTTAATGACTACCACCTTACTGATCCCCTTATTTTTTTATGGCAACGAACTACTTTTAGTTGGAGGACACATATGAAAACATCCATAAAAACTACCTCCAAGCATGTTCTTCTCATTAATGCCTCATCATTTCAGTGCCTGCAAGTAAATACCTATGTTCATAACCCATCTGATCAGTAAGTTAAGTATCATATGCACAGAAAACATGAATCACATCAGAAACCTCTGAATAAGTTGGAAAACATGATTATACCGACATATTAAAATTTGAAGAGAAAAACCCAGAATTCTGTCAAGTAACTATTATTCATATTATTGGTCTAAAATGAGACAACAGAATAGACATATATACCAAGTACATAAAGAAGTACAACCAGAGCTGCGGTGCCTTCACTGTGAGGTAGATTTTCCATCCCATTAAAACCACTTCTACAGGCACAGACAGCCCCACTTTTGACTTAATGTGCAACATTTTGTTAAAAGAGCTCTAAATAAATGCTAATAATCCTTTTCACTAACTTCATTAGCAGTTAGACAGGGCTCCATAATCATGGCAAACACTGTGATTTCTCCAGCAGGTTAAACAGCTAGGAAAACTAAAATGTTTTTAAAGACGGGCTTTGAAATTCGTTTCTGCGCCAGGGGATTTTCAAAGTTGCTACCTTTCATCCTAATTCTCTTCAGGGGAGAAGTTACACCCTGGGGGAATACCACCACCCACAACATATTTATTGCATATAGTAATAAAAACACACGTGGCTATAGGTAGTACGTGCAGGCTTGGGATTTCCAGTCATGCCATCAGTGCCCTACTGGGACTGGCTGCTGTATGTACACTGCTCTCGCAGATGCTTCATTGATCTCTTCTAAACTGCCCAAGGATACCAATAGCTATGTGAAGGGCTCCCATTTTCTCTTAAACAGTTACTAAGTCTATCATTATTATTGGACCAGTAAACCTAGATAGAGAGAATCCCTGATCTAGGCCACAAGGCTGAAGACATTTCTCAACCAGTTTGACAGCATCAAGTCTCTAAAACAATCATTTATCTAGAAAACCAACATTTTCCTTATTTTTTTGCTTGCACTTCTGTTTAGCACTAGCTTTATCAATTGCTAGCCTGCAAATCCACCAAATTTAAAAGATAGTATCAAGATGAGCTTCTCCAGTCCATTTGCTGGACACCAAAAAGAAACATGTATGTACATTAAAATACCTATAGCAATTTTAGAAGTCCAAGTTTCCTTACTGCAACTGCCTTTCAGGTGATGGTAACTGCGAAAGAAGTAAAGGTTTTCTTTGCTTGTAAAGCCCTGTGAATTACTGAGTCTTCAGCAGAGAAGTACTGGTTTTAAATCAATACAGATGTGAAAGAAAATAGAAAGTTGAGGTAGGGTGGTTGCTTTTTAGAGGAAGAGGAAGGAAAAGGAGAAAGGATACAGAAATCACAGTTTCCAAGATAATTCCCCAGCGGAAGTAAATTAAGACTGTGCCTCATCTTTCTACATAAAAAATCACCGTGGTCCTTCTGAAGTCAATCACAATATTTCCGCTGACTTCCCAAAATGTATCACCAGTGAAGTTTTCCAGCACTGAGTGTAGGGCATGTTTATAAACTCCAGTATTGACAACACAATATACTTCAGCATGGACAATCATAACTGCCACATGATTGAAAACACCAGATTTACACAAAACCAAACCCAGAATTTATATTCCTCTTGTTACTCAAAGTGGGCAAAAGACAACTAAACCACCACAGTTACTAAACAACTAAGCTACATACATGCAAACTTTTCCCTCAGGAATAACGTTTTTCAAAATTGTTAGCTTCCTAAGTATAGTAAGAATTCTCAGTTACTAATTACATCAAGATTTATTTTTTTTCCTTTGCAAAAGCCAATCTCCGAGACATCAAATCAAAAGATTAGGAAACCCAGTTATTGACTGACTCTTGTCTGAAGTGACTTTGCCAGCAAACCTTCAGCAATTGTAAGGAAATGTTTTACAGAGATCAAAGGGATCAAGACTGGAGAAAAGGCTCATTATAAATTTATTGTTTGCTAACTAGCAGATGTTTGCACATGATCCATCTCACTCCTTGTCTCACTGGTTTACCCTCATTCAATGTTTTGAGACATTCATAGGCAGAACATTAACAGGAATAAATCTTCTGCAGCCCTAATGATGGATTTCAGTTCTAGCACAACACAGGCAGCTTCTTGCAGGGACTGAGCTGGAAAACAAAGGCAGTTGTTCAGGGACAGAACATCTAATCAGCAGATATTAAGAGAGCATCGTCAACACTCTTCAGCTGACTCTAAATAAACTACTAGCATCAGTATCTAATCGGGGGGGGGGGGGGTATAAATTAAGTTAATATACATCATGATTTTTCCTCAGTGCGTCACTTGTTTCAAGCACTAGACATCTCTAGAAATCTGTATATTCTTCTAAGTCTCAAAACCTACTGCAATAAAAGGATGCTTAACGTTCTTCCTGCTCCATTCACCTCACTAGGCTCTGGACCATGACATATAGTGACCTGGAAATAAATTATGAACACCTGAGCACTCAAAGGGCTTATGAACATCTGCACCACAAATCCCTACACAAACCTGCATACTTTTTGAACTCTGCTCATATAGCTTCAGCCTGAAGTGTGCTACAAGAGCTTGACAGTGTAGTCAGCACCAGTCAGTTTGCCCTTCAAGTTCAAACCAGTATAGTAAGAATTTAAAATATTATAAGCATCAAGTTCCTGAAACTAAAAGTGTTCCACTAACCAAAGAAATATAATTATTCTGTATTGGATCAAAGGAAATAAACTTTGGTTGCTACTCAAGAGGCCATAATGTGCAGCCTAAAGTAATGACAGAGCAACAGCTACTCTGACTGGAAGGGCAGGTAGAGATGGGCTTTCAAATACCAGTCAACGAATTCAGATTATCAGATGTCTTCTGTTAATGGCCTATTAAAATAAAAGATTCGGCAACCTCAGTCCACAGACCTATTAGGCTAAACTACTAGACGAGTTTAGTATATAAGAGGCCCTGGGTAGTGAGGTCTTTGCCTGAACACTTAGCATGTCTAATTAAAGCATCTTTTGCCAGTTGCTGCCTGCAAAACTGGGGACATGGGCAAGATCTCAACACGCCAAAATGTACTTCCATAAGGTTATCACTGGAGTAATTCCCGGTTCACATGCTAGAAGCAAGAGCAGAGTAAGGCTAGAAGTGAGAGCAGAGCCTAGGCACCACCGTACAGATAGGGTGAGCATTTTTAGTGAGGAACAGTTCTAGCTACTCATCAACCTGCCCTGACTTTTTGTCTTAGGCAGGGCTTGGCTAAAATCCCCAGGTACATACACACCATGAACACTAAATCCTGGGGCAGTTATTCCGGATTTTGTTTTAAAACAAATCTCTGTGGTGAATCTTCCTCAGCGCTAAACTGTTGCTTTAGCCAAGGTTCAGGCATTCCTACCACCATAATATGAAAACATGAATGATCAGAATAACACATCAGGCGTTCAGAAGCCATACTCAGATTTGCAGGGGGAGGCAATTGATGACTCAGCTCATTTCTTGCTGCAATGAAATAAAATTTGCCTAGATACAAGTTTGGATGCAAACCTTTTGTCTGCTCCAGCCAACATGTTGCCTTTAGCATGTTAGCTCTCTCAAGCTAAGCAGCAATGGGCCTGGGCTTATGCTGAGATAAAAATTTCCCAGCATGCAACCAGAGAGTGTTACAAGAAGTGCTGTTAGTGACTAAGTGTCCCCCTTTTCTTTGAATTGATACTGGTATAATGCTCCAGTGGTACTCACAGCAGTGCTTTTTCACCTAGGATGGAAAACTCCAGTCTTGACTTCTTGTTCTCATTTAGACTCCTACGGGGCTTTTTAAGAAGCCTAGTGGATCCTGGCCTTCTAGTCATGGCTAAATTTCAACTGAAGCACATGGTTTTGTTTGCCTCAGTCCTTCCTCCAATTTTATTTGCATAACGTACTCTTCATATCCTCCCTTAAGGTGCAGAACAGTATTGCTAAGTACCTATTCTTAAATCTCTACTGCAATTCAATAATAAACTAAATTATTCCCAGAACATACTGTATATTCTGTGATATGCCATGTAACAGCTAGATATTATTAACAGCTAAGTATATCATAAACCAGTGAAAATTAATTACATTTTTCCAGAAGAGACAAGAAATAGCTTTGTGCTCATAAAACAGATCGGTCTGATCCTCAGCTTTGAGGAGCCCACCTCCCGCGCTGCTCTGGATTGCTGTAGAAACCTGGAAATAATTACAACTACCATGCCAGCTCTCCCCAAGACAATTACGCTCAGGCCTAGAAAGCACAGACTGTCAGAGCCCAAAGCAAGAAATAACGATAAATATGCTCCTGTAAAAATATTGTTTCCAGTACCTGATTCTCTATGGCCTTCCTGTTTTTTGGATCACTAACAATTGAGAGCTGCAACTCTGCCATCTTTTTCATCTTGCCATCCATGTCAATCTTCTGGAAGAGACTCTTAGTTTGATTTTTCAGCAGCCTAACAGTGTCCTCTTTCCCAAGCTTCTTCGCAAAGAGGGAAGCACAGGCTGAATGTATGGCAGTAACCCAGTTTTCCAGATCCGTCTGGCTTGTCGCCTGTGAAACAAATCAATGGCGCAACATTATGAGCAGACAAGGGGGGGGGAAATTAGCAGCTCTAGGACATGAAGTGCTTGATGGGTTCACTGTGATCTTAGGCCCTTTATCTTAAAATGAGTGAAATAAGGTTTTGTCTTCAAAACTGTACAAATAAAGGAAGTGTGAGCTTTTCCTGCACTCCATCATGACTTGCCTGCAACCTTCAGCTTCTGCTTCTTAGACCTGCAAGTTCTGAGAGCTCCAGGAGCACAACAGAGCCCCATGAGAGTTGGGAAAGATGTGACTTGCATTCTTCATCCCTCCAATTAACTAAGGTAAAACCCAACAGGTTTCAAAGATAAATCTCCTCTTCTGCAGGTAACAGGGCAACAGAGGTTTTACATGCAAGGTCTGAGGAGAGATGTTTCCTTACTTAAAAATGCCAAGTTAGTGGAGAGAGGACAGCAAGGTAAAGAGAATACATCTGCAAAGTGTCTCTGGAGATATTTACAAGTGCGCCTATGAATCAACATGTTTCTATGCAGGCAGTTCCAAATAATACTGTTCTTTATTAACATTTCCAGTGGTGCAGTTAAGCAGCCAAGATCTTTAGATTATTTTTAGCCTTCTGTTTTGAACATCTTGCTCAAGCAAACTTTCTTTGAGACCAGCAGATTCAGGGTTGAGCACACCATTCTGTAAGTGTGGAATGCTAATAGATGTGAAAAAAACTGATAATAAAGCTGATTTTCTAGAAGCTTGTAACAACCAGGCACCAAAAGTGTCTTGCAGATTTGTGATTTTTGTTGTTCTTATTTCTGCAGCATAATTGACTGAGCCAACTGGTGTAATATCATATACTTGAAGTCATATCACACACTTAAATCAATATTATAATAGTATAGTGTAATGGTGTAATTATGCTATTATTTTTATGTCAAGTATGATGTGTGTGTGTGCATGCGTATATACAATCATATACACATGCATGTGCATACTCACAAACACATTCGAAGATGGAAACAACCACAAAGTTACATATGCATACTGTTACCTGAAATAGGTAGACATCTCCAAAAGAATTGCTGAGACAGAACACGTTTTCTTTCTTGGGATGTTCTGGAACAGACTGAACTATACTGTCTTCTGCAAAAAGGGCATATCGAGGCAAACTGCTCTGTTCCATTGAGTTTCTTCCATAGGTCTCGTAAAACAGCAGAGTACAACCTTTGCAGTTCAGAGGGACAAAAAAACATAAGGAGAAGGTAAGTTCTGGATCTCCCATTTGAGTTCTCTTCTATTAATGCTTTTGTGAATTAAGACACCCTTCAGTGACAGGGAACATCAGTTCTGCCCCTCTTTTGAAATAGAGAAAAAAAGTAAGATCTTCTAAACTGGAAAGTAGGCAAAGTTAATGATGAATTTGTCAATGAAAATTTGGAACAGACTTCTAATAGGGACACAACAAATATCGATGGAATTAAAAAATAAAACAGGATACCTCAACATGGAAGCACTCAAGGTCAAATTGGATGGGGTTTGAGTAACCTGATCTAATGAAAGATGCCCCTGCCCATGGCAGGGGGGTTGGACTAGATGATCTTTAAAGGTCCTTTCTGACCCAAACCATTCTGTGATTCTATGAATAAACTCAGCCTCTTAAAAAGTCAAAGAATGTAGAAAAGATTAATTCTTGCTTAGCTAAATCAGCTTTTGTATTTCTTTATTAAATTGAACCAACTATTTCAGAACGGCCACCTAAGAAATCTTTGTATTTGTTGAAAAGATTTGCAGAAACTTTTGTCTTCGAACAACATGCTTGGTGAATAAACTTCTCAAATATAAACTGGATTTCCTTGAACCTACCTCCAAATTGGAGACTAAGACAATTCTGAATAATTTAATACAGTTTAAAGGGGCTGAATTTGAGCATATCCAGTCTTGTAGATAGTGTAGCATCTAAGGTATGAAACCTGCATCCAGGAAACAAACTTCATCCTTGACAATGACAATCCTGAGTGTAACAGGAGGAATTACTTCTGGAGGACAGCAGAGGGGACTTGATCCCAGTCCCCAGCAGTATGACTACATTGCCATGTTGCCTTTGGCAGTGAAGCTGGCTCAAGAAGGGCCTGTCCCCTCCATCCCCACCAGCCTTTCATTCCTGCCCCATGCTATATAATCCACCATCCTCTGAGATGCACCCATTTGCCTGTTCAAGGGGTCACAGACTGAAGTGCATTACTAAAATAATCTAGTTATAAACTAGATTTCTCAAGAATTTCTTGGGCTAGTTGTGCATTCAGAGAAAACAAGTAAATAAACCTCACTTTCACCCCGGGAAACGGCTGTTTAATAACAGAGCGTTTGGTGCTTTTTTTAATTCACAAGATAAATTAATACTATACTTACTATGGCTGAATGTGTGACCTGGAAGAACTAAGACCAGATACTATAACCACATTTTGAAAACTGCAGATAACCTAAGCAGTTAGAAAAATCTGAGGCTGATGGTGGATTCTCCAGCAAGCCAAACCTTCTCCAAAAGATATGCTCAAATTCATTCAGGAATTTATTTAGAGAAGACCTATGGCTGCATTACACAGCAAGTCAGACTAAATGATCACAGTGGTCCCTTAGGGGCTAGTAATCCATGAATATATTACTGCTGTAAGCCCTATACATACTCAGTAGAGGACTTGAAATTCAGCCAATACAAGGATTGAGTTTGCTAGGGCTACAGCATTGTCATCTTTCTAGCCCCCTTTTTGTTGTTGTTTTTCCTTCAAAGCAAAGAGGCAGCACAACACAGGGCAGCACCAAAACTGAGATTTTGGGTTGACCTGCTGATTTTCGGGCTGTTGGTGTTTCTCTGTGTGACACACTGTGTGTATGTATGCACATGCAAATATGCCAAGGAAGTGCATATCAAGGGGATGTAGCAAAAACTGCAAAACAGAAATGTTTCCTCTGTGGATGCTTTTAAAATAGTTAGGTAAAAACAGAGTTCAACCTTTATTTTAGTAATTCTGTAACATTTACACTTAACGCTGTATTAAAAATCCCAGACACATCAGCCAAAGTCATGTAAATTTGAGGGGAGCTTCCTCAAAGGTAAAATCTGAAATCAGAACCAAAATCAAGGTTTTTTGGATTCTTCTGTCCAATAAAGGGAAAAGCTGGGCCTAATAGTGTTTATGGGACACGTTTGCTGTGAAAAGTTATGACATGGAATACTCTGGTCCTCATACAGCCCAAATCTAAAGTGTATGAAAAGTGAGCCCATCAGATGGATTTCATCACATTCTTCAGTGCCAATGAATGTACAAGTCACAAGAAAAAGGGAAATATGTATCGGAGATTACTGACCAAATCATCTGACGACTGAAAAGTTTTCAAATTAAAGAATCCAATAAATACAAATGCCTCTATACTATTTAAGTGCACTTTTTTCTATTACTGTCCAGAGTGTCTGGCAGGATATTTAGGTAATAGCAAATCCTACAGAGTTGGTCCTATCCTTTCCCCTTAGCAGCCCTCACTTGATGATCTTTATGACACGGAAACACTTGGAGATCTCTGCAGTTGGAAAAGAAGGATATGGTTTGTTACACTCTGCATATCAGACATGGCACTTCTGTCATCATTTCAACATAACAGGGCAAACTAAACCAACAAAACCAAGTCCCCTCTTGCATTCAGCAGCAGCAGGACTGTACAACCACCTCCACTTCTGCTTTTTAGGAAAGTGCAAATTAAGTTCTATTTTAAACTCCCGTATTTCCCCTATGTGTTATCAAAAAGGTAACTAAAGATATGTCAGTTTTTATCCTGACAGTTTATATGTACATAAATAAAAAATTTTGAAGGGCATGTGTGTTCAGGTGTATGGAACCCCAGGTATAACTTCGGGTCAAGCCAAGTGAAACCTGGAAGCAGCTAGTTTCATAAAATCTGACAGACACACTGGGACTGATTATCATCCAAGTATTTTTATCAAAACTTGAACTGAAGGGGGAGGGCAACTGGAAAGCAATTTCCCTCATTAAAATAAACTAATTAGACAGGACAGACGGCAAAGAGAGTTCCTCTTGTTAAAGGGTTACTATGCAAGCTCAGGTCTTCATGGCCCTGGGAGCAGAGCAGAGGCCTCAGGACATGTATACTTTGAAGTCTGGCAGGTAACCAGATGGTTATAAGCCTTCTGCGTATTTATAATTAAACACATCTCAACGGAGTGCAAAGAAACATGCTGTTCTCCATTTGCATATGTGGCTATTTTAAGTCATATTTTTAAATATCTTGGCTATTTAAACTTCAAGAACAAATTAAATACAGATTTATTCAAAACCCTGTATAAGGGGAACCAAAGCAAGCGCCTTGATCTTGATATAGCATATTATGAAAACAGAACTACGCCTTGATATCCAGACAGGCAAGTTTATTTTGGCATCAGAAGTCTCCATGGGACAATAAAGGTACGAGATCAAGGAAATGAGGAATGTATATTTAAAACAGCTAACAAAGCGGAAGAGATTCTGCACCATGAATGTATCTAATACTTCTTCTTATAATACATGTTAATAAAGCTTTTTACAGAGAATTTTATTATTCCTTTTTTATAGCTGGGGAAATTCAGGTAGGAAGAAGGGATGTAACTTGTTTAAGGTCATCAATAAGCCAATTTTATAGCAAAAAAAATGAACACGAAGCACCTAAATTCCTTCCCAGAGCTTCATTATCCCAGAAATGCACAAACTACTAGTATGTAATGTATTTCAGTTTAGAGTTTTGATATGATTGTTTAGAAACTACTTTAATTTTAGAAGAGGCAGATCAAACTCATACTTCATAATGCAAACACATACAATAAGAAGGTGGTATTCAGGTATTGTTTTTCCCTTTGTATACACTGCTTGTAAGCACAAATCATGCTACCTGATGATCAGGGTAAGTGATTTAAATTGTTAAGACTACCTACATTTTGATCCCTTGATAGCAAGTCCCTGAATTATTAGGCGGAATCGCTACAATCTTGCGAGTTTGCTTCTTTTAAATCAGCACTATCAAGGACAACATTCCCAGCATTTGCTGTTTGCTGTTCATTTTTCTTCAAGTCTACACCCATGCAGAATTTTGAAAAGGGCAACCTGTGGGAAAGTTTGTATTTTCTCTCCTCCAGCCCCAGATATGCTAGGAAATTATTAAGTTTGATCATTTCCTTACTCATTAACTTAGCATTATATTTACTGAAAGGCAAATCCTATGAATGCAATTTAAAAAAAAAAAAACAAACAAGCCCATGAACTCACCCATTAAATTCCTCTTCCTCCCCACAATAGATGTTATTTTCCTTCTCACACTTCCTGACACCCATACACTTCTCGCGGCACACCTACCTCCTCAATTATTCTGAGCAATCAACATGCACCGCGAGCGCAGCACTGAGCACAGCAATCACACCACAGCCCACCAGCAGCAGCCCCTTTTAAGTGGATTGCCTTCCCACAGGGCTGTTTCACAGCAGGAGCAGCCGGGGAAGACGGGAAGGTGGGCATGCTGAAAGCCAGAAGGGGTTGGTATTGCAGGGAGTGGGCACGGTGAAAGACTGTCCAGGGAAAGGAGGGAGACTGGCAAGCCCTGGGAGTGGTCCATGGCAGCTGAGCCTCGGGCACCACAGGGCTTCCCCTGCTGCTGCTTCGGCCTCCTCTGCCCTGAACCGCACACTTTTCTGTGTAAATGCACTAACTTGGGGAGTTCACCTCTTCGCTACGTTGTCACCCGAAGCACTGGAAATGGACTGAATATTTTTACATTAACTTACCCCAACTTTAAGTAAACCTCATAGCAGAGCCCAAGGAACTGCGTGGTTGTGACAGGGAACTGGGCACCAGGGACTTCTCCTGATCCTTAAATTTTTACTCCCCCCAAGACAGAGGTGTAACTTCTGTATTTTTCTCAGGTTTGGTTCAATTTGGTCTTTGACCTCCAGACATCCAAAAGCATCTTCTAAACCCCCCAATTCTGCATGAGTACAGAAACTGGGAAGTCAGACAAAACAATTCCTGCTATGGTATGAAACACAAGGCTGCACATGCAATACCAAAGACATGAGCACCACCTTGATTCAGTGGGCTGCTTAGGGACATGCTCCACTTTAAGCATGTGGGTAGACCGTGTAAA
The DNA here is from genome assembly GCF_000737465.1 of Haliaeetus leucocephalus. Lineage (NCBI taxonomy): Eukaryota > Metazoa > Chordata > Aves > Accipitriformes > Accipitridae > Haliaeetus > Haliaeetus leucocephalus. The sequence continues at coordinate 1,900,219 of NW_010973255.1, forward strand.
GTTAGGCATGAATTTCTGATCCCCCTAAACCTGCTAACAGAAACCAGCATGCATGAAGTTCCTGAGACACAATGGAAACAACTGCTCCTGCCAATCCGAAGGAGCAACGCGGTGGTTTACCTTTGAGTGTGACCCAGTACTGCTTCCACTTCCGCCGTGTGACCAGCTCCAGCTTCTTCTCCTTCTGCAGGGTCACCAGCGGTTTGAAGAACAGCCACCCTGCCTTGCGCACCACTCCTTGCTCTTTCTCATACAACAAATCCAGCTGCTCCAAGGAGCTCAGGGACTCGCCACTGGAGTCCTCTGTTTCCGATGAGGTCTCAGTATTCTCCAGGTTTGTCCTGCTCATCTCCAGCTCCCGCATGAAGTTTTCATAAATGTTCTGCCTCAGGGCATCACTGCTGACCGCGTTGGTAGACTCGCTTCTCTGGGACAGGACATGGCTGGAGCCGGGTGACCACAGCAAAGCAGAGAACTGCGATGGTGCCAGCGTGTCCGTGCTGAAGTTGTCCATTCTGCTGTCAAAGTATTCACTCCCATCTTTACACTTTGGCTCCTGTGCAAGAAAGGAATTTGTCAGCAGTCATTCACTAGAGCTATGATGAAAAGACACACTTCATTTGGCATTTAAATCTGTTTCATGTTTAGCCGTGGCCAGCTCCTTCATCAAGGGCCACCGCTTTTCACCATTACATCACAGGCTTTGCCTCGGCAGCCGCTGACACCATCAGTGCCATCACTCATGGTTTTCTCAACAGAACCCCATTAAATCCTAACCACTAAGTCTGCGAGCTTTGATAACTCGGACACCTGCGAGTAATCGCCAAATTCACTAGTAACTACTGGGGCTTCTACTTGCTGAAACCTGATGGACTCCAGGAGACAACCACATCCTCCAGGCTGAAACCCAGGCACTGCTGCTCACACGCCTGTTTGAGTACAACTGGGAACAGCGTCACAAGAAGTTTCTTTATTATTACAGGGTTTTCAATACTTGGGTGACACCCCATTTGTGCGAGGCAGCTACATTTAGCTTCAGCACAGCTAGGTTGATTTTACCTCCACTTTCTATTTGTCATATAAACTGTGCTTAACCAACACAAAACAGGTCAAAAGTTGAGAATATTTTAAGCTTGTTAGTATTGACCAATTGACAAAAACCTAATGTAACAGAAGATGTGATTTAAAAAAAGACAGACATGCTTGCTGACTGGCACAAACCCAGTCTCCAGACTGCAGAGGTGTGTGTTTTCTGACTTGCTGGAAACCCGCCGGGAGCTTGACTATCTCATCAAGCACCAACGGGCCTTTCTCCTAAGTGCATTGTGCAGCTTCATCCCTTGTATTGAGAGGGCTGGCCAATTTTATCTGAAATACTCAGGCCTGATGGTATGACTTCAGCTTTGCCTTGTGATAGGGATGCTAACACAGGCCCATTTCTTGCCACTGCTTGTCGACGTGGGACCTTGTTGACAGATTCGGCCTTTTCTTTCTTAAGCCTTTCCCAGCAATGTCCTGACTGCTCCCAACTCTCCCAGGCTCCAGTGATAGACAGGGATTTTCGCACTGCCCAAGATAGAGCTCCTTGGACTAACTTCACTATCAAGAACCATACCATCCATCGTAAGAAGCCATTTATTGTCTTCCCAACTCAAGTGTTGCTGATCCTACTTAAAAGCAAACAAGATTTAAGAACATACAACACAAAAAAAAACCTGCTGCCTTTTGCAGTAAAAGTGTGAGGGAAGAGAAGAGATGGCTGTAAACAATTCAAGAAGTGAAGCTATTACCCTCAGTAATAATAAAGCTATTATACTTTCAAGTTTAGAATGCCTCTCTAAAAGCATTTGTTCATAGACTTCTGTACATGACTAAAGTAAATAAACCTTGGTCTCCTGTGAGCTGCTCTCACCAGCAGCTTTGAAAGCAACTACTATTTTGTTCCTTTGCTTCCTACTTGATGCTCTTCAAAACTGCAGTGGAAAAGCTGTGCTGTGTTTTGATAGCATCAGGACCTCCAGCGCTCAGCCAAGAGCAACAGTGGGATCGCACGCCTTCCCAAGCATCGCCAGACAAACCACTTCTCAAGCAGCAGGACACTGCTGGTTGTGGCCTCGCAAAAGCCAACTTGAACTGAAACCCACGTTCTCTTACAGTACATTGAAGTTCAAGTCTGGCTTTTCAGATTACTGTGTCTGGCAACAAGGATCCAATTCTCCTGGTAATGGAGCACCTTCCTCAAACCTTATTGCAGAGTGTTAGTCAGTGTTCTCCAAGAGTAACTCCCTAAACATCAACAGTTTTGCTTTTTATATGGTAAAGGGAGGAAAATCAGGGGAGTGGGGGGAGGGGGTGGGGAAGTAATCACACATGTAATGTGTTTATGCCCACAAAGCAACCGTACAACATGGATCCTACAACTGTGCCAGCCATCTGCAGTTCGGTGGGAAACTGGAAGCTTTCTCCACCCTCATTTTAATTACTGTCACTGTATGAGTATGCCAAAATCCTGTATTTTAATTGTTTGACTATTCTCCAGGAACTGCCAGGGTCCTCTAGAAAACATTAACATACAGTTTATTAAGAATATGTAGTTCTTTCAGTCCCAAAGCACTAGTAAGAAAAACAACATGAGACGCATACAGGAGAAGGTATCTGCTGTGAAGGGCCACTACTGGAACAACAAGCATTAATGAAAAGGGTGGGATACAACCTGTCCATGAACAGCCACTAACCACATCCTGTGTTTTCTCCATGCACACAGAAAAGGTAGAAACTAGGAAGTATCAGAGGAGGGTAAATGAACACAGGATCCAAAATGAATATATACACTTCGCTATGACAACATCACTTGTATTTCATCTTTTTTAAAGAACAGAATTGGCAGAGTCACATAGTCTCTGCTGGTCCGCAGGGAGGCTGTCACTGTAGCAGTATCTGGTCACCACTGAAAAGGTCTGACCCAAGTTGCTGCTGCTGGTGGTTTCCCTGCCAGGCAACTTTCTGCTTGTTTTCTCTCTGGTGTATCTAGTGATGACAGAAAACTACCACTGTTTCTGCTCAGCTGCATTCAAGCAGATCTCTCAATGTCTGAGATACACCCTGGAATAGTTATAGATAATGCAAAAGCTAAAGTGGCTAAGATACCAATTAGACAAATTGACGCATTAATAATTAGCTGTAAAGAACAGCGTAGGAAACAATGCAGCCTGCTAAATTCATTAGGACCCAAGCTGAAAGTAGAATCTAATAGCAGTTTTCAAGCCAAATAAAGAGGTTGTCTCAATGTACTTTTCTTTTAAATTCTCTTTACACCACACTTCAGGGCTCTGGCTTATAAAGTCAGGAAATTTCAGAAATTATTCCCATAAAGAGGCTATTTACTTCATTGAAGAACCTATCTGCAGCAGCTGTTTCTGGTGGCTGGATTTTCATTTTACACAGCGCTTGCTTATTTTCTCCATGTTATACAGTTGCACACTGAGTTTACACCACCACGTTTAGCAGTGGCTGACTGTGCAAGAAGTCTGCCTAAATTCTAGCCCTAGGTGTCACATGCATCACATACACCTTGCTGCTCACACATAGTATATTGTGATACACCATCTCCCCAGTGCTGTTTCAGCAAGGATTAAACTAAATGAGGACATGCCATACAATAGAGTACCAATGATGCATCGAGGGAATGCGTTAGGACACCCTCATGCAATGAAAATTGGGTCATGGCACAGAATGACTGCAAGTCTTGACGTGAGACCATTATTGGAAAGGCAAACTCAATTCCAGGATATATCAGATCAAGTCAGACATCAGGAAATATCCAAGTCACTGGACAGGGCACAGCTGAGGGCTCCTCTGGAATATCCCATATCCAAATCTGTTTATAGATGATGTAAAACAGGTGCAGAGGAAGGGTGCCAGAATGAAAAGAAAACAGACTTCCTATCTTAAGACAGAAGACCAAAGAGAGTCTGCATAGCCCCACAAATATGGGCCAAGAAAAGATACCATTTCTGCCTGTAAATAAATCATAACAGATTAAATAATGGGGAAGGATAACTAACGTAGCGGAGGATATTAGCATCAGAAGAAACCGTCCGGGACTATATCTACTCTGCAAATTAGCAAGCATCAGAGTAAGAGGGTTTGGAAACAGCTTTCAAGATGGGGAAAAGCCCACACGATTTTAAGCTGCCATTTGTTCACGAAGGGGATTAAACTCTGCTGCCTTTCTAGTGGCAAGAGACTAGCCTCAGTATCCCAAGACTGTGCCTCTTGGTCCTGTGCCCCCAGGAAGCAGGAGGCTTGGCTGACTTGTTTCCACCAGGGCAGCCAGAGGGACCTATCCACCCAGCCAGCACCGGCAGTTAGGCCTGCTTATAGGGAAACATTCCAGCTTTCACCTACATTCAGCCCAAGTGACTCACAATCAGTTATTAGTAATGTACTGAGGAAAGGACACGATGTTCAGAGCAAAGCATGGAGGCTACAATCGCCATGATGAACAGTCCTGTAAACAGGGACCAACTGTCTGACAGATCATAACCACGCATGGTACTTCTGCATTTTTAAGCCAAAGGACCCAGTGAGAGTATAATCGTTACAAAACTACAACACAGCAACCCCCAGAAGAGACAGCAGGTTAGTCCAAGCGTGCAAGGCAGAAAGGAGCTGACCAAGCCTCATGAGAAAGGCAAAAATATAAAGCATTTGCTACCAATCTTATCCTTCCTGTCACTGGATACTTGTCTGATAAAAATCAATGACTAACAATTTCCTATGCCTTTTTCTAAGAAATCACCATTTTTGGAGCTAGGGATGATTTACTTCTACCAGAAACAGATTCTAGCTTTATGCAATCTTGCCAGCCAAATTTCCTTGCTGTGTCTGAAGTCAGTTCACTGCACAGTGAATTCAAAACAGCTATGAATCGTGCATCACAAATACCATTCTGAAAATGTCATAACTAAGTAATACATGGCAAAGGTCTGGGATGCAGAGATCGTATGTAAAGCCTGGCTGTAAAATCCAGAACAGCTACAGATGTTGAAACTGGTGAAGAATCCTGGCACAAGGCACTGAGGCTCTTTACTGATTCCAGTTTTTCTGCCTTCTCTTTCACAGCTGACTAAGAAGGTGAAAAGACAGCATCTGATAAAATACATGAGCACCAACTCACAAAAGAAGTGATCCAGATGAACGGCTTTCATTTTCATTTTCCCAGTGTCCCAGTAGCCCTTACCTAGGGATTTACACTGGCAAACCTTACGCTGACCTATTTCTGAGCCTAAAGGTCCATCAGAGTTTTACATTGCAATGACAGATGCCTGCTAAGCACAATACCTGTCTCAATTTCCAACACGAGAGTCACCATTTGCTCTACATGCCACATAAAGCATGTGTTATGATCTACTGCTTAGCTGCTGCCTAATTTGCAAAAGTAGGTGTTCCCTTCTCTCTCTGCTCGCTTCTGAAGTGGCCAGCACCCCACTGTTGCTGAAAGGGAGCAAATACTTCATTTAGGGAAGCACAGTGACTTGTACGAAAAACACTATGAAAATTTAAAACCAAAACCAAAAAGAGTCTCTGCCCCCCATCTCAGCTAGTGAACTCAAGTGTAGAAGTCCAGGCACAATCTGGCATTTAAAGAGCCGATTCTGGGGCCTACAGCTATAGAGAGGAGAATTTCATTCCTGACCACAGGCATCCTAAATTCCTATTAATGGTACATCCCTTCCCTCGCTCTTGCCCTCCTCCCATCTCCTTCTTCACACCACCACCTCCCAGCAAGCCAGATGGCAACTCAAGCTTTTCCATCTGGTAAACTAAGCTGACAAGTAGGAAGGAGGAGGGCACTCCATGCAATGCCTTCAGAAGAGGTGGAGGCAGAACCAGCAGCTCTGGCCGATACTCTACAGTTGGTTGCCTTGCTAGAGGTGGACCGACAGTGAAACCAAAGTGATGAAGCCAGTAATACAAATAGCGAATACCTGCAAAGATATTTATAACATCTTTCTTCTACTGCTCCTTCCACATTCTTTAGATAACGTATGATGATTCATAGCATATATATGATATTCAGGTTATATTTTCACAGTTGAAATAAAGAGAAGCCTTAAAAACTCCAAGTCACTTTTTAAGTAATACAATGACTTCAAAAGCTAATTCACTGAGAGATTAGGCTGCAGAGATAGTAGTTAGCTAAGAAGGTGACAAAACAGGAAGGGAAACTTTGCACACACAAACATGTAACTTTTTTTGCTGTCGACATTTCAGACAGCTCCAGGGATGCAATACTTCTCAGGATTCCAAAAATTACTAAATAAGATTGGCAAGTAATTATCCTGCAAGACAGACAAACGTGATGCAGTCACTACATTTATAAGAGGAATCTACAAACCAACTTTCAGGCACTTAGGCTGAGGTTTGTACATACCTGCAGCTTCCTTTTCTTCCTCGAGAGACTTCCCGTCCAGTCACTGATGCGTCGCATTCGGTTTTTTAATGTATCCTTCTTGGATGCATCCTCACTGAGGGGCTTGGACTTTCTGCATGGGAGTGTGTAGGAAGAGTAATATGCTGGACTTCCCTGCTCTACCCTGGAGGGAACATCAATGTCTGAGGCAAATGAGACACGGTTGCTTAAGCTACCGTGAGTGTCAATATACTCATCAGACAGCCTGATCCCAGGTGGACTGCTTTCCAAATTTGTATCCTTATAGAGATCTCGGAGTGAGGAAAGAGATGAGCTTTGGTTGAAGGACTTCTTGTTGTCACTTGCTGGGAAACTGGCATGAATGCTTGTATCTGGAGTGCTCCTGGTCAAATACGGACCATCCAACTCATTGATATCCCCAGCATTTCCCCAGAGAGAGTCATACCATGAAGACTCGGAGCTGAGGGAGCTTCCTTTACTAGATCGAAGCCTTGAATCAGTAGGCGACAGACGATGGCTTGAAGAACAGTCTGCGCTGGAGTTCCTCCTGATGTCGAGCAGGTTATTCGGCTTAGATTCCAAGGCAGGTGAATACCTCAGCAACTGGACCGGTCCACTGGACTCCTCAGTCGGTACCTTGCTGTTGCTGCTGTTGTGGAACTCGACCCTCAAGCAACCGTCCAGCTTCCCCAGTGTTTTAATGAGAACTTTCGGACTCCTCCTGTCCTCTGATGGGGAGGTTGATGCAAGACTCTCATTCTTTCCGTAGCAATTTAAAATGTGTCCATTGCATTCTCGAGAGGCAGAGTGATTACTTCCAGCTTGAAGGCCAATATAGTGGAAACCGTTCTCAGGGAAAAACACTCCATTATTTCCTTGGCAGTAGTCCCCCGAGGCATTTGTCCTGTGTTTGGCATGGGCATTGCTTTTAGAAACCTTTGCCACAGTGTCACCGAGTCTAGATGAATAAGGCTGACCACTCTTGAAGTGCGAAAGGCAGCTTCTAGCAAGAGACCTCGATTTGTAGTTTGAGCTGCTACTGGTATGTGTCCATCCATGCACAGAGCAAGACTTTTCATCTTTAGCATGAATGCTGCGAATTTTCAGAGAGCAAGGCTTCTGCTTGGCACCAGCTGTAGCAGCAGCATGATTTTTTGATCCCTGAAGACTGTATTGGCTTTCTGAATTCCCCATTTTCCACTAAATTAAGAAGAGTTTCATTAGAAACAATGGCTAGAAGACAGAATGAAAAGTAACAGAACATTTTTACCCTCTACACAGGAAAGTGCCTTTTTAAAAAATGGTATAAAGCAATTGTTTAAAAAAAAGCCATTAAGTGGCCATTTACAACATTAAATTCATAACTGATCTTATTTTAGGGGCAGGCTAGGAAAGCCTATTCTCTGTATGGTTCTCTACCCCGTTATAAAGCTGGAATCTAGCTCCATTGAAATCATGTCAACACCTTTCTCCACCCACACCCTTGGCAACATCCTTTTCTTATAACTTACAAAATCTCTGGCTCCCAAGAACAATGGCATAATGAAAGGGAGACAGCAAGATAATCACAACTTAGATGTAAAGTGAACTGTAGTTTCAGAGAAATCCCTTCTGCCAGGAGACAAACCCACTGCAGTTTCAGCATGACTGGTTTCTGTGCAACCAAGTGTTGCCTCCATAAACTGTTCAGCAAACCCCAACTTGGTGTTTAAATGGAGTCAATCCAGGAGAAAGAAAAAAAAAAAACCATGCCAAAAAACAAACAAAAAATAACTTGGTTAGTGAATAGCCTCATCTTCCATTACAGCACAAAACTGCATTATGTTCATTCAGCATGGTGCAGTTTGATAGTTCACTTAGTAAAATCTTCTTCAGCTTTTTACTGAATTCACAGTGAACAGCACACACTGGAGCAGTCAAATTGCCCCAGTGATAAGACTGAAGATTTTGGACCTACATAAAGTGTACCCCAAAGTAAAAAAGATGGATCTGTTCTTTTTGTTATTTGGAGTGAATCTCCACTGCTTGTGATTTACAGAAACAACATCAAAGCGCTTTTTTCATCAGCACTATGCTTCTTTGCTCGTCGGATTTCAGACTATCACTCTTAGGAGAATACACTGCAGCCTCATTAAAATTTTGTCAAAATAAGCCATTGTGAAAGCACAATCTTATCTTCTAGAGCTTGTATATATTTTAACATCCTTACTTCTAGCCCTTAGCACTTTTAGATGAAAAGCATAGTATAAACCGAAGAGCAAACCTGTAGGATCCCTCTTAAACACAGGCACAGTTAGCAGTTAGCATGCTCTGCATTGTCTTCGTGGACAGCTGCTACACTTGCCAAAACTGGGATGGAGTTGCACACGGCCTTCCTAGAAAACACCAAAAAGACAAAATAGGGCGCTCAGTCAAATAGAACTTACATTTTACTCCAGCTGTAAGCAAAATGAATACCAAAAAAACCAAAATCAGACAGAAGTTACAAATGGAGACGAGAGGTCTGGTTAAGGCGATTCCTGGATTTTAACATACATTTTTATAAACATACTCTAACAACTGACACTGAATTAATACAATTAAGTCACTGTTTGGGTAAGTGTTTTATTTTCCAATTCTGTCCTCCCGTCTCACTGACAAGTTAGGGCAAACTTTGAGCCCCTTCCAGTTTTCTTTTTGGAAGACCAATTACAGATGGCAGGACTGTGCCACAGGACTGTGATCCATTACAACGTGGACCAAACTGATCAGAGGAGTGTCCCACAGCATCTGTTTATCCTTCCCCATGCCTGGATTCCGACTACGACCCTCGCAGTGAAAGGCCACTGCGCAATTCACTCCACCAACCACCCAGCAATCTCTCTCTTTAGGTTTGTTCTGATTTTAAGTTAATCTGCCAGTAAAGCCAGAAAAAGGCAGCACCAAGCACTGCACACACCCAAAGGTAACAAGACCCAAGTTCTATCTGACCATCTGAACATATCAGCTCTTCACTTGGCACACAAAGGCCACAACTCAAAACAAAAGGACAGAAGCTGAATCTCACAGAACATACCAGCAGTTTAGGGATTGAAATACTCAGTAGAAAAGAAGCTGTACAAGATCTCAGGGTCAGTTTTGGAACACACATTTTAGCTAGAAACGATTCTTAATACACTACCCCGAAAAAAATTCTCTTCTGCATAAATGCAGTGGCTACTGGTCATAATTTTCAATTGAATAGCTACTTGATTTGAACACAGAGTTTTGCTCTTTTTGACTTGTTTTGTGGCTGTTTAGTTTATAAGAACCTTGAAGATATTTAAAGGAATTCACTGGTAAGCTAGATATTTTGTTAACCTTACCAAAACCAAAGGTAAATGTTGCAAACTAGAACTAAAAACAGTCTCAACAGCAAGCCTAGAAAGACATCGGTAAATAAGTGACATAGAAGAGATATATCCTTTTGTATCATGCTAGAGATGCTACAGACCCATAAACACAATTTCATGGCTGTTACCACAAAGATATTTGATAAAACAGGTAAGTCACAGAAATTTCACCTTATACTCAAAAAAAAAAAAAAAATCTGTTTAACTTGCCTATTCTCTCTAACAATTTGGAAGGTTGCTATTGAGGACACCCTTGCCTTGCAGGTTTGATTTGCCTATGCTGCTAAGTACACCCATTTATGTAAACAGTTTTAAAAGTGTCATATACAACTTGGATTAACAAAAGACTTTGGATTCAAGGTAAACAGAAGACAACACACAAACTTCCTAAGCTCCAAGCTGCTGAAGGAATTGCGAACCCCCAGAAAAACTGCCTTCCTCAATCCAGGAGGCACAGACCACAAACAAGCAAGGAGTTTACATTCAGAATTCTTCATCTGGGAGCAGAAAGTACATTCAGCAAGGGGGCTTTGAAGGGCTTATATCTATTCATAAGGGAATGCTGAACCCAATTTGTCTAACGAAACAGGCGAAAAGACCATCTGGTCTCCATAGTGATTGCGCAATGGTTAGGTAATCCTTTTAACAGAGTGGGTAGCGAGCAAGCTGCTGTCATGAACCTCCGAAGATAGACATTCAATTCGTCAAGGCTCAAGCTGCTGCTACAGGGTCCATTGTGCATGTCTGATCCAATACACAGGTCACATAATGGGTGAACGAATAAATTTATCTCCGGGTACAAAGTCTACAAAACAGCGTCTCAGTCTGTGCAGGAATCAGTCAGCAGTACAACAGAACAGTCAATAAATCCCATAGAAATAGCCCTGAGGGATTTTTCTCAGCATCCCGGCCGTCCAGAAAGCTACGGTAGGCTACACATTCGCGCACACTGCGATAACCAATCGGGGCATCTGCGAGGCTGCACAAAGACCGTCCATCACCCTGCAAATCAGCTGCAATGCCTTTCTCTTGACTCACACTTGTGTGGAGCGATTTTCTTTCTGCTAATTACAAGGGGGGTGGCGGGGAGTGAAGCAAGTCGCCTTATGCCCAAAGGCAGCGTGACACCGGGGCAGGGGGGCAGTCGTGCACAAGCTCCAGCTGTGCTCACTCCGAACATTTGCACATTTTACTCTACTTGAACGGTGGAAGCACTGGAAACTACAGTGCCAGGGACAGAGTTCAGCTTCCCCTATACTTCTCACAGCAACCTACCACCACAGAAGACGATGTGCTTTTCTCTCTTCCTATACAGAGGGATGAATCCTTCTTGTGAGCAAAACCAGTTCCTATTAATATTTTCTGCAATTATAATCAGTATATTTAGAAAGCAGCTCACTGCGCCTGAAGATGACTATTAAGAGTTTATTTGCTTTCAATTATACCCACATTCCCTAAAAAAGAAGTTTTTAATCTTCACCCTGGTTCCCCTTGACACATTTGAAAAACACAGCTATGCAAACATACTAATCCGGGAACCCCACCAGCTCCACCACACCCAATAATTAACACAAATCATAACCCCAGAGCTAAAAACATATTTCCCCACCTTGGGGCTTCTCCACATAAAGTTCCCCTAGACTTTTGGCTTTGAAAAACAAACACACAAGATCAGGAGCCATTCTGGGGAAGCGCCTGCCACCTATGTTCCCTCATTAATACCACCGCAGCTAGACTGCTTTATAAATGCTAGAGGGGAGAATGCCTTTCTTAAAATTAAGGTGAGCACATGTACAAGTAATGCTCTGCAATTGCTCGGGTGCTTTCCTCCCCAGTCTTAATCTCTCAAAATAAAGGTTTACAAAGCTTGACATGCTAACCATATTGCAAGCAAAACTGAACCATAACAACAACATCCCAGTACTAGGTTTGCTTATGAGATACAACAAGGAATTATTATATTACGAATTAGTGGGAGATCTGAGTCAAGGGAAACAGGCTTCTGCGCTGGTCTCATCTCCTACAGCAGGAACGCACACCAAACATCATTTCGCTACTGCCAGCCATCGGCTTCCAATACAGTCACGCTAACCAGGCTGAGACTCTCTAAAACTACAGGTCAGAAAATGCCAAGTTCCAGACTGACGGGAGGCAAGCACAGAGCCATAAGTAGACTGAATGCTCCACAACCACAGTCAACATCAGACAGTAGCCATATACCAGCCACAAAAAGGCAAGAGATTGTGGTAGCATCTTCCTAGGGAGGTTCAACAGATTTTCCTGACTGGGACTGACAATCTTGCCACCCAGGAAATCGTAAAAGCTCAGCTAATGTGAGCCCTGGCAATGCTAAACTTTAGCCCAGATCAAGAAGTTACCCTTATGAGACATAAACACATGCACCAAAGCTATCTCTCTGACGTACTTTGATGCTCTTATTCCTCTGGATGGCTGGTGACAACAAAGCTTCACTGGCAGATGTATAATAATCCCTGCTGAAGCTTCCCTGACAATCTACTGATGAGGGACAGGGAAGTTGATTCTCACTTCATTAAACATGGCATCAGTGCAAAAATGGCAAAAATGATGACAAAAAAAAAAAGAACAGTATGGGTTGATCCAGATGAGGATAATATCATCCCATCAAATTAACACCACTGAGTGAGTACTCACTGAGGAACACAGGAACTCATGAGTCTTCAGCGTTACCAGGAACAATAACTCTTTATGCACAGCAAAAGAGCTTAAATTTAAAACCTCCTGTCTTTAACAAGAAAAAGGCTTTTAAAAGAAGAGCTAGATTAAGAGCTAGAAAATAGGTAAGAGCTAGAGCTAGTTGCCTCACCCCTAAAAATAAGAGCCTACATCTTTTCAGTTCTTTACAACAACGCACCAGGACACAGTTTAAACTTTTAAGAAGTCCTTACCATGAGGAAAGGACAGAAAGTTATTCAAGAAAGAAATAATCTAACCAAGTATTTTATTCCTACTTGTAGCTTAAGCAGCAACCATGTGTCACAACCTCTTCAGCCTTTCTTCGTCAACAGGATTGTTACCTGCACCAGTGCAGTACCTTTCAAGAGGTCACAGGACCAATTCTCGAGTACCTGCCACCTGGCACAGTACCTCACAGCCATCCACATGGGTATAAATATCTGCCAAAGAAAGGCAGAGCTTCACCTCACTTTGCAGTGATATAAATACTTACACAAAGGGCCTTTATATGCAAAGGGCAGAGTATATCCCGTCGACTACTGTCTAGTAATGAAGCAAGAGGAGAGAGTCATGTATGCTTTCCGCTGTGTTTGAAAACAATCTTTCCACAAGGGCAGGTAAGGACTCCCAGCTGCAAAGGGGACTGTGGTGGCCACCTCTGAACTGCACACGGTGGAGCAGGGAGGCATGGAGAGGAGAAAAGGCAGCGCCAGTGTCTTTACACAGGCGGCTGATCTGAGTGCGTGGTTCATAAGTGCACCACAGGAGACTGTCATCAGGATTAGTGGAGCTGGGATAATGGGGAATCTGAAAGTATTTCAGAGCAATAAAAAAGGAAACAGAAAGCCCCCTCATTTATACAAAATGACCAACTTGTTTTCTTTTAATGGCAGATCTAGCTAGAAACGTTGCAGCCTTTAATGTACAGCAAATACGTTAGTGATTTTTTACATCAGGAAAAGCTTTTTTTTGTTGGTTTTTCTTTTTAATTGACCACGCAATTCCTATTTTTTCTTTCAAACTACTTTGACATTCTCATTCCCCTAATGGTTAAAACACTGTCCATTTTAAATGGCTTATAAAGTCTTAGAAATTGTATATAACTATCTTTCAGATACTAATGTGTTCATAAGTTTTGCAAAGAATCAATGTGCTTTGTGAATTCTTACAGGGATACAGAAATATAGGTTTGAAGTTTTAATTAACTTTTAATCTTCTTCAGTTTTTAATATGAAAGTAATACAGAATGCTAGAACATGAACCTGCCCTCCCCTTCCTGCACGGCTGTGTATGGACGGATACGTGAAATTAATGAGGGAGGCAGGTTAGCACAACACTGTAGCTGGATTAAATGTGGAGTTTGTTACTGGAAACAATTTACTGTATTTTTTAGAACTATGCACTTTGGTCACATGCTTCCACAAATCAGAAGCAGATTTCTTATTCCTGCAATCTCAATCACATTCCTATTACAAAAATATACCATAATAATTATACCATGGTATTCTTGGCAGGATACTTTGCATTATATACCACTGTATTCAAAGAATGAATAACCAAAACACCACAAGTATGCCTTTCTTTTTAAAAAAAAAAAAAAGAAAAAAAGAAATAAGACTATTTTGCCTTAAAAATCCAATTTGAAGCCAGAATTCCTCGCTCACTCATTAGGCTCTTTAGAGTTATAGCCTCCTGTATTAGGAACTGTTTGGTAGCTCATGAATCAAATTAAAACCAATCACTTTTCTCATTAAACATAAGTAGTCATTATGACCCCAGACACTTCTTTTCATGCTGTGAATCATACCTAAATTGCATATAGACTTCTAATTTCACAGTTTAAGCAAGAAAGGGACAATCTCCTTTTCTGGTTCCTCCTCTTAGAATAACATTAATCCCAACAGGTCTACACTGCATCACAGATATCTTACATCAGAATTACACATCCCGTACCTGGGACACAATTCCTTCTTTTACTCAACCGATTCTTCTGGGTCCAAGACATTGGCAGCTTAATTAAATTATGCTTTATAGCTTTCAAGTTAGCACAATATGGAAGGCTGAGTCAAGCCTGAAGATCCTTATCATATTACACCAGTGCTGATACAATCTAAATCTCTAGGGACTTATTTTTCTTTGGCAGGAAAAACAAATTTCACCATTTGTAAATGTTATTGAATTTATACACAATGGCTAAAGTGCACATCCATTTAAATAAAAGCCATTAAGCTTGTTAAAAAAAAAACAACAAAAAAAACCATAGCAGAGATGCCAGCTAACATCTTGGCTTAATGCAGTAGCTGCAGTAGTTAAAGAGTTGATATGTCAAAGGGTCTATTTCCTGCCCCTTGAAGGGGAAATGAACTCAGTGATCTGAAAGGTCTTTTCTTCTCTACCTACTCTGGTTGTAAGCATACTGGCAGGTCCTGATGCAGATTAATGCAGTGCTTTCAAGGGATTTCAAGGCCTGGGGCCTCAGGCGGGGAGGATAGCGTACCTGAAAGGAGCCAAGATGCTCCAAAAGCAGGGAAGCCCCAGCTCTAGCCTCGCTGCCCGCCCCAGGCTGTGGAGTAACAACACTTCAGAGACGGAGCTCGGGTCTGCAGACCTCCTGCCTGAGCTTAGACAAACTCCTGAAGAGGTCTCTGCCTCAGCCCTCCTTACTCGTGATAACAACAGGAGGTGAGGCTGGGGCTTTCTGGTCAAACTGGGATTCCCAAATCCCCAACAGGAACATCCGCCCTTCTCCTCTCTTGACTGCTTCAGTAGCAACCAGCTCATGCTATCAAATGCAACCATAGTCAGCAGGCAGCTATGGGAATATTCTCTCACATGCACCCACCCAAAACTGTAGGTTCCAAAACACCAGCTTTGGAGAGGGTAGGAGAAAGGTTATTTTTGGACTAGGGCACAGTTAACAACACTGTATCCCAAGCAGCCCGGTAGACCCTATCAAAAGGAGAAGCAAAGGGCAGCAAGGAAGAGCAATCCCAGGCAGGAACATTAACCCATTCTGCCCCCAAAGACCCTCTTTGGTGTAACAACTTCCAAGTCTATTGGACCAACTTTTAACCCTTGGCACCAGAGAAAAACCTGTAGTAGCAACTGGCAGGACACCATGCTTCAGGCTGAGGGACAGGGGCTGGGATGACTGTGGGACTCCCTGCCCACCACCTATTACACAGCCCACTCCACAAGCAGGAAGGGGAAACCACACTGCATTTGACATAGTCTTTTCTACTTCTCGGTTTACATTCATAAACGCCTGAGGGTGTCGATTCCAAAGTAAATGCTTTCTCACCTTTGGCCCTGGGACTTCCTGAAGAGGACAGAGGATCTGGGAGTTAGACACTAGAAGTAAACTTGAGACACTGTCCCTTGGAAAATTAAAAGCAGATCTCGATTTCTGCATGCCAAGAGCCCTACAGTAGTAACACAGCTTAGGGCTTCCTTTCCCTACAAGGCTTTACCCCTGTAGTACCAGCATGTTCCTCACATATTAAAAGAATAAAAAAGTACACTGAGGGTTAGATCTCCCCACTAAAACACTTGCCTTGTAGCTTCACAGCTACAGAATGCCCTGTTCAGAGAGTCCTCTCTTCCTGTTGAAGGTGATCACATAAAAAAATTCCACCCCTTGCCTCTAACTAGTAATTTGCTACACATTGTATAATGTTATCAAATCATCCACCCTAAAGGGAAAAAAATGCATGATTTCCAGAAGGAAGGCACCAGTGTACAAAATTAACTCCGTGACCACACCAGCAACAAACATAAACAAATTAGCAAACTTTGGTTGCATTGCACAAGCAATTAATCACCACCCTCTTAAAAAAAAAAAAAGCACTTCTCCATTTCTTGGGCATTTCCCTCTTTATTTTTTCCTGTGCCACAGAACATAGTGTACAGTTATGTATTAAAAATCTATGTAGTATTAAAAATCTATGTAGAAAGATCAAGACCTATGCAGGACCTACCTCTGCCACATGCAGAAGCTCTGGTTTTCCACACCATCCCAGTTCAGTAGTAGTCGTAGTGTTGAAACTTTTTCCTCTAACACTTCACAAATATATGACCCTTGCTTGGGTAAACTGTCTATTTATTGCAAGTTACTTTAAGTATTAGTGAGAATAGACAAAATAGTAAAGAAGAAAAGATTCAGAGGGATTATTAATCATACTGTAGCAGGAGACTCACTTTAACTTTGCAGAAACTAGCACTCTCATACTTTCTCATACTTTGCCTTAAAAAAAAAAATCCAGCCCCACCATAGCAGAGCTGTAAAATGATCCTAGTAGTGGTTTATTTAGCAATTCAGGCAATTGAGTTTGACAGATGACCACCAAGAACTGTTTTCTGGAGGAAAACCATTCATCTTGGGCGCAGCCGGCGACAGCAGAGGCAGCACGGGGGCTGCAAGTCCTGGCACTGCAGCAGCCTGCTCTGCCCTCTGCTTTCAGAGGTTTCCCAAGTCTTTCCCTACTTTTCTTTCAGTTCTCCGGGTCTGGCCAGCAGCCGGCGAGCAGAGGACTAACTGCTCTCCCCCAGCATCTCTCTCCCTGGTCCAAGTCCCCCTTTCCTGCTTCTGCTTACCTTCCCCAGGGCACTGGCTTCAGCCTCCCAGCCGCCCCAGCTCTGCCACGGGGACACGGACACGCAGACACAGGGACTTCTCCCTGCCCTGGGCACGCCAGGAAACTGTGCCTAACACTTCAAAACACTCAGCCGTTATGAACTAAAAACAGATCCTGCGCGAGGCTGGATGTATTTTTGTCTGCAGGCTACACACCCTCCTCCCATTCAATTTTTTCCATTGGTGGAACAGCATGATGCAGACTTAACCAGAGGGTGGTTTTCCACGGGCCGCCTGAAACGATTACATGGGCCGGCCTGCCACGATGCTGGGCAGCCGCCGGGGAATACGCCGTGACTGGGCTCTTGTCTGACCCCACATTCCTCAGCCGGCCGGCTGCTTCCACAGGAAAGCTGCTTGGAAGGCTGCTGAATGGAAAGGGGTTTGTTTGCTTGCCTGAAGGTAGCTCCTGCATCATCTCTTCTTTTATTTTTTTGGTCTTTTGGGTTTTTTTCCCGTTTGTTTGGTTTGGGTTTTTTTTAAAGTTGCTAGGAGGGAGTAGGTATCCTAACATCCTTGTGTCAGATGCCCTGGGCAAAAACGTAATTCCCCCAACCACAGCGGGAATATTGTAGTCATGAAAACCTGCTCTTAAGAGTGGCTCTCAGTTGCGTTTAACAACTCTGCACAACGGCATCACGTATACAACCACAAACTCTAGCGCTCTCTTCCTTGCTGCTTCCTTTTGTCAGTCTTTTATACTATCCTATGGAAAGAATTAGTTGGGTTTTAATAACTGACCTCAGATAAAATGGGTCTCTTTAAATGTAAATGATATCCCCAAGTTTCAATATACAGAGCTAGGCTGTTAAATCTGTAGTTAGGCTCATGAACAATTGCTTTATTATCAGGAAAGCTCAACACTTCATTGATTGCAGCAACAGTTGGTGAACAAACTGAGCCAAAAAACAAGGCATTTATTCAAATATTCTAATAAAATTGCAGGGTCACATTCAAGTGCCAAGCATGAAAATACAGCCAAGTTACACTGCAGATGACGTATTCAATTGAAAAGAAACACATGAACACTATAATAGAAATCATTAGTAACCCACAAAAGCCCCAAATCAGTATTTATGTCCACAAAAATGAAATAACAATTTGCATAGGAACAGGAATTTCCACTAAAAGTGGACCTCTGTTTCACTGTGTCCGCTACCCTGTCTCATTACAGAGGAAACTCCAGAACCCTGCAGCTTTGGAGTAATTTGGAACAACATTCTATTTCATCTCCGAAGCCCAGTTACAGTTAACTTCTCCACTGGAAAACAACTACTTGGATCTCTTCTCAAACTTCACAGGTTGACAATATTAGCACTGAATATGCTCTCCTCATCATGGCAAAGGTCAAATCCTTCTTTGAATTCTACTGACCTCAGTTAAGTTTTCCATAAGCAAGTTCCACAGGTTAGTTTTTGTAAAACCTAATAGAGCAGTACATGACTTATGTCCATACTCCTAATTCTATGCCTGAATATATGTCTGGGGGCTACACATCTGCTTGTTCTGGTAACAACTTTGCTCTCTGTGAAAAGCTGACTATTTTTTTTCCTGTTCCCAGTACAGTTATATTCTCTTCACTTAGCATTGCTGTGGTCCAACTATTTCATTAACAGGCTGGATCCAAGTCCTGGGACTAAGATGGAAGCAATGACAGCTCACAAGTCAAAGCACCAGGTTTTCCTCAGGAGCAACAGTTGGCCTCTGGTCCCATCCCCCTTCTCACACAGAGTATTGCATTTGCCCCACAAGTCCACCTCTTAGTTGATTAAATAAACCATGTTTGAATGATTCCTTAGATAAGGTTAGCCTCCAACCAGCCCAGAAGCCTTTCATCATCATCTATTTTGTGGAATTTATCTTTCTTAAAGATGAATGTTCAGAAGTATAAATACTATTCCCAAAGATGCCTCTCCAGCACCCTGTTCAATAATAGTAATTCTTCCCTAACTCAACGAAAATACCTGGACTGACATAACCTAGGACCCAGCTGAATCACATTAGTGCCTCACAATCTTCCAGCAATGGGTAATAAAGCTGTCCATTCCCTTCCTCTTTCATTTTCAGAGGGTGACTCCCAAATGTCAACAGGCATTCTTGCTATTAGTGCAAAGCACTCAACCCTGTACTTTCTCCTTCTTCAAGGTCACTGCATTTTATCATTCCAGTCCTAGGGGTCATTCAGCTATTTACTACATTTTTTCTAATCTATCTGTGTATTTACTATGTCTCCCACTTTTTATCGGCGAGTTTCATCAACGCATTCCCATTTTTTGTGACAAGCCAACCAACGCTCAGTAAGTTTGGTCTCAGGACTCCCGTTGATACCCCCCCAGGTTCTTTTATTTTTGCTTCCACCTCTAACATACTTAACCAATTACTTTTAGCACTCTGACACCGCATGTTGAAGGCATACTTTTCTGACTTCTACTTGACTTACATGGAGCTTTAACATCCCCCATCTCAGGGCTGCTGCAAGTGTCTCTCCCCCTGACCACGGGGCCTCCCCCTGCCTTGCTCCTTGAGGAGCTCCTTGGGGAGCAGGCAGGGCAGGCTGACAGGGCTTTGGTACAGTCTAGATTGTGGGTCACAGCACAAGGGTCCTTCCTTACATCCCCAAAACTGAGTCTCCACATCCACTTCATCCCCTTTTTCTCACCTGCTGCCTTGCCGTTATCAACTTGGGACAACCTGGTAAGGAAATATTCTCTGGAGATCAACAAAGAGTACATAAACTCCATGCTGAACACAATAGATTAATCTTCTGTTACCATGTGAAATATTTATGTGCCTCACAATCTTCCACAAATGCATCATCACAACATTGCTGGGAAGGAGAAGAGTGCCATTATCCTCATTTTCTAGAGAACTGCTAGGTCACACAGGAAGTTAAAGGGTATTTCAATACAGTAAGAAGAAGCTCCGTAGCTTGTGGTAATGCATGTCTTTGCTAGCTTAATGGCTCTTAACATCTCTATTTTGCAGTAAAAACAAACTGTAGTTTGCACAGAGAAGTCCATAACGGAATTAAAAATAGAAGTTGTGCCTTGGATAGCAGGTTGGCTATATAAACACTCTAGATTAAAAAGATGTTATGAAGGTTGTATGTTAAACGTGTCCTACAGAATGTTTTAAAGCCAAGAACTTATTTTTACAGATGGAGGTAAATGAATTATCAAAATTAAAGACAGCTGGTTTAACCTATGTTTTACACTTCTTTTATACTACAAAAACATTTAGATTTTACTTTGAAAGTGCTTAGACAACCCATTGTCACCACTGTTTTGCTTTCTAAGCAATGGAAATCCACTAAGAAAAACACAGAAAATGCACATATCCCTAGCATTCAAGCTAAGAAGATGACACACCTCCTTCCCTAAAGTCAGCCCACTTTTATAAACACATGCCACCCCTATAAAATACCTTTTCCTAGACACAGTCCCATCTCTTTCTGAAAGGCCAGTTCTCCACTTTGCCTCTTGCCCTCTCCTGCCTGGCTCACCTGACAGTGATACAGCTCAGCTGTGTAAAAATCCCTGGTCCACAAGGTCCCTCAGGCAACACTCAACAGAGGGGCACTGGACAGGCACATGTGAAGAGATATCAGTATCTTGCCGGTCATGGCTTGACCACAGACTGGCAGATGTGTACAGAGACTTCCCACGAAATCCAAAACATGTTCCCATGTTCTCCAAAACAGAGTATGTGTAGGAAATAAAGAAGTCTGAAGTAGGAAATAAGTCTCAAATCAGAAACCTCTAATGGAGCTCTCAAGAAAGCTGGGAAGTTGTGCTATGCTAAGTGTAACTAAGCTGCTAAAAAATAATTACACGTTATTGTCAACAAGAAAATAACCAGAGATGAGTTTCAAAGCCTTGTTGATTTCATGACTAAAACATCTGAATCGTGCAACATCTGCTAGAGAAATATTCTCATTAAACTGTACTTGAGGTCTATCCTTGGTATCTTTGGCCTTGAAGGGGAACTGCACAGGAAATGCAGCAGTCTCCCATTCAACCAGCAGTGAAGGGAAACTGTACACCACATGAAATTCCTCTAGAAGACGTTAATTCAATTTCTGAGAACTTCTCACCTTTCTGCAAACCAGTGCTTATGCACTCAGCTTCCTGGTCTCATCTCCAAATGTTTGTCAGATGGAAAGGGACAAAAATAATTGAGGTCATTCGTTACTTAATTCTGATTCAGAGGAGTTTGGGAAAAGAGTGAATGTGTTAGCACATTCCTTCTCACCAGAGCTGACAGACCCCAGCAGGTCATTTCACTTACTGAATGACAGCATCGACACAAGTCTAAAAGCTCTGGCTATACATCAGAATAGATGTTAAGCAATGAAAAATGACACAGATGAGCACAACTTAATACCTTCAGCTATCACAGAGACTTACAATGCCCTAAGTGGCTACTACCTTCCCATCAGAGGCTACTGTTCTCCCTGTGAAATGTTATAATACAAGAGACCAAAGGGGTGCTCCCCATCCCCACCTCCCTGTGGAGCCAGCGTGCCCTTGCCTAGCTCAGCAGAGGAGAGGGGCTGCTGTCCAGGCACTCTCCACATGCACCTTGTGTTCCTCTCAAATGGGTTTTCCTAGTGTCCAAAACAGGGAGAAGCCACTGACATTTGAGGCATGCAAAAAACCACACCTCATGTTTAAAGCAAGATGAATTTTTTCCTTTATTTTTATATTGTGTGGTTCTTTAGCACTGCTGTAGACATGGGCTTACTTTTTTTTTTTAATGATCTATTTTCAAGTGAGTTACAGAGAATAGTTGGGGAATCAAAGTGCCCCTGGTTACTGTCTTATTCATTTCAGTATAATTAAATGAAAAAAGATAAAGCATGATCATGTGATGGCAGGGCATGTGGCAGAAGCATTACTGAAAAACGGGAAATCAATTAGGAGAGAAAAAGACATTAACTATACTGCAAACCCATCTCAATTTAGAAGACTAAGCACACTGGATGTGAGAAGCCTGGCCTGCAATGCTCGAGCAATACTCCTGCACTGGGTCCGGCTGGGATGGAGTTAATTTTCTTCATAGCAGCCCCTATGGTGCTGTGTTTTGGATCTGTGACCAAAACACTGTTGACAGCACACCAATGTTTTCGCTGTTGCTGAACAGTGCTGGCACAGCATCAAGGCTTTCTCCATTTCTCAGTCTGCCCTGCCAGAGAGTAGGCTGGGGTGGGCAAGGGGCTGGGAGGGGACACAGCCAGGACAGCTGACCCAACTGACCAAAGGGAGGGATATCCCACCCCATATAATGTTGTGCTGAGCAATAAAAAGGGGGGGAGGGGGTGTTTTGGCAGGGTTGCTGTTGCAACATCCGAGATCAGCGAGGCCCTCACACAAGTCAACCTCCGAGACCAAGGTGGCCCTCACAAATGGTGGTAGCTACCGCTACAGAGGGGCTCGGCCTGCACGGCCTCAGAGGCTCACACTTCTAATAGTCTTTTTTCTTCAGAACTAACGGTAAAAGCCTCATTTTTGAAAAACAAAGTGAGAGAGAAATACTGATACACAAGATCAAGGCCGGAACCCCTTCTGAGCAATGTTTACTACTTTCTGTATCAGTAGAGCAGAACTGATGCGTCTTTTTTGACAAGCACCCTACTTCAGCGATACACTTTTTCAATACACAATGGACAGTAACACATTTTAGTTAACTAGGCAACTGTATCTTCTGAGCCATAATTAGAAGTTCTTTTACTACAACAGATAGGTGTAAAAATGCTCGCAATTTAGGACTGTTACTTTGCAGGAACAAAAATCTAGACTTGGACAAATCTCACAAAAATAGGAGTGGAAAGGTTTTTTGAATGCATTAAGTTAAACAACGAGAACTGAAGCCATCACACATGCCATTTTAAAAAAAGCACGTCTATTAAACATGTAAAAATATTTCAAGGTGGAGCCATTTGTCACAATAATATACAAGATCTTACAACATAAATATTTATAAAGCACAGATGTTATTTCACATTACATTACTACCATAGCTTGTTCCATTAACTGATCCAACAGACCAGCTAATTGCTTGTGCAAGATTGACTATTTGCTATCACCCATTCAAGACAGAAGCGCACACAGTTGCCAGGGGGCAGGTAGCTTTAGGGGGTTGTTTTCTAGCCAAACTTATTAAATGATTTTTCATTATAATACTGATCATTGGTTCATCAATTAAGTTAGGAAAATCTGCAGACATAAATAAACGTTACAGAACAATAAGTATGGCAAAGTTTCTAAGAAAATTGTGTTGAATCAGTGTTTGCTTCAATAGCACACACCAAAAGGCATTTAAAACAGATCTTGTTGCATAATGAATTTTAACTAAAGTAGTCCTGCATATGCATATGATTTTATAGGAAATTTCAAGACATGAATGTTTCCCCTGAAGTTGTAGATCCTAGGTTTACATGAGTATACAGCAAATCCTGCTTGACAATACCTCTAATACTTCTGTTTGCAGAGAAGCACTTCAAAAATGCAAAATAAGGAATTAACACAACAGAAGGAATATTAAAGAAGTCAAATTTGGTAGGGCAGGGGGTTGTTTGCCCCCCCCCCCTTTTTTTTTTTTTTAAGTCTTGACTGTGGTTTCTCATTATAGTTGGCTGGCAAACCTAAAAGTGGTAAACAGCAATATTAGCAACTTATTACAATATCATTAAATTAACTAAACGGACTACAGAGGTATAAAAACTAGAAGAAGTCTGGCTAACATGTGTCGATTACACCCACACGCACTGCCTGAACAGAGCGATGCACAAATCCTCTAAGTGGCTGCAAAGCTATTTGCCTGAAGCAGAGCAAGTTCAACATCTGCCAGGCTGTCCAACTGCTCACAACCATTTTTCTGGTCAGAGGGGGCATTGTTTAAGTTGACAGGTTCCTAATGGTCTGAATTATTTAGCAATTCTCAAAAGACTCTTTCTACTCATTAGAGACAAAAATGCGAACCACCTCAGCCAGGGTTCCCTCGCTCCCCCGGGAGCCGATCATGCTAATTGAGGAGAACATCACAATGTGTCCCATTTTAATCACATGAGTTAAGCAGGCAAGAAGCTTCTATTATCCCCACCATACAATGGAAGACGGAGGGCGCCGGCTTCCGCAAGGATACACACCACGGTATATCATCTCAACATTTTTTAAACACCTCGCTTTAAGCAAAGACGACATATGTTGCTGATAAGCACTGCACTCACCAAATGAAGTACACAAGTACATTATATTAAAGAGAAATTTGAAACACCCTGTTTCAAGCCTGAACGCTAAGTGAGCAACAGTAAGCATCTTAACATATGGGAAGCTATGTGGAGGGAGAAGGAAAATAGCTATGTATTGATTTTTCTTCTCAACTGCCATATGAGAGGTGAAAAGTATAAACAAACTAACGTAGTAACAGGAGAGGTTACAGACAAATGACACTCAAAGAGCCAGATCATTCAAAGATATTCCCACTTACAGTATCTATAGAAACAAAGGGGAATGCTACTAGTTAGGAAGCAGAATAACAGCAGCTTTACTTATGACGGATTATTTCTCAGTCACTTAACAGTAATCAAACATGCTCTCCAGCAGTAATTATCTCATGTAATCCTAGCCTTTCCGAACACGGGAAAAAATGCAACAGTCTTACAATCAACAGGCCTGTCTTATTTTCTTCCCAGTGTCAGAAGACCACTAAAATCTGGAATCCCTTCAAAACTGTAACACCTGAAAAGAGTTCCTCACATAAACTTTGTAAGGAACATTAGTGTAGTAATTACGAATGTCTGCAATAGACCTCTATTACCAAAACACAAATCATGTGTGAGAAGAAAGAGACTGACAAATGCTTTCAAAGGCTATAGAGAAGACATGTAAATATTTAGTAGATTACCATGTGGAACACAACAGCTATAGGGAATTGCCAGTTTGATGGAAGGACAAATGGAAGGAGAAGACTTCAAAATTAATATTATTACTTCTGTTCCTAAGCAACCACAATGTGGATAAGAAATAGCAAAAAAATTACCTTAATGCATGTAATAGGAGTTCGGGAAATTCCTTTCCCATTCTTTAAAAAGATGTTACAGAGATAAGCCTTTCAATTAACATGAACAAAAAGTAAGCCACTAGTTTACATAGAAAATCTATACTTTGTCATCTGTGTATAAACATCTCCAGAAGCAGAAGATTAAGTCAGCGACCTAAATGGAAAGACATAAAATATTTTGCCAGCATGACATTGGGAATAAATAACTAAAAGCCCAAAAAAGCAAAGAGACAACACGATGCCGGCCTATTCAGCCATAAAATTCATTTCCAATAACCACATTTCGGCATGCAGCTTGGATCATATGTAGCATTTTCCTGTCTGAGAGCATGCAAGATTGATTATTACGGGCTCAATTGTCCCATACACAGGCAAACAACATATAAGGAATAATTAAATCAGCAAGATTCCCCCACTGAGCCTCCTACACATGCTTACATTCAGGCAAAGGAGAGGTGAGGTCCCTCCCAAGAAACAAAAGCGAAGGATTACGTGAGAAGCCTAAGACCATCTGCACGAAGTCATGTGGCCAAGGATTTCCTCTTCCCCTTGCTGTGTACAGGGCATCCTTTCCCACTTCCAGTCTGAGCCACATGGAGGGCAGCAGAGCTGGGCTTAATTCCTAGCTCAGGGACAAAAGGGAATCAGGGACCAGGGTTTTCCAAGGTCCTCTTTGCCCATACTTACTGCCTTCAAAGCTAAGCCACTTAAGGATGTAATCCCTAATAACCCAATCTGCAGAAG
Source organism: Haliaeetus leucocephalus (assembly GCF_000737465.1). NCBI lineage: Eukaryota > Metazoa > Chordata > Aves > Accipitriformes > Accipitridae > Haliaeetus > Haliaeetus leucocephalus. The sequence continues at coordinate 1,926,179 of NW_010973255.1, forward strand.
TCCATAACGTCTGGGTCGTGAAATTCTCCATACCCTGGTCGCAGCCCAGCCCTACTTGCACACCCTCCAGCGTGCTGCACTCCCTCCGGAGCAGAGCCGGCCAGGCATGGTCACCCTGCTTCCGTCCATCTCCCAGGCACAGAGGCAAGGAGCTCTTGCCTGCAACCGTGAAGACTGCAGGAAAGACCCAAGCCTTTCCCCCCACATGTATCCCAGTTTCATGTGAATTAACAAGCGGAGAATTGGCATTTTTGTTTCCTATTTTTGCTCAACTAATTTGAGTTTCTTTCTCCTTGCCTGAGGTAGAAAGCTCAGATCAGTGAAGAAAAAAAAAAAAATGTTCTTGACCTCAACAAGATATCTTGTTAAGGTACAGCAGCCTCAAGGACTCCTTCCTCTTTCCTGGCATCTGAGAAGGGAGTTACAATTAACATTCCTGTTGGTTCACTTTTTCTGTGAGGCCCAGAGGGCAATTCTATAGCATTTTTCCATATATAATGAAATGTTAACTCTATTTGCAGTAAAGGCAACTCACAAAGCAATGTTTGGATGCTCTTTGACTTCAGTATCCCAAAGCAATTTGCAAAAGCAGATCTATTTTTCTGAAGTGCTCTATGCTTTCTAAACAACGCTCAAGCCTGCATGAACAGTCTACTCTGAAACAGTGATTTCTGAGTCCTGCCTGCTCTCTCCCACCTTATCAAGCTGCCTTTCAGCTTCCTGAAATATTACTGCTGACATAATGGCATTACTAAGATAGAGCCCAATTCAAGCCAACTGCAGATAATAGAAAGGCTCCCACTGACTTCTGTGGGCTTTGGATCAGGCCGAAAACAGTGAAAGTACCAAGAGGATGAAGTCACACAGATCTGGTTTTCATTTCAGTATGGTCCTTAAAAATATGCCGAACTTTAGGTATTGTATTCTTGAGTTTGTACTGGGCTGGCAAGGTACACTGAGCCAACATATTAAAACATATGCCTTGCCTTGGCTTAAATTCAGATTATTACATCTTTATTTTTCCATAAATTTGAGATAATAAATAAAAAAAAACCACACAAAAACCCTCAAGAAAATGTTACCTTTACATAAAGCAAACTATCATCTTGTTTAACTGCGCTAAATACAGAAAAGGAACGCTCTGCTCACCCAACACACTCGCTACATACCAAGTTTATCAACGCTGGCATTAGTTTTGCAATGTACAAGACAGTCTGCAACCTCTTCTCGCAGGCTCTATTTGTGAAATGCAAGATGACCTTCGGGCCATCCCCAGGAAATCCTTAACTCCTCTCTATTCATCAAAAATAGTAGGCAGTCATTACCTTCCAGGTCCAATCAAACCTTGTTAAATATCCCCCAGTGATATATAAATTGGTCAACCTTCCAATGCAAGATTCACGTCTGGACCTAGATTTTGAACAATATTCAAAAACTAGGAATGTCTGGATCTCAAGGCTTCACTTAATTGTGTCTGGAATAAATCAAATCCAGAGTCTAGTTTGCATTTCAGCTCTACATTTTCAAAGTGGTTCCAGTGTAATATTTTAATTTGGACAAATCGCTACTTTTAGTAATTAGAGGTGCTTGAAACTTTTCAAAAATCATGTGTTTAATAAAATGCTTTTCTTGAAACATGAAATTTTGGAAAAAAATGAAGTCCATGTAAAAATCTGCATCATGTTCTGGTGACTCACCATTTTTCAACAACAAACTACTAAGGTTGGTAACTGTGAAATTGACAAACGAACACATACACACACAGAAACACATGCAGAGCACCTCATTTTCAATGTGGTGGTCTGTATTTCCAAGGTTAAAATAAACTGTCAGTGCTTAATGTCCCTGACAAGCAGCAAGTCTTCTCTAGTGGGGACACCTGTTAGGCCCACCAGCATCTGAAGAACTGAGTGAAACTACACCAATAGTGTGGCAACAGTACATTGCTTTTAATAAACCAGATTAATCCCAGTTATATAGTTTGTAGCTGTTACAGCAACCAAGCTAACATCTCAAGATAAACCAAAGTGAAAACTCAGCAGTGACCCTTGCAGACACGGCAAACATTTTTGAGTTTGTTCCTTGTTACTTTGTCAAGGTACACAGAAATAAACAATTTAAGCTATGAGCAATCCCGTTACTAGTAAATGAGAATGGCCAACTAACCAAGGGTCATGCCTCACAGTGAAAAAGTGTTTCCTGATGTTCAGAGGGAACCTCCTGTATTTCAGTTTGAGCCCATTGCCTCTGGTTCTGTCACTGGGCACCACTGACAAAAGCCTGGCTCCATCTTTTTTGTACCCTCCCTTCAGGCATTTTTACACATTGAGATCCCCCCGAGACTTCTCCAGGCTGAACAGCCCCAGCTCTTTCAGCTTTTTGTCACAGGAGAGGTGCTCCAGTCCCTTCCTTATCTGTGTGGCCCTTCATCAGACTCTCTCCAGTACATCTATCTCTCTTTTGTACTGGGGACCCCAAAAGTGGACACAGTACTCCAGGTGTGGCCTCACCAGAGTTTAGGGACAGGAAAGCAGGACAACTGTTTGGTGTGTTTTGGGGTTGGTTTTTTTTGTTTGCTTTGCTACTATTGCTTAAGAAAACTGTTACTGCAGCAGAGGTAGGATTCAGAAGTGCTGACAGAAACATGCAAGAGAAGGAAGAGGACGAGAAATTTGTCAAAGCTCTACACCTACAGCTGCCAGAGTTCTGGGACATTTAGTCAAGAGCAGGAGCGGAAACTCATCTTCATACTTTCTGGCAGCAGAAGCTGAGAAGCTCTTAAGCCAAATGTTTATCACCATTTGCTAGCCACAGGCTGATGGGAAAATGGAGGTGCTGGCCAGCCCCTCGGCAGGAGTCTGACTAGAGCTTTCTGGCCAACAGCCATGCTGCCAAGCTCCCTGCAAGGCCAAAGCCCCTCTGCCTTGGCATGGAGAGAAGCCCAGCATCATTACAAACTGAAGCTAGTAAACATGGCTTACTGGCTCACCGATATTTGGTGCCCTTTTTCATGCCTGCTTTCTACAGGTTTCTGTGGTGGACATTTGGTCGTTATAGATGGTGAAAGAAAGCAGTTGCTCTGTTTGCATGTAGCACATTATTTGGCAATAACAGGCAAAAAGTCTTTCTCTCCTTGACTCCTAAATACAAGAAGTTATGAATAAACAAATGGATGCATGTGTATTTCCTAAAGACAGGATTACAAATCAAACTTCATTCCTCTGAAGAAAATCCAGCTTCCTTCAAAGTAGTCTCTTACAGAAGACTCTCTTATTCTGCAAGTGCAGGCTGGGAATCAAATTTGACCCACCACAGTACATAGCACTTTCCTCCTGCTTTGTACCAGCATAAATGAATGCACAAGGCAGAAGGTTCTTGAGAGATGTTCCCTGTTTAAATCACTTTTTATTCAAGAACACAGTGAAAACAGCAGATCCAGTCTTGCTTTCTGTCATTTATCCTTATTGGTTGAGAAAATAAGAAACAGTTATAACAAGCTTGTCTCAAGTATGATTGGCAAGGAGAGCACTCTTTTCAAAATATTGGAAGCTGTGTTAAATAAATACCTGAGTTGAGAGCACAGACTCAAAGGATGGCATTTCTGACAAGTGTACAACACAGACTAAGAAAACAATACCATGTTGTTAATCTGGGAAACAGAATTTCTGGTGATCCCCAAAGTACAATTTACTAACCTGGAAATACAATTTCCCTGGAGAAAAGCATTGTGCAGCTCTTCTGCTACGCACAAATTTATGTTTAGAACTATTGATTTCTCCTTTCTTTCTGTATTATTGCATTTCTTATACTACACCAAGCTTTATGTAGGTATTCCTAGGAAGCCCATAAACAGCAACCTTCTTCCTGTGCTTGGCTTGCACTGCTCAGCCATTGTACTGCTTTTTCCTCTCTCCTCCCTGGGGACTAGAAGCACCAGCTCCTTTCACTTTCCCTTATAATGCAAGCCTTGCTCAGTATTATTCTTTCTGTTTTCTATTGTTAGTTTGTACTCTATGATGTGATGTAGCCATTTAGGATCCAAATGAGGTGACAGATGAAACAGTAACTTTATCCTGCAGGCTCCAGGTCTATAGCAGAACTGGGGGCTAAGATAGCAAAAAGGCAAACCCCCTTCTCAGCAAAACTAAGTGCAAAACCTCATGGATTCAGTTTGGCTGTCTCTAAACCATGAGGCCATATGTAAGCTGTTTGGTTTTGGTTTGGTTTTTTTTAAATGGATGCTAGGTTTTTCTTTAAAATAAAAAAAAAAACATTACACTTTTGTGGTGCTTTAACGCAATTTGGTTGGTAACACATACAAGTCCGCCTGCATGACAGATGAAGACCACCATAACGATGCCTGACCAACATCTTTACATCAGGAATAACTCCAATGAAATCATTGCAATTATTCTGAAGCAAAGAAAGAAATGCTGGAGCAAAGGACAACCAGGCTGCTTCACTGTGTTTAATTCATCTATTTCATATAGTTTAATCTGTTTCTCTGCTTCGCCTGTATCATTAGCTGCAGCCTGAACCTGTGAGCGCCCTGGAATGTAGGGGAACTGAAAAACCTGTGTTTCAAGAGCATGTGGAAGATTTGTGTGACTTATGTAAGTCTGTTAAGGAACAGTAGGTGGCGGGGGGGGGGGGAAATCTATTTCCTTCTAAAAAAAAAAAATGATCACACCAGATTTTTCTGAAGAAAAATGAAGGCTATGTGAAATGATGGACTTTAAGGTCTCTTTTTTTTTGTTGCTAGAGCATTCACTTTTCAAGCTGTGTCTGTCCATTTAGAAAACACAGTGTAAAGCTGACAAATAGGAAAAAATAACCAAAACATTTCACTTACAGAATATTAATCCAGCAGGAACTTCATGAACTGAACAAATTGAAACTGTGGCAACTCGCCCCTCGCCCCAAAAAACCCCACAACAGATGACAGAAGTATCAAAATTGTCTCATTTTCCCACTAAAAATGCCTGAAACCAGATGGAGTTTTCCCCAGAGACATATGGTCTGGGCTCCTACTTATATTGAAGTAAAAGTCAGATCTGATCATTTTAATCCACCATAGCTAATCCTATTTGCCTAACCAAGAGTTAAAATAACTAGCACAGCTCTCCTTCCTCTGCTGGTTCAATGGGTGGCATCTACTGTGCTTTTCCCTGCTTTAAGCATTCAAAATAAGTAGTTCTCAAAAGCCACAAGTCATTACTCTGTACAGTATATAACATACATATTCTTCCTTCTTCAGCTTTTGGGAGGGAAGTTCTCCATTTTGCTTTCTCATCTGAAGCTGTGCCTTAAGAGACCATGTCCGTGGGTTTGGGGTTTTGATTGTGGATTTGGGGGTTTTTTTTGTTTGGTTTGGGGTTTTGGGGGGTTGTTCGTTTTTGGTTGGGGGTGTTTTTTGTTGGGTTTTTTTGGTTTTTTTTCCGCAAAAGCCACATCTGTGGAAGTTTTAGTTACACCACCAGCAGACAGAAGAGGAAACCTGCACCTACAGTAACACAGGTCATTAATCAGTCCATAAAACTGTTGTCAAGAGCTGAACTAAGTTCACAGACTGCTCCGTGTTCATAAAGTTTTCACTGAACATCTGTAGAGTGTGTGGGGGACTCTAGAGCACTTGAGACAATTGATTTTGCCAAGACTAGATTTAAAAAAAAAAAAAAAAACAAAACACACCACCAAAATACTGGTATTCAGACCAGGTATTTTAGCATGCCTCCTTTTAAAAAACATCTTCTACCTGGCAAATTTTAATCTTTTTCCTCAACTCTGTCCTCAAATACTCATCACTGTCTTACTTGCATCTTTTCTTCCACAATAATTCCTCTTTGGCCAACATCACACGGCTTCCAAGTATCATTTAGTTGTCTCCATACTTATCATCATTTGCTTTTTTGTTAAGGAGCTGGAGGCCAGGATGTCTCCAGTGCCTATGGATAGGCATACAGGAATATTACGGGTCTGCTGATTTCGAGCTTTTCTCTCCACCAGCAGCAGCCCACCCGGCTGGCGTAGAAGGGGCTAGGAAGAAGGGCAGCAGGGCCACACTTCCATGGGTCTTTTGAACTAACTTTTGTTAGTTCAGTTAAATAACTGCATCTTTTGATAAACCTTCTCTGCTCTCCTCTTGTAGCCACCATATTTAAGATGTTCTGGTCAACAAACTAAAATAAATATATTGCTTATTCATTTTAAACATAAATTTCCAAAAAATAGAACTTGACACAACTAACAGATTAACAAGCCATGAAAATGTCACGTGTAAATGTACACATGAAGGTGCCAAATTAAGAATTCGCTAAAATTAGGTACAGTCATACAAATTTTTAAATAAGAATGATTTGGTGTAATGTGACTTACTGATACGCAAAAACGTAAGCATGATGACAGCTTCTCAGCTGCAAAACAAAATTTTTTGTGGTAAATAACCAAGGAGAACCAAGCCAGCTCTAGGAAGACAACTAGTACCCAGTACAAAATAAATTTAACACACTCACTACTACCATACATAAGTGACCCTTAGCACGGCAGCACAAGTCACTCCAAACCCTCCCATGCTGATGAAGCCCCATTTCCACACACATACAGGATTTGAACACAGCAAAAGCCTGCAGTCAGAGACATCAGACGCTGGTCTGGTTTTCTCCTATCCCAAATCAGTTCACATTTAAAACTCTGGTTTACCACCAGGGACATAAGTGAGTTGATTCACTCTGCCCTCCCTTCCCACTTCCCTCCCCAGGCCACACATGAAGGTAATGCGATTGCATAATAAGAATCAGACAAAATGCCATTTACTGCTTCATGCTCGTACGATAGCTGCACTTGGTCAGGGGCCTCTTCACACAGGCACTGCATGAGGATGCAACCCCAAAACCCTCTTTTTCCAAGGCTATTCCCCTCAGACAGCAGTTAGATGCAATAGCACTTAACTTTGAGGCATCTTACACCCACCTGAAAAAAGACTAACACTTATTGTCATTTTTCCAGAACAGAATTTTGAGAAGAGGAGGAAAGGTCGTGCACAACCCCCCAAGGGCAGGGTACAGTCTCTTTATACCCATACAGCCAGGGAAGTAATGAATTTGTGGCGCTGCTACTTGCAGTTTAACTTGGCATGAGTCACATTCTAGATGAAAACAAACATTTTCAGTATGCAGCTAACTACTCAACTACAGATGAGCTACCTCAACAGCAGAGAAGAGAACAGTCAAGGGCTCCATCTTGATACCCTAGGCACCAATTTCACTTACAGTGAAGCATGTACGCCAGCATTTACATGGCAGTGATCCTGCCGGAGCCTAGGGAAATAAAAATATTGTTACTCCAAGTAAAAATTAACCAAAATTGCTGAACATAATAGCTGACCTTCACTCACGTACAGCTTTTGGAGCAAAGCATTTGAGCCACAAGGACTGCAAACAGACTGTAAGCAAGGCCACGCTGTGGCCGGGCTCTACGTTTGCTGGGAAGACAAGCACATCTAGCCTGAAACATCAAACCAGCAGACGGAGGAGACTGAAGAAATTCAAGGTCATCAAGGGAAATGCTTTTGGCCTGGCCCTGAGATAAATCAAGACAGTGCTGTCTCAGTAAAACGATAGTTGAAAAGAGGACTGAGATGTTAAGGAAAAGCAGAAGATCAATCCTACTGCCTCCCGCTGCTGGATTCCAGCTGCTTGCTGAAGGGGGGGACTTTATATATTCACTGTAAAGGAACAATGCTTCCTCAAAGAAATGCTTAGTTCTTTAGGTCACTCTGTTTCCTAATGTAAACAACCCAAATAGCAAACCAGCACCAAAAGGCATGCCAGTATTTTACACAGGAAATGTTACGGAGATCAACTGCTGACTTTCATTTTAAAGAAATAGCTTAAGGACTGATATCTGTTTGTTGGTCTGGCCTCTTGGGTCCTTGAATCCACTCGATTATGTCCAAAGAAAAGTCTTTTAAGGACACTTTAAAATATACTGGCACATACTTCATGACGGAAAGTTATTCTTTTGCTCTTCATTCCTCTGACTGACAATCCCAGGAAGCTGCAACTCTTGAGATCTCTTGATCAGCTTCTCCTGTAATCACAGTCAAACAGCAAGGTCAAAAAGGAAACAGTAGCTATAAAACAATTTTTAACACAACTTTTAATTATTTTTTTCTTTAAGAGTTACATTGTAAAGAAGACTAGACAAAATGTGCACCATTTCTCTCAAAAGGGAAGCATTTATCCACTTAGATTTCAAAGCCTGTTCTTTCATTTTTGCTTTAATGCTTTTTTTCCTTCCAGAGAGCAAGGAGAAGAGACCAAAAAAAAACCAACAAAAAAAGAAAAAGAAAAAGAAAAAGAAATATAAGTCATATATTGTCATCCCAGCCAGCTTCCTGTCCTGGTTTGCATCAACAGTGTCATGAAATGAAGAATGACATAATATGCAATAGTTCCCCCAGCTTTGAAAAACATATGTTAGGGTGGCGCATACACTCCAGAATACTGCAGCCAGAGTACACAACTAGAACACTCAGGTTTCCACTAGTGAAAAACCTCAGAAAAGCATTTTAAGCACAAGTTTAACTTTTAGCATATCTGTATCCTACCAAGCTCCTGTATCCTGAACTAGTTAAGGCTTAACTGATGCCTACTCCCTTTAAAAAGCACTTTGTTTTTGATTAATTTTCTTTCACTTTCCTAAAGGTGAAATCCCAGCTAGACCAAAGTTAGCATGATGTTGCTTACTGCAGAGCCAGGATTTCACTCCCAGCTATGAGTTTTCTTCAGATTAGCTTAGGACAAACTGTCCCCCCAGAGTCACAAGAGTGTTAGATAAATGGTACCAAACTTGTGCCCTCACTGCGCACCTTTGCCTGCTGTCCCTGCAAGAGGGTTGGGCTCTGCAGGGCTGGCAAAGGCAGCGGGAAGTCCAAAGAACATTAGCTAAAGCCTGGAAATGCACAAATGAATGACAAGCAAGTTTTGGGCCCACTTTCCTTGTAAGGTCCCCCCCCTTTTTTTTCCCATAATAAAAAAATCATGAGGGAAGTTACATGCAAGTCCTTCAAGAGAAGAGCGCACAGACTCCCAATATGAGCTGGTCCCTCTTCCTCATCATCCCCAAGCAACATCCCAAGAACTTGGGGACCCAAGCTTTGCAGAAACCAGTATAAATCAACAAATTTCACTTCTGACAAACCTTTTTTTAATACTTTTTAACTATTCCAACTAGCTGGTACTGCAGCAGCCAGCACACGTGGGTTGTTCTTTTGTTTTCATCAGTGGCAATCTTGATGTGTTTTTCCTTACTGATGTCTGAGGAGGCATAGGAGACAGCAAAGGTGGTCAGATTATCATTTAGCAGTCCTGAACTGCAGAATCCCTTATTTTGATATGGTTACAATTATTTGACATGCTATTTCCTGCATTATGCACCCATTAACTGGAACTTGGAGGAACTGCAAACTGGGCAGGAACCAGGGAGAAGGGAGATGATAAGGGTCCTCTGGATGATGTCTTTTGCATGGCTGTAAAAGTATCATGAAGCTCAGTGCACGTGCACTGTATGGGGAGGGGGTGATGGAGAAGAGGCGATAACTTTAAGTCCCTCTCCATCCTGCCCAATAAATCTGTGTCTGACAGATCCCCACAGGCCTGTATATCACTTTCTCTTTCTGCAATTAGGAGACCAGCTGCAATTCCTTGGCCAGAGCCCAGCCAAGCTTCCCATGCTCCTTCTACAAGCTTCTCCAACAGATAGCAGTAAGAAGCAAAGAAACTGAACCCAAAATATAGCATGTGACAAACTCTTCCACTTGTGACCTCTGTACCAGGCAACCTGTGAATCTACATCAGACTGACATTCTGCATAAGGTCATGACAAGGAAAAAAAAAATGGATCTGGACAGTCTATGAGCTTTGTTTCCCATCCAGCCTTTCCCTTTTTCCCCTTCTCTCCACATATCATCTACCATTTCTGCTCAATTTGAATGAACAAGAACAGATCCCAAGATAAGCATATGCCATCTATAGCAGGGTAGTTCCTTGTTTAATTCAAATGAAGAGATGCAGCTTGTTAAATATTTACTGGAGGGAAGCATATTGCCCCAGAAAATATTTTTACAGAGCATAAGAACTTAATCTCAGAAGCAGGGAGAGGCCAGTGTCAGAACTCACTTCCACACTGTATATCCAAGATAATTAAATATATGTTCCTGCAATGCTTCCCCTTGCTCTTTCCTCCAAGAAAAAAGTTATTCTTTCATGAATTTGCTGGTATTTTGAAACTTGCCACTGGAAGCAGCAATTGCTTCCAAGAAGCTGGAAATGAAGAGTAAATCTAAACAGTGCATGCCAGTCTGCCACCAGTGAGCTTAGGAACAGAGGAAATTTTAACTGTTGTCCTGTGTATCTTCCACCTGCTGCTCCTTGTATTTCCCCCTGAAACACTCCATTTAAAATAAAAAATAAAAATTAAAAAAAAGGAAAAAAACCAATCAGAGATCAAAATGATTCCCCAGCAGGCATTGACTTTCTGTGCTATATAGGCACCTGAGGTGCAGATTTGATTAAAGCCTGTGAACTCAAGTTACCCTCAAAGCTTGGCACCCTTTGAATTTTCTTCTTTCAGAGAAAAGGTAAGGAATAAGTGCCTAGGGACTGCTACAGCACTGTCTGGAAACCCACTCAGCCTGACCACTGTCACTTCCAGTGCTGCTCTGCTGTAATAGCACAGGAACCAAGACTTAACCATCCAAGCCCATGTTCTTTGGAAAACAACAGTGGGGATGCTCCTAAATCCATTTCAAAGCTTATTTCACAGTTAGTCTGTACAGTTTCCATGAGAAGCAGCGTATTTCATCGGCAGCCTAACTCTCAAAATACCAGACAGTGCTGAAGTAGCTTCCTATCAGCACAGTGAGCTGGCAGTGCAAACACGAGCAGCCAAAATCATCACACCCTCCTGCTCTCATCCCAAGTCCCACATCCCATTTCCTCACTCCGTCTTCAGTCACATCCCCAATGTGTTCACCAGGGACCAGCACTCAATATTAAATCCAGGGCCTCTTCAGACCTAACCAGATGGGTAACAATGGGTCATATTTTAAAACAGAAGACCATTCAGAAGAGATGAAAGGACAGCGGAAGAAAAAAATGCATGTGATAAACTTTGATTCACCTTAGCCTTTCAAGGTAGCGATCAGACAGCGTGTTACTTTTGTACAGGATACAATGGGGGGCTCATGCTCCACACTCCTACAGACTGGCTTGATGCTCTGCTGTTACAGTGATAGCCTCAGTAGCCAGAATTAGTTAAAGAAAAAAAATAAAAGAAAGGACTGCTGGAAATCACAAGCCTCTCAAGACAGTAAGGAACACATTAGGCTGCTACCAAATCAAATGCACTTAAAAACAGTCCATGCCATGATGCCTTGTTCTCTCCTATAACAAGATATGGCAGATCACAGGTTTGCTGTAGACAGAAAATATTGGTAAAGGGTCTTTCTAGGCTTCTTGACACATGCTTTAACCTCTCCCCAAAGCATGGCAGGATGGTGAAATCACGTTGCTGTGTTCCCCTGGTAGATGCATGCTCTGCGCTGGAGTGTGGGAGTGAGTGGGGGCTCGGGCAGGCTGGACCCTGCAGCTCCTGGACCCCTCGAGCACCTGGATGTGGAATGGCTGTGTGGCAAAACCCGTGCCTGCCGGAGCCATCTTGGATGTGCCGAGAGGGAAGGCCACAACGGCGAACCAGCAGCAGGGTTGGCTGCCTGGCAGGGGCATGCCCATGGGGGAGCGGAGGGTAAGAGGCAGACGACCAGTGACACAGGGCTACCCAGCGCGCCACAGTTAACGTCCTGTCACCACCACCCCACGTGCGCTGGGGGTCCGTGAGCGCGACTGTGCAAAGATGCCAAACCCTTAATTCATTACACAGCTCTAGCCCTCTAAAGGCACAGGCAGGACAGAAAACATTAAAAAGAGCAGGCCCCTGGGGTGAGATTAGGCTTCACCTATGCCTTAGGGCATACCGGGCCCATCCAGAATTGCCCTAAAGAAGTTCGCTGAGGACTTAGGTAATCAATTTGGTTCGCTGCTCAGTGTCCTTTGCCCCCGGTTATTCATCACTGCCCTGCCTAATTCACCATAAAGGAATTCCTGAGGAACTGCTCTGCCGTCAGGAAGGCTCTGTTTACTCAAAAGAAAGACCAAAAAGCACCAATAATTGAATGATTTCACTTGGCACAGACCACTTAATTTAAGCAGATTTCTTTAGCAGAGCAACACCTTGGAGGCAGGGGGAGAACAATTAAGATCAAGAATAGTAAAGTTTTTTTTAATTAGCCACCAGAAAACAGGCTCTGAAACTAGCAGAAACCGGGCACCGTAAGTGCCATGCTTTGCTGTGGACCCATCAGTGTTCCTGCAGAAAGCACACGCTGCAGCAAAAGGAACCGCCGCCAGTTCAATAGTGCCGGTCCCCTTTGGTTTTACACTTTATACCATGTTTCTGGAGTGCTGGGGGCAACTGGTAGAGAAACTAGTCCTGTCCATGACTTTTGATTAAACTTATGCTATTTTCCCTTCTTTTCCAGTTTTAAGACAGGGCCCTTCCTGCCACAAAATGTCTGAAATATATTGGCTGATACTGGCAGAATACAAATTATTATTAAAACAACACATGCATTGGAACTCATATTGTCTTTTTAATGTGTTATAGCGGTATAATGATATTTCCCTTCCTCAATGTTTTCAACCCCATTTTATCCCCACTGCAAACCACCACTCCACATCAAAAATACCAGCTGCTATAAGGCAAACTGTTTATGCTTGCAAATGGTATCAGGACTCAATATTTGCAGAGCTGTGGTATAAGATGTTAAATAGAGCTTTCATGGCTCTATTCAGGTAGTTTCTGTTTAACCTCTTTATTCCCCCCTCAGAAGTTCAGAAAAGGAGAGTGATGGGCCAAAGCTGTAGCAAAGCCTCAGAAAGAAAGGTGCACATTTGAAGTATTTCAACTCTAACCCAGTGATTACAGTACAAACCTAGCATTTTATTTCCCAAAACATAATGCAGGACAATATGAGACTAAAACTAAATAAGAGGACATTTGATAGAAAGCCAGGGAAAAATTGGAAGCATAGCCCACAAGTTTTGCAGCATAATGATCTCTCTCTGATAATACCTTCCTCTTTCTTGCAAAGTCACATTAAAACATAGGTTGCATAGACACAAATAGATACTCCTCCACCACAGCCACTTGGCTTTATTATATCACCGAGTTTAGCATTTGTCACTAGTCACATCTCTAAAAAAGCATCACTGTAGGAGTCCTTTTCAAGAAATCCTTCCGCAACATGTTGTTCCTGGCCTGTACCATGTACTTAATGTCAGAGATGCAATATAATCTTTTCCAAATTATTTGTATGAAAGCTTCACACTCTATCAATTAAAGCAGGAAATGGGATGTTAAAGAAAAAGCCCACACTCAGATTTTCCATAAAACCTTTGCTATTAATACACCCAGATTCACTCTACACTGTGTTTATGATTAGAAGCCTTTGCAGAAACATCAGCTGGTTAATAATCATCTACATCTGTCACAATATCCCATTTATGCCTCAGCCTACATCCTTCCATTGTTTTATTAGCTACCTTCAAAAAATGATTGTCAGAATTCTATCCTCTTCGTTTGCAGGAATAACATGAGGATGAAAGAGAAGAAAATAAAAACCAAAAAAGTGACACTGATTTGTACAATTGGGATGGCAAATAAAAAAGATTTTTAAAGGTCTCACACATTGCTCCACCAGTAAAACAGAGTGTTTAACTAGATTTTACAGCCCAGCCCACCTCCTGAGTTTTTAAGGGGCTGACCTGACCAGCCCCAGGTGGTTTGCCCTTTCTCAGGGTTCATCCTGGGAGCGAAGCCCTGTGACCCCCGTGGCGGAGGGCACCAGTGCTTCACCTGGGGACCCACCAGCACTACCAGCTGCTGCCCTGGCAGCTGGCAGGGGCCCAAAGCAACAGGTCTTTGCAGGACCCCTAATCAAACCTTCATCCTGGGGATATTTATATATAATTCACAACGACACGGCTACCTAGCCTGCAACAGCAACCGAGCCCAGAAACCTCTGCAGATGTTTGTCAGGTAAACACACAGCTTGGTTCAGTACTTTTGTGACTGGTGTCACCAAAACCCCTGTTCTGCTGAATTCTTAGATGGAAAACAAAAAAGCTCGATATCTCAATTTTTCCACAAATTGAAATAAATTGGTGGGACAAAAATGCAGTCCGTCACTTTGACAAGAAAAAAAGGGAGAGAAAAGGTCAACATACATTTTGCAGGCAACAGAGACCTAGGACCACATTTATAGTCAGGACAGTTTCCAGAATGATGCGCCCCACTGCAATCCTCATTTTGTTATTTTAAATGACGCACACTACCGATTTCCTACCAGAGGTAACACATCTTCCTCTGGTCACCCAGGAGCCTGGGGGCTGTCCTGGTGGGCTGAGGAAAGCCCAGGAAGCCTGAAGGGGAGCACGCAGGCACAAGGCTACAGGGCCTTCACTTTGAAGCCCTGTCACAGTCTTTACAAGTGCAAAAACCCCTCACGCCTACCCTGCAGGGACCCCTGCTCCCCTCCCTGCCTCGGGGAGGGAGGGTTTGCTTCCCCTCCCGCTGATGCCCTCGGGAAGGAAGCAACTGGGGCACTCTGCTCTAAGGCAGTTTGGACCGACAAGTAACATTACCCATCACAAAATGCTATAAGAGAACAACTAGTGCTACGGAAAGTTAATGAATAGTGATGATAATGGAGGTAACCAGTGTCAGCTGTCCTCCTTTAAACAGCCAGATTGCAGAGTTAGCCAGAGGCAAAACACGTTTCCAGCTGCCAGGTGAGAAGCAGAGCAAAGAAGGTTCTTAAATACATACAACGGGTGTCTCAGGGCAATCCGCAACCTCCTAGAAACTTGCTGCTGAAATTACTCAACTGATCTACTAAAAAGTCATTAAGAATGAGCAAATGTTGCTGAAAGCAGCATTTCAAGCTGCTTGTCAGGCTAGCTTTTGATGATGCCTGCTGCATATTAAGGCATTCGATGCACCCAAAAGCACTAAAAGGAAATAAAACAATAACAACATGCAGAGTATTATCTGAGCCTTCATTTGTGAGCAAGATAAACACTGTTTCCACTCAAACCGCCTCATGTTTTGTTTTGCCATTGAAAAAGGCAGGCTCTACTTCAGTTAATTTTCCCAAGTGCTTTAACTAATCAAGTCTTAAACACAAACATTTGACCAAGAGAGAAAGCATGAAAACAAAACAGCATTGTTTTGCATGGTGTGGAGCAAGAGAAATATCTGTGAAGTGCAAATAACACACACAAGAAAACAGCATGTTCTGTGCTGGGGGGGGAAATTGCCATTCTCCTTGGCTGGTGTGGGACCCAGGCCGCCCAGCCTAGCCTCGTGCCGAGCAGTGAAGGTGTTGGCATTGTCTAATCGAAGGGTATTATGAACAGATAGCTCAGCATGACTCAGAGTTTTGCCCCATAAGTCGCAGTAGAAGAACACGCTGCCCGAAGCTGACTTTTGTCAGCTTTTGTCTGCGCTGTAGGTGCGCAGACAGGGCAACAGTACATTGCTCCTTGCCTGCAAACAAAAGCACTCACTAAAACAAAAACCTTTGCTGACATACTTGAGGAAGGACCAAGGAGTAGCCAGAGGAGACCGAATAAGGGAAGAGAAGAATACGAGAGTCTGACCCCGGGACCCAGCTGGGAACGGCAGAAGCAGACAGTCGGCTGTACCTCGAGACCTTGGCGGCACCGAGCCTGCTGCCCGCGCCCGCAGGGACCACACGGTCGCTGTCCCCCTTTTATGAGTTGTTTGCTTCTGGCCACATGCGAGCCATGACGGCACCATCACAAGCTATGCCAGTAAGAATAAAACCATACTTCCCCTCCCCCTTAATTAAGTGCATACAAATGTTCAATTCCAATTTTCATCAAAACTTAAGATGTCTCTAAAACAAATATGTTTCACGTCATTCCCCATCCCTCTTCCTCTCTGTTTCTCCGTAGTTTAACTCTGAGCAGCCTTGCAGCAGGAGGAGCGTGGTTGCCAATGTACAGGAGCTAGCCCAGGCCAGTCCCGGGCACAGGCAACTACATAAGCAAGCCACATGCAGGCAGCAACCTCAGCGCCAAGGCCAGCCACCACCTGAACACCAAGTACGGCCGCAGCTGCGTTTATACGAAGACCCGAACCCAAGAGCTGGCTTTCGGAAAGGAAAGCAGAAGCTGTTGCGGCGGTACAGACCTCCCCAGGCTGAGCCTAAAAGCAACAAGGCCACAGTAGCAGATGTCCAATTCCTGACTGCGGGAAAACAGAGAAGTCTGCAAGATCGCTCCGTGGCCAGGACTGCTCCTCTGCACCCCGCTACCCCCCCCAGCACTCCTGCACCCCGGGGGTGACGCAGCAGCCCACCTTGGCCTCCCTCCAAGCTGCACAAAAATGCCCTGGAAACAAGCTAGTCCGTGAAAAACAAGAGCTGGAGACTCACTGCCCATACCAACCAAATCTTGTGCCTCTGAGCACCATAACCACGTCATTTAATCCTTCTCTAGGATCTTAGGAGGTAAGGAGAGAGGCAGGTATGTCCTACAACAGTTAAAGCTATTGCTTTGATCAGTATTTCACTGAGGAAAACTATAAAACAACAGCATCTATTCAGACTCATGATGTCCCTATCAAAGTTTCAAAATAATTCAGAAGAAACATCCAGTTCCTGCAGGCCAGCTCAACTACACAGCCACAACAGGCAGTGGCGACTGCCTTCCAACACAACCACTTCTGTACAAGCGAATGAGAAAATATCAGGCCTCAGTGTCCTACAACTACCTAAATTCTGGTTTTAGATTAATTTCACTTTAATGAGCCGTGATTTGAGAAACCAGTTACAAAAGTGGAAAACGTACATGAAACAATAAAGACTTGCTCAAAAGACTACCTACGCAGGAAGCAGCTCCCAGCTTCGAATACCAGATTCAATACCACTGGTTTGCACCTTCCATTACATTTAGCTTCTCCAACTGCAAATTGAAAAGAATATTAATCTATCTGTGAGGGGGTTTTAAGACTGTTTGATTAACAAGCAGGTCTAACAAGGCCAGGCACATAACTGGACAAGACCATTTCTTTGTAAATACAGCAGGTAACCCCATCTCTAGGAGCAGTATTAGCTCAATAGATGTAACATTTTGCAAATCAAAGATAATTCATATTATAATTCACACTGTGTTCACACTCATATTCTAATTCATCATAAATATCTCTAACTACCATTGTTCACGCAGTCTATCAAGAGGCTTCTCAACAAAAGTGTGATTCACAACTTCGCAGGAATGCTGGTGGAAGATTTTTGCTATCACTGAATGCTGATAATTTTATTACTACTGAGAATAACTTGCAGGAAGGCAGCGTGTAGTAATACTAGATGAGTATTCTGCACGTGAAAAAGGGGGAGATTTCCTCTTCTGAATCCACTCCAAACATACGAACCTCCTGGATCAGTTTCTAATCATCAGGATCTCACTACTTTGTGCAGGTTTACATTTGCTGCTAACGTGTCAACAAGCTGCTGTGAAAACAACTTGCTGGAAAACTCTACCTTGGAAATTTTCAATTTTTTCTTACATAAAGAAAAAAAAAATTTTGAAAAAATTCTGTGTTAACCAAAGGTTTTGATTAAACTCTACTGGTTAAGCCCTGTAAGAAGCACAGAATGACAGATCACAAAGCAAAAATATCATAAGAAAATTAAAGCCTTTTTTCTTAACAAAAAAAAAAAGCAGTATGTCTCAGAACAAACATTTGTGTGCCATCCCTGTGTCAGACAAATGCTCTGCAGCCCTTCACACACCAGAACAACAGCTCCCAAAGTGATGGAAATGGCACCATCCAAGAATTCCAGCAACATTAATACTGTGGCGTTTCCTGAAACCACTACAAGCCATAAACAACCGTGGAGAAGTCAGCCTGAAATGCCATTTTGAATCCATCTGTGCAGCAACTGAACAGTGCACGAGAGACGGTATTTGCTCCTACTCAGAGACAGCACTCAGCTCTGCCACGCAGCCCAAACCTTGCCAAAGTGCTGCGCAGACACCCGCTGAAGGGCTCTTCTGCACCGGGCATCTCCAGCAGCGAGGGAACAGGGAGTAGGATTCATCTCCTCTGATCTTGGCTAACTTGGTAAATTAACCAGTGATCCAAGTTCCTGCTACAGTTAGTGGAATGACCCAGGCATTTCAGAGACTAATTCATCCCCTTTTAAATAAGTGCCAGAGATAGCTGGGCGCTCATACTAGCTGTTCTCTCCTGTGTAACCTTGCAGCCAGAACATATGCATGCCTCCTCTCTTGCTATGAAAATACAAGATACAAGCTACTCTACAAGGTTGTTTCAGGTTTGGTTTTTCCCCCCAATAACATACTCATCGACACTTTCAACTGCTACTTTTCCTGGAAACAGCCTTTCCTATTTTGTGACAAGTTGCACATCCTGCAGTAATTGAAAAAAGGAGAGCACCAGATAAGGGTATCCTGCCTGCCTTGAAATAACTCTACTTCCTTTTCCAAGAAGATAAGAAACATCTGCACATAGGGGCATTACTGCATGAAAGCTACCTCTCTTCAGGGAAGAGCCTAACTGAAAATGCAAATAATTTCTAGAGCTAGAAGAATCCTCATGGACATAGCCTGGTGTAGCAATTCAGGTATGTTACAACCTAAGCAACGAGGGGGTGCCATCGAGCTGTCCAAATTACATGCAAGCTTTGTCTCATTCAGAGACTAATCTCATAGTTGCCTTTTTGCTCACCAAGTCATTATAAAACATAAACTACACTGTGTATTGAATTTTATTTCCTGTGCTTCCCAGATTCTTTTCCTAGCTATTCTTCTCCACCCCCTCCTCTTCCCATCTTCCCTTACTCGCACATCAGCACTGCAAATTTCATCCACTGAACAACTATTCTCTACCCTCACTCTCCCTCCTGCAGAAGTCCCCCTTCTTCAACACACGGCTGCTCCCTCTGGCCCCTGCCAGCCACCCTACCCACCCCTCCTCTCCGTTTCGCACTCTGACCACAGCCTGAGAACAAGTCTCCAAAACCCAACCAGTTATCCACGCGAGGCGACATGGCAGGTCGGGTCGTGCCCGCTTGGTTCACCTTGAGCGGCTTTCCACTGTGAGTGCTGGTTTGAAGCCAGCTGCCCAGGAATGAGGGCAGCGAGGGGGGCCAAGCTCCCCGTGGAGGAGAGCTCCTCTGCTGCATGGCCCCATTCATCACAACCGCCTGGCTCTCCCCACACACTTATCTCACTGCATCACTTGTCTTTTGCAACCTGGCCTTTAGGATATGGGTAACACTTTCTGCTACAGCTGCATGCTACAAATCTCTTGTACGAGGAGAACTGAGGGCATCTGAGCTGATGCCTGCAAGACAGCCAGATGGCCGTGCTGTCATCCTGCAAGTTTATGTGGGCTTCTCCCACTCACATCCTTGGACTCCAAGTTTCTCTGCCCACCCCGACCAGCAGGAGCATCAACTTCTGTTATATTTCTTTACTCCGTCTGTGCCATGGCATCAAAACTAGCTTTGAATAATCTTTGAACAGCTACATT
The DNA here is from genome assembly GCF_000737465.1 of Haliaeetus leucocephalus. Lineage (NCBI taxonomy): Eukaryota > Metazoa > Chordata > Aves > Accipitriformes > Accipitridae > Haliaeetus > Haliaeetus leucocephalus. The sequence goes on from NW_010973255.1 coordinate 1,945,883, forward strand.
TTCTTCCACTATAACAGCTTAAAGAAAACAAAATGAAGCAGTGAATATGAATTATTTATTATGCAGGGAGAGCACTGATGCTCTGAAATCAGACAATAAATCAAGATTAGTTTTCTCCTGCAACACAAAGTTATTTGTAGCTAGCTGCCTCCCTCCTTCCCTCTGGAAAGCCTCCCAGGCTAAATACACTGTGACACCCAAGTTGCTGGTTTTTTGTTGCTCTGAAAATAGAGAGGACAGGTGCAAATGGGTCCTAACCACCAGCTGAGAGAAGCTGAGGGACTCCACAGGTGATGCAAACCATCATGCAACTGCGACATATAGGTGAGCAGAGTGAGGTGCTGCCTGCCCAGCCCTGCCCATGCCCCTCGCACCAGACCTTTCTCCAACCACTTCAAAGACTTGAACCTGGGAGAAGGCCACCATCAGGCCCTTTAAGGGCATTAAGAATGGCTCACCCAAAAGACAACTCTTCAGGTATTTTGGCACCCTGCCTTCCAGGGAGGGTTATCTTCCCACCAGTTCAGGCCCTCCAGTGGGGGCCAGTGTCGGGGGGGGGACCCCAGGAGGGACCTCCTTTCCTGCAGCTGCTCCTAGGGCTCCCAGCCGCTATCTGGTGACCCAGGCAGACCCCGGCACCGGCTGCCAACTGGAACCCCACCCCACCTCACCACTGCTCCCTGACGCGCCGGATACCGTGCAGCCCGTCTCCAAATGCTCCATTATCTCACCGAAAACGTCTCAATACATCTTCATGTCAGAACTCTACAGTAGCACAAGGTCCGAGAGCCCAGCTCTCCTCAAAGGTGCAAGGAGGAAGATTTGATTTGTAGAAGTCAGGTACGGAAACACAAGCCCCATCATCCAATTAAACAAATAAACGCTTCCTAACATTTTGTAATTATATCCATCTACCATCTCCCTTTCTTTAGCCAGCAATATCCCAACAGTGTATTTGCACATTACGTTGCTGAATTTAGGCGATAAACTCCTCCGAACATGTGACACATTCTTAATCTTTACCAGCAAAACAACAGCTCCGTCCTGTACCTTGCACACCGGTGCAATCAAGAACCAAAATGAAGTCTGCATTTCTCCATTTGGCTGAAAAGCACGCCCCACAAATCACAGAATAAAACATCACAATGACAACAGGCAATAAAAAAAAGTTAAGCTTTGAGAGTAGCTCAAACAGTTTCCTTAAATAAATGGAAGTTAGCTTACGTTTCTTCTCTTCATGCAAATCATCATTTTGTGTTGTTGGTTTTGGTTTTTTTTCTTTTAGTATATCTTTTAAGGTGTGCATGAAAGTAGTAGGAATTACACTACAACTAAAAAGACATAGGCACAAAACAGTACGAGTCAGCAATTTTTTAAACACAAATAAAATATTCTTTGATTTATTCAGATTATTAAAGATAATAATTCTTTCATCAATATTGTTGGAACTTTTAGAGAACTACTTTGTTCACTTATTTAACAGAAAGCCATAGGCAATTTGAAGAAAAGGTAAGGACAAACCTCTTTAGAACAGAGAACAAAAAAGCAGAAAATTCTTTCAGTATATAAAAGGCTGTTATAAAGAGATTTGGGATCAGCTGTTGGCCAGCATCATCAAGAATAGATGAGAAATAAATCAGCTTGATTTTCAGCGAGGAAACATTTGTACAGACATCAGGGAAAGTTTTCTAAGTATAAGGACATTTAAGACCACACTACTTTAGGAAGGTTACATACAGAGACAAATTAGCAAAAAAGGCAACGTGGGAGGGAAATGACGTATTATCCCTTACAATGGTGCTAAGAGCCTCCAGTAACTGACTGTGCCAAAACAAAAAATGGTTGTTGCAAGTGTCAGCAGGTTGGATCCATTTTTACAGGAAATAGGCAAAAGCAATCATTTCCAAATAAATAACACACAGCTTACAACTAATGGCTTTGAAACTTTTTAATACTGTATTTGCTTTAAAATAGCCTTTTCAAATTTAGACTACATTTTGGAAAAAATCAGCGTATAAATTTTCCATACACTCTTTGCAGAAGTGTTTGGAAAAAAGCATCCACTAGCTGACAGTACAGTTCTGCATTTATTTATTTTTTTCTAATGAAAACTGATGTTCATGACAAAGTCAGTTTTCTGTATGACATACAGAATATTTTGTTAATTTTTAGCCCAAAACTAAGCTACCACTTCACAGTGTAACACTTGCTCTTTTCTTTCCACAGTCTAGACAGAAGCAGTGACTCTGAAACTCAGGTTTCCAAATCCTTTCAGTTATAAAACCTTGGTTTTAAAATTTCACATTTTAACTAATGGCATGGTTCTGACCAGGACTGTTAATGACCCTAACTGTTTGTTGCAAGAGGCAACACTCAGCAATACAATCAGATTGCCAGCTCTGTCCCAGTAGGGCAAATCTTCCTCAGAGTTGCCAAGGGCAAGGGGAGAAAGAAAAAAACAGCAGTGGATGAATATTGACCCAGATCTTATTGATGGTAAAATCCCCACAGTGTTCAGTGATGCCAAGACTTTGTCTAGGGAAATTATTACAATTTTCCGCTATCATAACTAGTTAAAAAATTAGGCTGTTTACTGCTGCATGCCACCTGCTACTGCCTGGCAAAGCATGTTCAAACAATTACACAGGGTGTATTATCATAATGAACAGGGCTTTACATTTACAAATCCAGAAGTGCTGTGCTGAAGTGGTATCATTATCCCCAGTCAAGGGCGGGGGGAAAAAGGGGGAAAGACAGGGAGAAGAGAGATGGGCACATGGACAAGAGGGCTTCTCTGGGCAGAATGGTGGCCAAAGGATGGATGGGGCTCAGCTATGCCAAGCTCTATTGCTGCATCTTTTCCTATAGGCTGCACACTTAATTCAGCAGGAAAGGATTGCTCTTTGTGCCTTGTCTGTCAAAACACATGCAGAAAAGCAGCAGCTGGTAAAGCACCATATATTGCTTATTTCATCACATGCTGCAAGAACCTGGAAGGGGACATGGTAGGTCAGGCTCACAGGTCCACTTAGGAGAACCAGTCTCCAGCAGTGACCAGCAGCAGCCGAGGCAAAGCCAGGTTTGGAGGGAATCACAGAAATACAGTAATTATGAAGCAGTCTATCAAGGATTGTGGCCTATTTTCTTTTTTAAAAAACAAAAATATGTGAACTACTGTTTCTTTAGAAAGAAAAGAATTTTGGTCACGCAATCTGTGTTATTCAGGAAATCAACCTAGATGATCAGTGATCACTTCTGGCCTTGCAATATATTAATTTTTAAAAACAGTCAAACGTCAACTTCATTCTCTGTGTTTTTCCCCATTAAGTCCAAAGAACTTAGGAAACCCACCCTTCATCTCCTAGATTTTATTATAAATCTTCCTTTACTGATACTACAAAAACTTTGGAAATCAACTATCTTTTCATTTCCAACTTCTGTGAATAATCAAAACTTTGTTCAACACTATGGCTTTTATTCCAACACACATAAATAGCTTCTTGACTTGCACAAAACCTGAAACCACTTTAATCAATCAGCTATATATAGTCTGGATAAATACCGATTTTGAGATTCTGGGTATACAGCCAATCCTGTGCTATTTGCTAATACTTTGATCTAAATTCACATTATTTTAAGAAGAAATGAAAAATATTCTGGGCAGAAAAAAAGACAACAGTAAAGAAATTACAGCCTGTAAAAGCTGGAGGATATGTATATTAGCTAAAAATTCAGCTTGTTCCAAAAGCATTTCAGAAGACAGAAATACATTTAGACTTATCACAAAATGAGACACAAATATCCATAAATTTGTTATTTTGTTACTCCCACAGGAATTCACTCTTGATTTTCCAGAAGGCTACCACTCTATTAAGTATATTTAATAGCATTAGTAGACAGCACTACAGTCTCATTGCATGTGCGCGTGTGTAACGTATTGCTCCATTTTCTATGGCAGCATTTATAGCACAGGTGATTTATGCCTGTGTGACAAAAAGGGCTATTCTGTAGAAATATCACAGGAAATGACACACAGGAAATAAACCAACACAGACATCTTACAATCATTTCCTAAGCTCTAGCACAGCAATCTGCTGAGCTCCTGAAACAACCCAGATGCTGCTGACGCAAGGAATGAACAAGCACCAAAAATGCTTCCCTCTCCCAGCATGGTTTCTGGGTCCTGAGAGGAGAAAAGGATGAACAAGGCAACAAGCTATAGAATAGTTAGTTATTTGTCACCTGGAAATAGGCTTTATTGGGTTTATTGTTCAGTACTGTCATGGTTCATCTATGGTGGCTATGGACAGATGGGGGGAACCTGCAGCGGCTGTGAAAACAAGAAAACCAAAGATTAATGTGTGGTGAATGCTCAAGTAATGGCTGGGGAAAAGAAGGCCACATGGAAAAAAGTCACAGTAAGCCTCATGCCAGATCTTTCCTGTCTTCTCGTCTGTCTCCCTCATGAAAGGGGGCTTTTAAGAAAGATGGGAATGGACTTCTTAGTAGGGCATGTAGCAACAGGACAAGGGGTAATGTTTTAAACTAAAGGACAGTAGATTCAGACTAGATATAAGGAAGAAATTTCTTACAATGATGCTGGTGAAACACAGGAACAGGTTGCCCAGAGAGGTGGTAGATGCCCCATCCCTGGAAACATTCAAGGTCAGGCTGGAGGGGGCTCTGAGCAGCCTGATCTAGTTGCTCATTGCAGGGGGGTTGGACTATATGACCCTTAAAGGTCCCTTCCAACCCAAACCATCCGATCATTCTATGATTCTATGAACTACACCCAGTTCCATTCAGATACCATCCCGTTAGCACATGCTATTCTGCTCTAACATTCAAAAGCATCCGTTCCCTTCCCACAAGCTCCTACTGCGTCAGGTAGCAGATGGAGTAAAAACTCAGTCCCTGCCCTCAAGAGCACTTAATTCAGGTTACAGCAAGATATCAAGAGATGCAAAGAAATAATCGTGTTTCAGTCAGCTTTGCCAACGTGCAACAGAAGACCACATCCTGGAAGCCAGATGAACTCAATAACATTTTAACATGGATTTCATTAAGGAATGCTAGGACATAGTTCATGAGGGTTTAACTGAATGTACAGTATAGAGAACTGCTTTTCATTTACATAAATTCTACCAGTTAAAAACAGCCAGAAAATGAAGAAATCTCAGCCTACTATCTCATTATTGCTCAATATTCTACTATTCCCACTCACCCTTTGTACAGCCTTTTAATAGAAATTTAAACATATGAAAGCTACATATGCAGATCTGTATACAATGTATTTAAAAAAATGCATCTGACAGTGTCCCAGAATCAATGGTCATCAGTGTCTAAGAATCAATATGAGACATCTTTATACTATTATTTCCTAGGAAAAAAGAGCAGAAGTATTCTATATGAATTTGAAAACACAGAGGTCAACACAAGAATATTACACTGACACACACTTTAAATGTAATTATTTCTTTCAATTTTTTTTCCTCAACCACTAAAGGAACTAGCAGGGCCATTTTAAGACACCAATCAGGAGAACAACCATGTCATTCCCTGACACTTTTTTTTTTTTTTGAGACAGAAGTCCTTTCCTCAAAAGATTTCATGTGCAATTTTACCATTAAGTACATTGAGGTCACATAGCTGGTGAAATACCTAAAGCATGTCAGCTAAGCAGCAAAGAAATTTAAGACTAGTTTTACTACTGTTTAGCTTAAAAGTCAAAAGATACTGTTAATTTTTGTCTTAGGTGAAAGTTAGTCTGCCAGTAAAAACGCCTTTTCCTATAGACAAAAACAAAGGAAGCTTTGAGAAAATCAGCACAAAATTTGCTGTAACTAGGTGAAACTTCCCACTGTAAAAATAAGTATAATTTTCTTCAGGTAACTGAAAAAGATACCTAACACTTTCACTATGACCTACAAACCAAGGAATCATAAAATACACACATGCTGTATAAACACTCAAACCATCTTAAAACACCATGGGTGAAATCTTGGTCCCATTAAAGCTGATGGCAAACTTCCCGTTAACTTCAATAGTGACAGAATTTCATCCATTGTGCCAACTCATAAAGCAGAAAAGGGTAAAGAGAAAGCTTTGAAATATAAAACTAAAACAATAAATAAGATTGCTTTAATCACCACTTCTGATGCTTTCGATCTTCCACGCAATTTCTGTCCCTCCATCTGATATGCCAACAAGCTGAAGGTTCAATGCTTAGGTCCTTGATTTATCAGTCCCTGCCGTACAGATTTGGACCATGCCCTGCCCTTTCCACTGTTTCATGCCCAGCAAAACACAACACAGCAGCTCTTACACCAGTCGCGTTTTAATAGTGCGGGAAAAGATCCGCCACATTAAAACAGTTTTGCAGTGAGTCAATCCAGAGCACTGCACTACCTAAAACTGAGGGGGTTTGGGTTTTTTTTGTTTTGGTTTGGTTTTTTAAGGTTAGAAGGAAGTTCCTCAGCAATCAGTGTGCAAGATCCCTTATCAGCGATGCAGGAAAGTGGGTGGCACCATTTGGTTTCCATTCAAATTCCGCTCCGGTCCCAAATGAAAGGGAGTTTTGCAATTATATTGTCACCTCTTCAGATATACTGCAGAGACTTCAAAGGAAGAACATTTCTGGAAATCAAATGGCTTGGTAGCTCCAAAGGCAGAAGTATACCTAACAGCCAAATGTCTTTCATAAGATACTGGACTCAACAACAGCTGTTACTCACACACAAACTACCCACTTCTGGGCAACCTAAACAGCAACTGTATCAGTACATGAAAAGCGGAGCTTTCATGCAACACCTTAATGAATGAGCTGGGGCTACATTTACTGGCCCAGCCACCTGGAAACTAAATTCCGCAGCATTGTAGGAACTTCTACCAGATCAGTGTTGCTACCGGGAAGTGCACTGAACTCCGGAACTATTGAATTATTATACATTATGTTGTCTTACTTTTTAAAAAAAAAAGATATTTTTAATTATGTTTATAAAAATCTCAAATTTAGCACACCTGTTCAGTTCCATCAATAATTTTATTTTTTTTAAATGCCAACAACAGGTCAGACAGAACAGTAATTAAAATTTCAGGTCATGCAAATGTATGCACTATTTGGACTGGACTAAGCACTAAGTTTGCTTGTAACAGCAAATACAAAGAGGCAACATTTTCTTAAATGTTGTCCTTCAGAGAGAAAAAATCCCCCACAAATTTCTTTCTAATGTTGCCTGCAATGCTTTTATAAGACATCAAAGGCTGTGCAAAGCATGAGCACGTGAACAAAAAACATTAACTCTGTTTTGAAGTGAGGATACTCAATATCCACTACCCATTCTTTCCTTTTCTGGATCTTCTATTTCCAAGATTGTTTTGCTATCCTATTTAACATTATCCTGCATTACACAGTCAATGATTTTGAAACATGCCATTCTCCAATATGAAAGTGTAACGTGGTTTTTAAGAGATTAGCTCCATATGCAAATTCAGCTGAAGAATGTAGGGAATATTTGATGTACATAATTTTAAGAAAGAAAAAAAAAGAGAGACCTCTCTGACATATCAGGATAGAAGACGATATACCAGTAGATTGCACTGTAAAGTTTCACAGGACATTGGAAAGAGGGAGCAGAAATTAGAGCTCACCCTCAGCAGTCGAGCTCATCTCTGAGCAGACAAAAAGCAGCAGCCATCAGACCCTCGAGCGGGGATGTCCGTAGCCTGTTGACAACAGCGGTAAGGCTCAGGTGGGAGAACAGTGATCTACCCCAACTGACAGCCAGCCCAGCTGAAGTGCCTCTCGGAGGAATATAAACACAAATGCTCCTTCTGCTTCTGTGCTTACACACAGAGCACCACCGTTTCTGCTCAAGGCCCGGCCATACAGACCAGGAAAAACCTGGGGTGATGCTTACTGCGTACCAGCTGCGTTACCTACACACACCACCTCCCTGCCACCTCGCGTTACAGCGAAAGGGGGCGAGCTCTCCAGCACGACAGACGAGCTACAACTCGCTGGCCACAGGGCAAGAGTGGGCACGCAGGCAGCTATCCCAGCAGGGCCGAGGGTCAGCACCCCGAACTCCCCTGGGAAGTTGTGTTCCCCTTCCCATTGCACACCCCACCAGCTCCATGGGGGAAAGGTGCCACTTTGCTCCTTTCATCCCAGCATCCTGCCAGCAGTGCCAGCTTATACAAGTGTCAAACTGGATATACGTAACAGGGAGAGCTGCCCTGTGGCTGGAGGGGTAGCGTCATTAAATTTTTTGTCAGGCATGCCTAACTTTTCGGTGTCGTCTTTAGTAAGGCTGACGATCCCTGCTGCCGGTGCAGTTGAGCTCTGGGGCAGTGGAGGACAAGACTGTGACAGAGAACACCAAGGCATCAGGGAAATTAAAGTACGACTAGAAAATAAGGGTAGGCAGTAACAACAGCTAGCCAGCTTTGACAATAGGAACATTATCTCAACTTGAAGTCTTTAGGGCCTTACATATTCCTTCTAGGTTACACTGCAAAAAATGAATACACCAGATTGGTTTTTTAGAAAATCAGTAACTCAGTTTTACTGAGTTTATCCACTGTTGCCTGTCAAGAAAAAATTGTTTCCTGAATACAGAGGTTAAACAGCAGGCCACAAGGCTTCCCTCAGTAGACCCATGTTTTTTTCTGCTTCCTCAGCCTTTTTTTGCACTTTTCCTCTTGTACACTACGGCTGAACATCAGTCACAGTGGATTGCCCAAATAGCCACAAAGCTTCTTTCTACCACGTCCCTACCTTGTTTCACATGAAGTTTGAATGTACACTGTTGGTACCAACACTATGTGTTATTGAAAGAGTTTTAAAGATTGCTCTGTTCCACGGTTTACCTGAATGCACTGGTGTGTATTCTTCTCCTCACATTTGATTAGCTTCCTGATCATTCTATCACAAATTTGGGCTTTTTTCCCCTCAGGGTCTACAAACTTCTGTTTGGCATTTTCTCATCCAATCAACCACATGACTAAGACTTTCACTTGTAAAGGAGATAAAGAACCAAGCCTTGTTTTTAATTACTTTAACCTAGGAACAATTTGTTGCAAGAGTCTACAGGTGGAGTTACGATCCTATCTTAATCGAATATCTGAGTTCACATTCTTACTGCATATGCCAGCAATGCCGGACCACAATTAAACAGCTATTAAAGTAAGCACACAGTGACCTCCTTATCTCAATTATACATCAGCTTTGCTTCAAAAGCGGCTCCTCTGAAAAATCAGGTGTCTGTCTTCCTCAGGCTATACCACCACTGAAGATCCCACGTGAACACATACGAATAGGTACTTCACACTTACCACCTTCAGCATGCCTGTATCTCACACTAGCCAGCTTGTCTTCCTAACTCGGGTTTTCTACACCTCGCGCGTGCACAACAAATCACTCTCCAGAGCAACTTGAGAGTCAGCGCGTAGCATGGGCGTCCACGGTCATGTCTTCCGAGGGGTGCCCAAAGGCAGAGCGACACTTCGAAGCCCACGTGCAACGCGCAGCGAGCAGGTTCTTCGGTCGCAAGAACCAGGAGCCCTCAGACCTGGGGAACCAGAGCCCACTGCCCTACAAAGGGAACGATCCACGTGCCTCCATCCAGCGGGAACCCCAGCCAGCCAGGAAGGGCTCGATCCTGCAGAGCCCAAGGAATTGCGCCTTGCCAGGCACCTTCCTAGTGCCCAGCATGTGCTGCCCCTTCCCAAGCACACTCTAAGCTGGTAAATCAGCACAGGGCCTGAAGGGCATCAATGCCTTCCTCATGAGATTAAGTTTTAAACCACCTCTATCTCCAGAACATACTTTCCTGGAATACTTAATGAAGTCCAAGCTGTTATTAGCACTAACAGAGTCTGCGCAGCTCTGCCTGTACAGGCCGGCTGCTGTAACAAAATTCAGCTGCAACATAAATGCAGGAACACTCAAACTTGTTACTGAGATTCACCAAGCGATTTCAGGTTGTAAAACCGAACAGATGGCACTTGTGAGCTTTATTCAATATCTTGGACTTTTTAATTAGATTCCTGTTCAAGTGAGTCTGCTGGTCTACAGCAGGAGACCCCAGGTTTCAAGGTAACCTTAAGAGTCCCATTACTCTGCCTGATAGAAACCACTACGTCAGGGAACGGCTGCAGGCCCAGCTCCTGCTGCTTCCACCCCAGGAACCGGTCAGCAGGTAATTGAAAGAGCAGAATTAAAGGGATAGTCCAAAAATGCAGCTACGCCTAAGCCAAAATGCAAATTAATGCTTTAATGCACCTCACTGCTTTATAATTTTAGCATGCTCTTGGTATGTTTATCATTAGGAATCCGTATGCCATAATTTTCTCTTCCATGTCTTCACATGGTTCTCAAATTCACCTTCTGCCACTGACAAACTCGCTCGGGGTTTTCACTGCTTTTTGGAAAGCTGCAGGTGATCACAATCAAAATGAAACAAAACATACTGACTACTAAAAAGCTGAAAAACTTGCAAGGCAATAAATTGTGCATCTACCCCACAGCACTGAAACATGGCAAAAACCACCAGAAGGCTCTGATGGTTGTGGGTGCCAACGTCCCAACAGACGTTAGTCTCATTAAGTTTTAGAATCAGGTCCAATACTTCCTTTTACCAATACAGATCAAACAAATACAAAAAACCCAAGCCCCCAACAGATCGACTAACATGACAAATTAAGACTTTTTACGAGTGCTGCAGTGCATAAAATCTCAGTGATACTTTTAACCTGAGGCAATAGAGCATGGCACAACATGCTGGAACAGTAAGTCTAGTTGTATCCATCACAATGGCACAGCATCACAGCTGTCCTTTTATCAAAATCAGTTAAGCTGACTATTTGGGGGTTGTTTGTATTACTTAACCTTTTTGAGGAGGAAAAGCGCCAAAATTCAGAAGAGCTTCTAGACTGTTGTAATTGCGTTCAACATAACGCTGATCACTCCTGCAAATCCATTTTCCTTTTACAATATATCCTGAATGTCTAAAGTAGCATTAAAAATAACCTGCCTGTTTTAGAAAAGTGGGCCAAATACTCTGCTAACCAAACAACAGCAAATGTCTGCAGAGCTTGTGCATATTTACTTCTGTGGCATTGGCACCCTAAGTTCCTTTCAAGTGGCAGAACTCTATAAAGTCATTACAAAATGTAGCAATGCTCCATTATGTACTGATTTTTAAAAAGATGAGTAAGTTACAAAGGAAACTGAAAATATTTTTTAACTGTTTGAATATCATATAACAATCCACTCTAAGATTCACCTGTCCGGTGTGTGTCAGTCAGGAAAAAAACCTGCAACTTGGAGAGTTCCCTTGTTTATTCAGCACAATTTTGCCCCAAAGTATTTTGTCAGGCAAGAAAAGCAACCCTGTCCTAGCACGGGATGAGACCGAATCCCTCTGAAACTGCAGCCGTGGCCAGTGGATGTGTTTAAGATCACATCAGACAAACTCCTGGGGAATGAGGATGAACTGGATGAGTTGAGGTCCAACCCTGCTCCCTAGGACTTTGTGATGTGCAGAACAGCCCATAGGCCTAAACTTCCTAAAAGGTGGCTTTGTCAGGGTTGCGCACAGTGGATTCCTGCTACAAAGCCCAAATGCGTCTGGATTTTATGTTAACTAATAGCACACATGGTGTAGCAGGCAGCACAGTATTGACAACAATGTGGGATTTCTTCAATTAGTAACAGCAAACAATGATGAAGCAATTAAAAAATAATAAAAAGCTGAATAAACACTCTCATCACCCTTTTATGAAACATCATGATTAAGTCTTTTAAAATCTCCAAACCAACCCCTTTACTTCACATGAAAAAACTACAGGGGGTGGAGGAAACCTGCCCTCCCATAAGCTCAGTGGTACCAGGTCTTTCAAACCCTCAACCAAAGTGTCTGCCTCTCTCTTATGCCATGCATAAGTTTTGTGACTACAGCAGAAAGACATCTGATGATCGCCAGAATTAAACTTTAACACCGCTCTGTCCTTTGGGGACAGTGAGACATCAGGAGTAAGGCATCTCTTTGCTAGTAATTTTCTGTCTAATTCTGGAACAATGCAGTCTACACCAGAAACTGCTCATCCATTCCCTCTCCTTTGATAGACAGACATCTACCACATCATAACACTCTTAATAGCTGGGCAGGAAAAAGCCTAAACCCCTCCCTCTCCCTCCTTAAGTTAAGTATAGAAAACTGCATCTATGCTATTTACAGATTTGGATGCTTGTCTGGACTGAAGTTTTGTAAATACAACTATTTTGAAGTCAGAGGCATTAAGAGTTGGATGAATGCCTCAAGAGAAACAATTCAGATAGCCTACGTTTCCCCCAGTCCTGGTGTTCACTACTGGTTGACTCTAAAACCTCAAAGGCACCCAGCCAATATGATACGTTAAGAACCAGGGACTAAAGCGAATTTAAAGCTGGTTGTTCCTGGACCTTGGCCTATAACTGTTTCATAAACCAATTTCTACATTCAGAAATAAACAAACCTACAAAATAAAAGCAAACAAACCTTGCATAATTTATTTGCTCTTCACATGCCTTGTTTCCTTCTGCATCCTGGGGTGAAAGCACTGAGGGTGGGTAGCATATATTCTCAACACTGCCCTTGCCGCTTCACAAGCTGAAGACTTTTTTGCTGGAAGTCTCTATTTTCGTAGCACTGGCAATCTGAAAAAAAAAACCAACAAAACAACTGTTTTGTTAACACATGTATCCCAGGATACATTAGAAATAAGTTTTGTTCTGAACCAGTGCCAACTAAGTCATTAACCTCTCCCATGCAAAGCCAACAACTCGCATGCAAAAAAACCAGCTAGAAACATCTCCACTCAATTCATACCTCACTTAAGCATTCTGCGCGGACCGCTCACATGCGGCAGCTAAAAACTTCTCTCTATATACAAAGTGAAGTTAGAAACCGGTAATGCAATGCATTACAAACACATGCCTCAAGAGGAGTTTTTCTTAAGCTGTCCAAGTTTCTATCTAGGAAACACACAACCAGGAAAGGCAGCTTGAAATGAGCCAGCACCATCACAGTCCCTTTTCTACAGCAGTGGCACCAACCGTGAACAGTGCCTGCACCACAACAGGACTGCGTTCCATGCAAGAGCACTTCCAGGCCCATTCCCATATGTTAAAGCTTCTCGCATCCCAGGCCCAGACAGGCTATCAAATCCCAGCCAGGACCTCTGCAAAATAGCCACCCATCAGCTACAAAGGTCTCCCATGGAAGTTTCCTTGCAGCAGCCGAGCCAGGCTCTGAAAAGCCAGCCACTGCTTTTGAGCAGATCGACAGGGAGTAACCAGCTGCTCTTCTGCCCACACCACCTGCAAACGGTAAGGCAGAAGACATAGCTGCTCTTCTTGTTCAATGCGAATACACAGAAGATGGTGTCTAACTGAGCTCCCAAAAGCTGGCAAGGAGAACTTTGTGCTCTACAAAGTCTGTCGTTTTCATGCTACAAAGTGTCAGACTGTATTACAATATTTTCTGTGATGTTTAAATTGGCACAGCTGATTTTCAACAGCTTCTTCACGGCACACAGCACCTTGTCATAAAAATTTCCTTATTTCTACAACAGTTAAACTGACATACCATGGAATTAAAATGAACACAAGAATTTTATTGTACTCGTGCTTCAAAAGGCAGATCTTACTGAAAAGCCTGGTGATGGGAGTCAGTATACAACAAAACAGGTTCTCAACTAAAATGTTACATGTAAACATGTAAAATAGAAACTAGGGGTTACTCCTCCATCTAAAGCTGTCAAGCATACAAATAGGGCAACATAGTACTCGAAGTTTTCTTTTTGTAAGATTACTCAGTGGAATTAGAGCGAAGTCCCAAACTGACTTCACCGAAAACAAAGGCTGCCCCATTAAAATAAAATGCAGACAAAATAGCAAATAACACAAGCTGCAAAACCACCATACAAAAGGGACAAATTAACAATGGGCCAGCAAAGTAAAGAGCAGTATCAGGCTGCAAGTTACACCCAAGAGGAAACATGAGTAATAAGGCGTAAGTAATATTTTTCTTAGTTGTTACTATAAAACCACTTATAATGTTCTAAATACAAAATAGAGACTTGCTTTGCTGCTGGGGAAGGGTATATATCTATCTACACAGAACATTTAGAGCACAGATCACCAAAACCCTCCTCATCATCGCTGTAAGAGACAGAGCCAAGCGCTGCAGGGCAGGGCAGCGAGTGCCACGATGATGGCGTTCAGATAACACTGCCGTGACCCATGTGTCACAGGTGCCTTCTGTCACAAAGTTCACAGCGCTGCTACCGTGCCTGATGTGTATTTTTTTGTCATACTTACTTTTCCTACACAGTGGCACAGCACGGATTCGCTCCTCAAAGAGACACAGCATTTCCTTCGCCATGGTACCCAGTTCCCAACCACCAGCAACTAAGACTCAAAAAAACTGGACAGTAGCTTGCTCTCACCCGCTGGATTGCACAATCCCTGAACTGAGAAGAGCCCTTTTTCTTCCCATGTTCCAGCTCACTGCAGAGAGCTGCTCAGGCATTTTCCCTTTCCTGCTGGAACCACATTTCCAGCTCTTCACAGACGGGGCTTCTTTACTGATGCTTTGATAGACATGGAGTGAGACCTAGTATGATGCTAAATGCAAGATCTGTGTCAGTATATACATGTAATTTCAACAATGTAGAGTTAAACTCTGCCCTCATGGGCAAACCTGACTCCCCTGGATTTTTGCTGGCCCATAACTATAGGGGAAGTGCAGCTGGCTGTTAGCTAATTACAGCCGTGGTGACCTCATGGTACTAACACTCAGTCATCCCAGATTTGTAAGTGTACAGCTAAAATATTTCAATCTGGACAAGAACGGGCAGAAATGAGAGCACAACATTTATAGCAGGCAGATGGTGTACTACTTTTGATATAAAAGAACCAATTTATGGCAAAGTAATACAAGAACTCCCTACCAGTCAGGTCTTACTCGGAGACTTATTAAGAACGATATCCTGCTCTGTTTGAAGAAAACTTCCTGGCCAGGGAAGAGGGCCAGATTTTCTGAAGTGCTTCCAGCACTCCCAGCAAGCTACCTCTCAGAGAGGTCATGATGCTCCCCTGCAAACAGTCCATCAAATGTTGAAGGAAGTTTGCCACGGTGAACGCAAACTTCCCAGCAATGCTCTGCCAGCTCTGCGATACCCGTTTCCCTGTATAATAAGGTTTAACAGAAAGAAAACCTATAAGCCTCCAAATAAAGGGTAGGATGTTGCTGTGGACATACAGAGCTTTATGCATTCAAGTATCTTTTTATAGCAGGCTAGGAGGAAACTGGCACCTTACACCAGTGATCTTGCAACACTCCTCTTTCCCCTTTCCTAAAAAAAGTCTTTTAATACCAAGGATTCTCATCAATCTTCTACCAAGAGCAAAGCACTTCTGAAAGAATCAATCTGAAATAATCTTTCATGCATCAAAAAAAAAAAGGGAGAAGGGTAAAGAAAAGAAAGTAGTAATTAAAAGGCAAAGAACTGCTATACTAAAGCAAGTCACAAACTCATGCATCCCAGATTGAGATTCTAGCCTCCTGTATACTAGCAATGACAAAATCCCATGCACTAAACATGGCAAATACAACACCGTAGGCTCTGCCATTTAGTCAAGGACAGACAGGTAGGCATAGCTGTGAATGTCTTAATAGAACAGATTAGACAGTAAAGTGCTATGGTACCAGAACTTCAGTTTGTCATTAATATTGTACTCACACTTTCATTTTGCTGCTGAATAGGGGGGTACACAAAAATAAACACCAGCAAATGGCTAGCTGGTATGGCAGTGAAGTAAAGATATGAATACAAAGATACTATGGGCCCTTCCAGCTCTGTTGTGAAGTGAGTGAATTACATTATACACTCAATAGCAACATTCAAGTCACAGATGTAGTCCCTCAGTCACGATCTGGGAAGGGCTGTAGAAACTCAGGGCAGGTGCTACCTGCATGAGCAGAGAGCAAACACCAACTGTTTGGGGTGAGGGGTTTTTTTTGTTAGGTTGCCAGACATCTTCAGTACAAACTGTAGACCCTGGCTAAAGCCAGCATATGACCACCAGGTAATGAGCAATTCAGGAACACAACTCTACAAACACCTCCATTCGTTCCAGCTGTAGTACATCTCCTATGTCGAAAGGAATCTATGACATGCTACCAAACCTCAAATGGGTCTGGCAAGAAGGAAGGAGAGAGGTGACACTTGAACAAGGGGCTCCCCTGAAGGGTTATCTGCTTGTAGCCAAACTAACAACAGCACAGTGCCCTCCTATAAAGAGCCCTGCAAACAGCTCTCCCGGATAGTTAGGCACAGTATATACATCCAGACCTTGACCTCTCAATCATCAGACCAGAGAGAGATTTTTAACTTCTTCTGTGCCATCTATGTTCAAACAACAACCAGAGAAATGCCTTCGGTAGCTGTTGTAGCTTTCTGCAACAGTCCATCAGTTTGCTGCATGTGATTTTTCTTGGATTTCTGCCCCTCCCCTTTCCCATGGAGAAACTTAGGAATAGTCTGCAGATCAGATGTAATACCATGGAAAGCTGCTTCTGCTCACGGGGGGAACCCACAACTTTTTCAGCCCCATCGAACAACTCAAAATGTGCCATCGTCCTGGACACACACATTCAGCATATATACAGTATAAGCAGCAGCACAACTCTTGGGAGTCGAGGCTGCCCAGTGACACACTGAGCGCCAGCTCTGCTCACGGGCACTAAACCCTCAGGTCCGCAGGATGGGACCATTTCCCGAGTGCATCCGACGGGCCAGCCCGCAAAGGCAGGCCTGCGCCACAGCGTGCAGCTCTGCCCGAAGGCAGAAGCTGTCCGGACAAGGAAAGCTGGACTTCACTTCCCTGTGCCTGGGTGTTTGTTTCAGGAAACTTCACATTCCCGAGCAGAGTTTCAGGATCTACCCTAACTGCTCTGTCAGATGTAAAACTGAGCCAAGCGGGTACATGTGTCTGGGATGATCCAAGGCATTTCTTTCCCTGCCTTTCTTGCCAGTTTCAGAATAGATTTCTAACAGCACTTGAAAGTAATTTTTTTTTTGTTCATGATTTACATTTCAGAGGCAGCACATGAACAAAAGTGCTGACCTTTTCCCTAACCTTTGACTGATCCCATGAGAAAAAGGAACATCTTGTTAACATTACTTACTTTTAATTCACTGATTCTACAGAAAACTAACTATCATCATCTAAAGCCTCTAACTCTCTACTGAGCAGTTTAATTAGAAAGATGATCATTGATTAATCCACTTGAGTTACTCTGGAGAAGGTGTGACTGAACAGAGATCACTCCACCCCAGAGAAATGCACATTAATTAGGTCTGCACTAAACTGCTTTCCTCTTTACTCAACTTAAAAAAAAAAAAGCAAACACCCACCACACAACAACAACAACAACCCCAAGCTTTCTGCGTTGAACTTCTGAGTTATTTTTTATTTTACTTTCTTCTTTAGGAAGTCTTACGTATTCTTGCCTTGGATTTCATAGCCATCTATTTCATTTTTTTGAATTATTGCGTTTTTACAAAATAAACAAATGCAGGCTGGAGGTTCAATACGCATTTGCAAAGCCCTGCCAAAGAACTGCAGTCATGAATTAGTTGGCTCAGGCAAGCAATGAGGGACGACACTGATACTTGACAGGAATGTACACAGCATTATGTATATACCACAAGTGAAACCAGGTATACTCCCAGCCAGTGAGTGGTTTCAGTGTCCCAACTAGGAAGACGATCAAAGAGAAAACCTTATTTAAAAGGTTTCCTCACTCTTTCTTAGGCTCTCATCAAAGTTTCTCCAGCCGCAGGCTGGCCTACACCCTAGTCTGATCATGAGTCTTTTACCCCTGAAAAATGGGTAAGCGTTCCCTGATTGTATCTGTGCACAACTCACAGGGCCCTTAGTCTGCTAAAGCTCGTGTTTCACCTGCCCTTAGGGTCACAGTTCTGTCTGCTGATGCTCTGAACAGCAAGGAGGGCTGGCTAGCTTTTCTCTTTCCGTGAAAATCCCCTCCTGGTCTCTACACATGAATAGAAAGCATCCCCACGGCATAACCTTCTCCTTGCCCACTGCCCTGTGATCAAGGGGGATGGGGCTTCTCCTTCCCACAGGTCTAGGGACAGAATGAATGAATGGCTGATCCCCAGGTGATTTCAAGCAAATAACCCTCCTGCTCCATCTCCCTTGGTCCAGGAAGGTCTCCTGCAAGGTGGCAGATAGAGTTGGTGACTCGGCTCTGGGTACAGAAGCCACCCAATCCGTCTCCTGGTCACCAGAAAATGACATTAGGAGGGTGGACATGGGGCAGGCTGGACAGCCAGGCTAGGCAGGGCAGGGAGGGAGGAGCAGAGCTTTCTCTTCCGCATTCTAAATTACATGCTTCATATCATCTCTGGTCCTGTGTATGCTTCTTCCCATACCTGGCATTATTTATTCACATTCAAAGCACAAGCTACCACGTAGGACACACCACAGCCCCACAGAACTCCTGGTATATGGTTAGAAAAGTTTCTTGCATTGGCCTCTGTCAACTTAATACATAATCAATACGTGGCATCAGCAGAAGTCAAGCGAGAAAGCTGATCCTGCATCAGCATGCCAGAATCAATCCATTGTGAATCCCTTCTCTGTTGCTATTATGCCTGCTGGTGGAAAGGTTTTTTCTAAAATTGTTTATTTCAAGGTTATTTCATCAGCAGCAAGTTATAGAGAAAAGAAAACAAGCCTATGTTATTGCAAAGGACTGGGACCGATAACTAAATCTTACTGAGGCTTCTGATGGTCTTACCAACACCCACAGGTCAGTTCAAAGATGCAGACTTAAAAAAAGAGTGTGACCGATGGGAAAGGGACACAGAAATACCAGAATTTAGCCTGATCTATGTGAGGTCCATCATAAAACCACAGCTTTCTAGTTCTGAAGGGATTAGATCTGCAGAGAGCACAAGCGAGGCCCCATCACCAGCTTGGGACTCTCAATTTCAAAACATTTTTGCAGTGAAGCAACTTAAGAAAATAAACATCCCTAGCCAGGCAGAGATCAGTCATAAACCTTTTCTGAAATGGAGATGAACTCTCTTATTGTGTATTTAAAGCAACACTATAAACCAGGCCATATCTATATAAAGCAACACTATGGGCTTAAAGCAACAGCAACATTATTCTCTGTCAGAGCTCAGGCTGAATACCCCTGGAAAGACCCACAAACAGTGCTACTGTTCAGGACCAAAAAAAGAAAAAAAAGCTATTCTACAGTTCTGGGTTTTTTCCAAATTAAGAGCATAAAGCTGATGCTGATGATAACATTTCCACTCACACAAGTTTTAATTAGTGGCATTTTTGTTGGTGGGAGCATGCTTTGAGACGGGCAGTCTTAGTGCTAAGGAACAATCCTTACAGAATATCCTAATAGCCTGAACAGGCTGCAAATGCTAAATGGTGTATTGTGACTGCTGCAGGTTGCTAGGACATCCATGGTAACATTCACCTTTGGCTGTGAAATGTGAATGCAAATCTGAAGGGCGACTAAACATCATTCTTCATCATGGTTAGCACAACAGATTAGCAGAAAGATTGTAAAAACAACCTAGTCATTTATACTCAGCAAGCAATTACCTATTTGTTGCAATTCTGAGCTATTTCTTAGCCCACTAACTTCGCCAACACTAGAGGCTACCAATTGCTTGCCTCTCCCTTTCCACCTCACCTGCCCAAATATAAACTCTCCCATCTAGAAAGTCTCCTGGTGCCTTTCAGGGATCACAATCAAGAAAGCAAAGATCTAAAGCACTTCCCACTAGGAGGAGCATTTTGTGCCTTCTGAGCAAGCTGAGTATTTTTAAAGGGCTTAAGATAGGGAGAAGCAAGAGTTATCAATGCCTTCATAAATGTGAAAGAACAAGAGGAACATGGGAGGCGGGAACCTAGACTACATGAAGCTTTTAGACTCTGATTGGAGAAATGCTGACATATCAGTAAAATCCTAAAACCTGGCAGTACCTAGACCCTCCCTGCAATCTGGGAGAAAGAAAGGTCAAAGACAGAAAATTATTTTTCAAACCTTGTTCCCAAACTTCGGGCATCATGCCTCTCATCCTAGGCACTCCTGAGCATGGTATATGGACTAAAGTATAAGTTCTACTCCCAGCTTCATCAGAAATTAACTGCATGAATGATGACTAGTAACACAGTAGTGATTTCAACTGCTTTTCAATTATTGTCTCAAGTATGCCTTGGCATAAAGCTTTATTGAATTTGGAAGACTATTAAACACCCAGATACCTTTTCCTCCAACAAAGCAGAGGCAGCAGGAACCATGGAGCTACCCAGCCGGGTGCCTGATACCACCCATCATATTCCTCACCCCAGGCCCAGACAGAGGCTGGTGGGGTTGAAGCATGTTCTGTAAAGTGGGTGTATTCAAAGATTTTATCAGCAAGCCCCCAGCCTGCTCTTGCAAGCATGTGCAGACAACAATTTTCACCAACTCTGGTCAGTTGGCAAATCTGGGTTAATTTCCATGGGGCTGCAAAAAGCACCCCAACTCCCCCCTCTACTCCCTGAAGGTATAACAACTCTTTGAAGGAACAGCTGGCTAAATAAAGTTGACAAACCTCTCTAATTTTCTGTCATGCATTCTTTTAAAAACAGTTGGAGTTCTTCTGTTGAAAACAAACCTTTCTAAGAGGTTCCTGCCTGAAGCAGAAAAAACCCTGTGGAAATTTTTTGTATGACTGAAGGCTGGCAAGAACTAAACACAGGTGAAAATATGACGTTAGAGTACAGGAGGCATGCTTAAAGGTACTCCCACCACCGTTATCTACCATATTTTATATATAATATTGTATATGCAATTGGAAATGTAAAGGAATATTAAATCAGCTTTAAAACACTAATGGCCCACCCTTTCTGTTGCTTCAATATTTTAAACAGGGAAGGTAGGATTACCACAGTTTTAGCAATATGAAATATGAAACCTACAGATTTCTGTGCTGAAAATCCCTCTCTTAGGATCCAAGGCCAGGAAGGGACTACCTGGTTCAGCCAGTCCTGCCACAAGCAGTCAGGCACCGCAGACATCTGGTCTGAAGGTTTTGTGGATCATAGAATCCGTTCATCCGCATCACGACTCACAAAACACTTCACGAGACCTGACATGAAACTGCAGCCTGCAGGAAGGGACCAAAGCCAGAGACACAAAGCATGCAAGAGAACAAGAGAGACTAGAGACCTCGTAAGGGTCCTGCTGCAACACAGGATTTTCTATACTAAAGGACACAGCTCTATCGCCAATCCCCATCGTGCCTGGAGAAAAGAAGGAAAGAAAAAGACCAATCAACCCACTAACTCCCAAAAAGGAATTTTGAAATAAATTATGTACAGCTTATATCACAAATCACAGCAGGTCCTTCACCTACCAACTACATTCCCCTGGGTTCCTAAATCAGTGCACCCTACATCACCCCTGGGGCTAAAGGGGTAGGTGGGTAGAAGAGTCACAGCCAGAAGACAACATTGAGCAAAACCCCCTCTGGATATGACCCTCTCCACTGTGCACATGGAGAGGCTGGAAGACCAAGCTCCTCATTTAGGCACCTCAGTAGATGGATTGCCTGGGGTAAAACAAATCTGAGCCACAGAATATCTTTCCTACCTCTTTTTGAGCAACAACAAAAAAAAGAAAAAAAAAAACAAGGAGGAAGAAATTTTTTTTCCAATGGAAATGTAGTTTAAGAGGCCGGTACCCTGGTAAAAACTTAACATTATAATGAATTCCAGGATTCATTCGAGTACTCCGTTCTTAAAAAACACAATAATGAAAGGCTTACATACGAAATTTAGTAGTAATAACTTTGGGGTCAAATCCATAGTGATTTCTTTGGCAAAGCTTTCACTGACGACACTTAAATATGATTTCAGTGGGTGTTCTGCCTGAGAAAGGACTTTGGGATTGGCCCACACTCTGTATATTTAAGTCACCCCAGTCCCAGTATTATACAGCGCCAACCAGTCACAAAACCTAGCATTATTTAAACCATTTGCATGCCAGAATCTCCAATTGCAGGGTGCAAAAGCCAGCAGGAAGCATTGATCATTCCCTTAGTAGCAAACAAAAATGCAATCTTTTTTACTTGGCTTTCTTATGATATCATTTACCTTCTATAATAGCAATTGCTTTTTTTAAAACGTGGATTTGCACAGTATTCAATTTGCCAGTTTCCCCATATAGATGTAAATTTACTGAAATAGCTGTTCACAAAATCCAAAGCCCAAGGGTGGAGTCCTAAAAATAAGTATATGTAGTTTAAGATCTTTTATATCCATACACGATAAGAAATCTGGTTCTTTTCTAGTGAGCCATAAAAGAGGAAGAATGGGAAAACCACAAACAAGCAAACAGGAAATAAAAGTCCGTATCTTTTGCCCTACCCCCTCAAACTTGCATAGATACTTCATTGCAACCACTTGGCTAGATGTTTCAAATGTTGGTTTTTCAAAGTTTTTAGCCATATAAACTACCCTTTTGTTTCTGTTGGCTTCAAATGTTCCTAGGCTCATGAATTCTTCCTTACGTCTTATTATTCAAAAAAATACAGCCAACATTGCCTTTATGGAGCATGAAAAACCTGAGTATCATTTTCCCAGTTAACTCTTCTGGATCTGCATGAAAGTGAAATCAGCAACAGCAATTTCAGGCCAGGTTTTCTAATCATTGCACCTAATCACTACCATTTTAAAGTATTTCATTTCCCAAGTAGTACCATAGAAAAATCTCTACAATCACAATACAAAGTCAAGTCACAAGAGTGGTGGAACACACGGTCTAAAAATTCAGAATGGTCTACATACCCCAAAAACAAGAAGCAGCAGTAGGTGAGACTTACTGCTCTGTTGAATGCCACAATCCCAGAAATACTTCAGACAGAAAGCATTTCTTTTTTTAATTTGAAAGACTTAGTTAAGTCAAACCTGATACTGACCTCCCACCTTCCAAATTCAAGTATTTCAGCGAACGTAGCCTTCACTGGCACTTCTATGCTGTGCTATCACAAAAGGGAATTTTATAATCATCACCTTCTTAATCTTTCCAGTATTTTTTCAGTCTTTTGTCTGGCTTCTCTAATGTGAGATATCAGTGACTAAACAAGCGATTTGTCTCCACTTCCGTATTTTCCACTTATTTAACCTCACACTCAGATGATGAACTTGTGACGTAGCTATTTCCACAGCAGGTAGATGACTTCACAGCCAACAGCTGTCAGTCACTGTCTAAACAAGTCCAAGAAAAGGCTGATTCAAACACCAGCCACCATAGCAGGAATAAAGACAACACAAAGCAGTGAAGTCTCCCCCCTTAAATACCACGGGTGCACAATTTGCAGGTCTTTCCCTTTTGTTGCCCAAGACCTTCCTTCCTGTTGCGTTCTTCAGGACCAGAAGAGCCACTCAGGAGGAACTCCAGATGACTCCAAACAGAAACATGTTTTCCCTTGCAAGCATCTAAGTTTTTCCACCCGAGCTGAGGAATGAACTCCGCAACACGGCAGTGAAAATTTGCACACTGCTAGTTTTCTGAAGAAGTGCTGCCCATCCCAACAATTCCTGGATGAAAAAACAGTATTCAAACTACACAACTATAAGCTTACGAGTTGACTCTTTAGTCAGAGAAATGTGATTTCTTCCAACTTTAAGGAATGTGACAATAACAGCAAATTTGACCCTGCTTGATAAGTGACAGGCAATTTTCCATATAAGGTGAAAAATGTGCTAGTGCAGCTCAGGCAACACTGCTAATCCCTTGCCTGTTCTCAATATTCAAGATCATAAATGAACGTATAAATCAATTTTGTAAGTAAACCTTTTGCATGCTTACAGCTATAAACCATCTAGACTGTGCTCAGCACACAAGGAATTTTGAAGTTAACCATTTAATCCCTTTTAAACACAGTGTGCATTTATGCTTGGTATGTATATTGCAGTAGCGCATAAATTAATGTAAATCTGAGAGGTCCCAGCCCCGCTCAATTCCTAAATTCCCTTTATACTTTACCGTTCCCTGCTCATCCCACGCATTCCAGCCCCTGACTAACAAACTTGCTGCTGGCAGCGAGCACATCTGGTGCACCAGGAGAGCAGCCAGGAGGAGGACAAGGAGGGGGCTGAGGGCTGGGTGAAGCCTGTCAGCCCGACACAAGCACCGGTCACTCCTTCTGCACGTCCCCTGGGCTGATCCATGGTGGAAGCACCAGGGCATTGGCACGGGACTGCTGCTACTGCTGTTCAGCATTTTTATCTTAGCTCTGATTGTTCAATAATCTCTATGCAATAGCAACAGAAAAATAAGCAGCATTTACCTAGTTGTGCATTACAAGAAGATTGCAGGCATCACTCACTGAGACTGATGGAAAGACTTCTATCGATTTTAACGAGCTCTACATCAACTGTAACAGCAGAGAAAAACTACTTTATATGATCCCTTCCCCACAAAGCAAGTTATAGCATCTGCATAAGATGTATCAGACCTGGTAATGAAATCCACTTTATTTTGAAGTTAGACCCAAGCCCCAGTCCCCCCCACTTCACTGTTTTTTTCACACAGTGTTGTCAACACCATTATGAGTTACCTTAATGGTCTGATAAACTGCCCAATGAACCAGGTGGCACACCCATGGACTACCTTTTTTTTTTTTCTCCCCAAGGAATGAAGTATCAATGGCCAATAGGGCATAAAAGAGAGGAGATGCAGAAAAAGTCCCCAGGGGTCTTTTGGAAACCACTTAAAACTGATGGGATTATCAGGGGACAGAATACTTCCTAAAATCTCATTGGCAATGGGGAGAAAAAAACAAAAGGATTCATATAATCATTTAAAAAAAAACAACACACAAAACAAAATCCTGAAGTCCATGAACTACTCTGCAGAAGTTGTACTCCAGAAGTCAGTGACTTCTATGAGAGGCACAGAGAAGTTTACACAGACACTGCACATATACATATAAAACGTGGGTGGAGACGGTAGGAAAAAAGTTTGTCATTTTCTTGAACCTTTATGAGAAGACATGGAAAATTTTGATTTGATTCTTTTAGCCACAGAAATTTCTTGACATCAAAGAAAGATCAGATGATGGCTTCAGATTGCCAGCCTTCCTAGTTTATCTACATTCAGCCAGCTTGTAATACTCCCAAGGCAAGAAAACGTAACATGCTGTGCTGAGAAGACATCGCAGACTTGCTAGCATAAACATAGGCTTCTATTGCATCAAATACTTAACAGCCAAAGAGTGAACAGGGCCAGGAAAGGAGCACCAGAACACAATTAATTCTCTGAAACAACAGGGATGAAAAGTGCGATCAGCACATGAGTTATACTACTCTTTCACAGCTTTGCTTATTGCAGGTCCCATGAAGTTCAGGTTACTGGTCTGCAGACAGAGCACAACATGCTGCAATGTCACAGCTATTAAGAAACTCAACAATCAGGGATGACTGGCTACAGTGACTTATTCTGAGACATTTCTCTCCTTCTATTAAACAACAACAAACACCTGGTCAAAATTCTTCCCACTTTTCCTTTAAAGCATTTTTTGTCTTATCTGAAGGACCAGCTTCATGCACCAGGCAGGTCTTCAGCCTCTGCCCATGACAGTGTCCTGACACACACAAACTAGAACTGAGGGAGTTGAAAATGAAGAAAATAATCAATGTGCATTTACCAGCTAATTACCCTGCATTTGGCTAATCATGGTAGTATTAAGTCATTTATGTTTGCTGACAGTGCCATGACCAGCTTATATTTAACTTTCTGCATCTCAGCTTGCACATATGTAAAATGACAGCACTTTCTGGTCTGCAGAGCTTGAACAAACTGCCACAACCTGTGACCCATCTAGTACCACTACTACTGCTAGGCTACTTCACCACTTACTTTCAGAAACATCTTGAAAATTCTGCATCCTAGTATCGATCTTTTATTCCTAGGATGATTTCAACATTTAATCAATTCTAACTATTAAAATACTCCATCTAGTATACCTTGATTGGCAAGCTACTTCTGAACAGATTACTTTGTTACTTGACAAGTTTAGACTAAATTCTGAGATGTAACTTGCAGAATTCCACTTGAGGAAGCACTAATGAAAACCCCCAAAACAAAACAACAAAAAAGCCAGCCTCGTTGACATGATCATGCCACATACGCCTCACAACCCGTCTTTATTGCCATTTATGAAGCATTAAGAGCATGTATCAGAATTCAGAAATTTGCCTCCTCTAAGGTTTTGCATTTCAGAAAAAGGTAAATATATAGTATAATATAAACCTGTTAAAAACCCGAAAAAATAATGAGGAGGTTTGTACCAGACCCCATTCCAACCATTTGCAAAATGGGCTTTAATACAAAAGAAAGCCACTATCTTGGTGGTTTCAAAGAATCCTAAAACTGCACGCAGCCTTAACAACAAATATCAAAAAATACATCCACAATCAAGAAAAGAAAGGATGCATCAGGAAAGCTTAATGGAATAGATTAACAGCTTAGGGAGATTAATGTTTAATATGTTTCTGGGAAACCGAAAGCAAAGAAGTTATCTACTCCAATTACAATACTTACTTGCCTGCAAAAGTAAAAATAAACCAATCAACAACCACAAGAACAACAAAACACTCTAAGTGAAACGTGTTTCTTTTTGCAAAGTATAAAACCAAATGAGACTGCTAAACTGGATAACAAGCTGATATTCTTCTGTCACACAAGCTTTAAACCAGAGAGGCTAGTGTACATGGACATAATCCTAGGCACAAGCCTGCTACCATCTAAATCACTGGAAGTAGTCACATACTTAACGCTGGGTATATACTGGGCTCACTGGAAGAACCAATAGTTTCATTCAGCTAAAGCCACTATTATAATTAAAAATATAAAAGGATGCATCAGAAAAAGCAGTGTTACCATGTGGACAGGCAGAGAGTGTCAACATTCACTTGCTGAAGGATGATGGACTAAAAGGCTTTATCACAGCAAAAACTCCAGGGAATTGGTGCCCTGCCTTCAGAGCAGTGACCTCAAGTCAAAGACATCACTTCCTATTCCAAATCACCTAGGACACAAAATCCTCACCCACTAAAAAACCTCTCCAGAGGTTTCTGGCTGTTGGAGATTCTGTTTTGCTGACTTTTTTTGCATAGCATTTATTATCTCACTATGTAAAGTAGCATGGCCCATGAATTACTACAAGGCAGCAAAGCATTGCAATGATATCCATCTGGATTTTAGGGCTCAAATTATGCTGTTTGCTGTGTTCTATAAAAGAAAAAAATCAGGAGAATTAAGCTTTATTTAATTCTTACAGAATGACTCTTTAAGCATGTTTACAGTCATTCACATCTAAGGCTCGTTCTCATTTCCTGGAACCTTATCTATCTAAATTCCATACAGAAGTTTTCAGTTGTATATGAAGATGCATACAGATTAACCACACTCCAATTCATTCACATGAAATAAAACAGTAAATTTAATAGAGCTGTCAAATTATATCTGAACTAAAAAAAAAAATCTGACCTTTTTGTACACTTAAAGGACCTATTATATAGCCTTAATTCAGATGATAACTCTGATGTGACTTAATACAAACATGCTTCCAGTTGACTTGCTTTTTATGCAGGGAATGCAAAAGGGAATGTCTATTATCCATGTGATAGCAAAGAACTCACATGGCTAAACCACAAACTTGGAGCTTTTCAGGGTTTAGCGCTTAAAGCTTCAGAGATTATGGCTTCTACTCCAACACCAGTCCAGAAAGCATGGCAGGAACCAGGATAAGATACAGCAGAAAGAACTTTTGCTGTACCTTTACTGACACAGCTCCCCCATAAACTTCCTATGGACTTCTGAGAATACCATTTAATTATTCCTATCTTTTATGTATACCTATAAGTATTTTATATATACCTGTAAGTATTATAAATGTGTGTATATCACTAATACATACAATAATAAGTACAATAAAATATATACTTACAATAAAGTGCCAATAATGAATGGAAAAAATTTTACTCGAAACAATGATTAACAAATTATCAGTAATACTTCGTACCATAATACTAACTGCAATATGGTAAAGGATGTATTACAAATTCAGCTTCTACTAACAACCAACCTCAACTACAGCAATTCTACAAAGAAATCCATAGAGATGAATAGAAAAAGCTGTCAGCAAAACGTAAAAGTTCCTCACAAAAAGATCTCTGGCTGAGGACGATAACCGCACAGTAAGAACCTCCTATCTTAAGAGGATATAGAGAATGCAAGTGAACAAAAAGTTAATGTCAAGCTCCTGTCCCGATATCCAAAACCAGTTAGCTCCACATAGCTGTTTGAAGTATTTACCAAACATATTTTATTTGGGAGACCGTCTTCCCTACAACACAGGAGTCCCAGAGAAACACGAAATA
The DNA here is from genome assembly GCF_000737465.1 of Haliaeetus leucocephalus. Classification (NCBI taxonomy): domain Eukaryota; kingdom Metazoa; phylum Chordata; class Aves; order Accipitriformes; family Accipitridae; genus Haliaeetus; species Haliaeetus leucocephalus. The sequence continues at coordinate 1,974,420 of NW_010973255.1, forward strand.
CTGCAAGAAATAAAAACAATGTCAGCATGTGGATCAGAGGAAATAAAGAACTGTTCCAAACCAAAGTAAATTATTTTAGAAGAAACAAAATGTTTAAATGGCCTTATTGGTCGAGCACAGCTCAGAAACTGGAAAAATCTTTTATTATGATCTTGTGATGGGGAAAAAGAAGTAGTAAAAGATAAGTATTTTAATAACGCAGACACTTTTTGTGATGATTCAGCCCTATTTGCTACTCTTCATAGCTGGCAGGCTGAATGTCTTAATTCCTACATGAGTTTTATACAAGTAAGGAGTAGCCACTGATTAAGAATTGTCTCAGTCTGAATTCAGTGAATGGCAATTAATATCTCCTCTCCTGTGCAACTGGGATTCAACATTCATAAAGTACAAAAGGACAAAAGCAACTGACTAAAGGTAAATTTGAAAGCAGCGATAAAAGCCACCCTTTACACTTGTTCTTAGCCCTCAATACACACTGCCATATACAATACAAGATTTAGTGAATAATCTACCAGTATTGGCCTTGGATGACACCCTCTCCACACAGATAACTGTGCACATGGAGATCTTGCAGGACATGTTCTCTAATAAAAACGTTGGCTCAGAGATTTGACAGCAACAATTCATCACAGATATTTTCACCCCAAGCATTATACCAACAAAACCCAAAATGTTTTATGGTGCTAAACCCCCTGTGTATCATTCCAGGAAACATTTCATCATAACAACATCGCAGACAGCCAAATACTGCAGCCAATCCTCACCCTACCAGTGAAGGGCTGCCTCCCAGCGATGTGTATTGTGATGTCCTGCATAGCCTAAATTTAAACATCTCCAGGGACAGGGCTCCCATCCTTTCCCCAGAGAAATGCTCTACTACTCATGAGAGATCTGACTGTGAAGATGCTTTTCCTCTTCTTCAGATTAAACTTGCTACTAAGCTTACTACGTCCACTTTTTACCATTCGGAATCCCTTGCAGTGTCTTAAGTAATAGCCCCTTCTGCACATGGGTTATAGCTTTCAGGTATGCCAATTAGTCTGTTAGCCCCCCCCCCATGACCATTAAGCTAAGCTATCCCACGTTCACATCTTGATTTACTCCACTTGAATCAGCCTTCAGTACGTGATCATTTGTTACTCTCTTACAAACTCTCTCCAAAATACACACAATGTCCTAAACACCATAAACTTTTTAGACTGCTGTGAACTGCCTGATAGTTGATATATATTATATTACTTCCTACTGCTGCGGTGCCCAGACCTGAAGGCAATAATCCAGATGTAACGCTACAACAACTGCAACAGACCAGCAGTGTTACCCTCCCCCCGACCCCAATTTCTATAAGTCAATTTCTAGTGGACAGTCTATGTTTCCATAACACACCAGTCTGCCATACAAGAATATTCCATGTCTCTATAACCACTACCACCACTCCCTGTGCCTGGTCCCAACTCCTCCTTCCCCCAGTCATTCTCAACTTCAGCAGCACACCTCAAATTCAGCTCCGTCTCTTCAACATTTAGATCATCCTGAAGGATTTGCACAGCATCTTGAACTGTTTACAAGTACCAATCTTTTCCCTCATCCCCCTCCAGAGCAATCTTGCACTACTTTTGAAGAACACACTGGAGACGGTCAGATGCATCCCTCCTTTGCCAACACGGAGGGCAACCAGCACCGAGTGCTGGGGTCACGCACAAAGGCTCTCGCGAAGCCTTGTCTGAAACGCTTACTGATGCCACAAAATTAATAAAATCTTTTCCATTACCAGTGGTAACAGGCGAAATCCAAAGCAGCAAAAAGGATCTGTGGCTTTATAATATGCTACTCAAAATATCTGCTGATGGTCATAAGACAGAAAGAATAAGCCAAAAAAACTGTATGATGTAGTCAGTTGGCAACTGGGGAAAATCACACACAAAATGAAATGCATTCAGCACTGTAAAAGCAGGGCTGTGGGAAATTGTTGGTTCTCCATATAAGGATTCAATATTTTTTCAATTTGCCAGCATAGCATAAAGCACATAAAATCTTAAAATAAAATTCTAAATGTTAACCATGAAGAACACTTTTTACAATATTTCTTAAGAATGTTAATTCTGTACACCCATGAGTCCCGATTTTACAATTTGCAGCCAGCCTATATGAAAAAAAGAATTTTTAAATTCTCCATATAAAAAGTCAACCACCTTTTTAATTGAGAGTTAGAAAAGTGTAATTGAAAATTACTAACCTCAACGCACTCATTAGTGACAAATCCTAACCCCAGTTAAACACAGCCCTAATAGGATTAAAGAGGATGATGTATGCAGCCCTGGTATGTAAGAAAAGCCAAAGAAAAATCTGGATCCATCCGCAGAGCAGGGATCAGACAGAAAGCTCTGGGAGCAGCGGTAGCTCGGTGCCCACGCACCCTTCCCGGTACCTCCCTTGGTTGTTGGAGCTACAGATGCTGGAACTACAGATGCTACTCACAGGCACCCTCAGGACCGCAGGAGCTGGGAGCGCACCCCGAGGCTGCCCGGAGATACCACTACTGGGCCCAGGAGCTGCAAGGTCACCCAAGCTCCCACGGGGAGGAAGAGGGCAACGGCACACCACGCACCTCACAACAAGGTGTTTCACGGAGCACAGCTGCCCTTTTCGTGTTTTTAACGGTCCTTCGCCACTTTCCCCACCGCACAAAGCTCCTCAGCAAGTGGACAGTTTGGTCCACCACAGCTACAAAAATTGCACATACAGGTAAGCAGGACCCAGGCTGGGTTTCATGGTCTCGAGGTCCTTCTGTGAGCATCAAAATCATTGAGCATGAGATTTCCTATTGATCACATGCCACTGGCTGCACATCTAAGGAGGCTCAAGAGGGTAAATAATTTTTTCCCAAGTCAATTGTGAATTGGCTTCCTAAATTGTCTCCAGATCCTTTCCAGACAGCAGAATGGAAATAATTAGAGGTGGTTGGAAAATGGAATTTTTGTCCTGCGGGGAAAGTCTGATAGTCCTGTACTTATTTTTATCCTGACACAGGCCAAACTGTAAAAGCCTTAAAATATTTAGTAGAGCAAAATACTGCAAGGTATTCTGATATATAATGAAACAGCATCCTGAACACACTTTGGCCTATTTTGCTGCTAGAGAAGGCGGCGAACAGAAAGCACCTTGAGCTCGATTCCCCGGATGCCAGCTGGGGGTGAGGGGTATGAGACCCAACAGGTACTGCCACATGAGCGCACCCGGGCTGGGAGGCAGGGAAGCCGCGGGAGGAAGGAGCCGGCCAGGGAAGCTCTCCATACTTGAGGGTGACCTGCAGCACCAGGGAAGGGCAACCAGCCCTGATGCCCAAGGGCTAGACAAGAGGCCTGGGCTGGCGGCCACCCCAGCAGCACTGAAGGGCACAAGGCATTACACGATTTCCAGATTTGGCAGCACACCTCCCGCGCGACACAGCGCTGGACTGCTCCCTAGCCCCATCATGCAAAGTCACATCCAAAGCCTGGGAAGAAACCAGGCCATCACTGCAACTCCCAGTGGAGAAAGCTGCTCTCCTGGATGGGGAAGTCCAGGGGAAGGTGTTGTTGCCTGGGCAAGGCTGACAGGGCCAGGGTGGCTTTCCTGGGCCGGGCAGCGAGAAGCACGAGCCACCACCTCCATCCCTACAGCACCTTCCCACCCCAACGCAACCGGTGCAAGGATGACCCACTCCTCACATGGGCACACCACCAGCCCACATAAATATCTGTTTCCTCCCCAGGATCCTTTCTGCCCCCTAAGACCACCTAGCAGTCACTAGCACTGTTGACACAAGCTCTCCGCACAATTCCTCCTCCTCTCACTCTGAGTGGGAGACAGAAAGACAGTGGGAACTATGCTTAATCACCACTCCCTTGTTAATCTTCTGAAGACAAATTTAAACGACATGGTTTGGAGGTTTGGATGAGGAGGTTCCCCCCATTTTAAAACAAACCTTTGTTTCAGTCAGCAGTGGTTCATCCTAACTTTTCCCACTGCTTTACTGCACTGACAACACTTGCCTGCCACTTGCATACATGCCAACTTCTCCATGGAGAGTAGTCCTAGAGGTGAGAGCTAAGACACCATGGGGACGTTTGCAGAGAATCGAGCTGTAGAAGTTGTACACAAACCGTGAACAAGAATAAAAGGGGGATTCACCCTCAACACCTCTTATGGAGAGGAAGAACGCATCTTCCCTCCTGTTCTGCATGTACAGCACTATGCCTTCTGCTGCCTAACCAGAGATACACTGCTGAACCGAGGACCTAGGTAAGTCTAAGTCAAGTAAAACTCCTTCTTCCTGACACCATGGAGATGGCTGCTTCCTGCAAGTCATCCAAGTAGGATGCCTCATGGGAAACCCTTCAGCGCCATCGCTCTTAGTGGTCTTCTCTGCAGCTGTTTAGCTGACAGAGCCACGGGAATCCTGAGCAAACGTGAATTCTGCATCATCCGATTCTTGGCTCTAACACAACACCCTTGACTAGTACTCGTGATGAGGATGACACCTCTGCCTGTAACTTGCTTTAAGCCACCATTCCCTCAACACAACTTTCTACTGTACAGCTAAGGAGGTCTCCTTGGCACCTCTTCCTCTTCAGGTCATCTGGCAACCATTCCCAGAGGAACCTGCAGCATGCTGTCCAAGCACAGCTGAAGCAGACAGGGCCTGAAGCACAAAATGGCTAGACATGGACAACAGAAAAAATGCTTATACCATTGTATCTTTCTCCAAAAGCTCTCTCCAAGACAGACCAAGGTAGCAGAGGAAACAAAGGAGCCCTCAGTTGCATACGGGGAAGGGAGTGATTGCATTGGTTCAAAAGCTTCACGTCTCCTAACCTTCCCACATGGAAACACTGCTTCCAAGAAGCTTTATACTGAAGACTGCCGAGTCTACAGGTACAGGGCTCAAAAAAGAAAGCTTGATGAAAAAGGTGAAACACAGTTCAGAAGAGATCTTTTGGTGTTTTGGACTTAGATGGCCACCAAATCAGAAACTAATTGCCTCTTCCTCTTTTAATATTTCTACACAGCGAGGCAAGCTTTGCAAGGTAAAAAAAAAAAAAATCAATTAAACTCAAAGGCAGTCAAAGAGAGGCAAGGGCAAGATCCTAAATGATGCTAGTTTCCTTTCATCAAAGATGCAGATTCACAGGATATGTCTATAGGTTATGATGCCAACAGGTTCAAACTTGTTCTGAAGAGACATAAGGAATCCCTGCCCACACTCAGAGATAACCAAAAGCCTTTTGAACACTTAGCATGGCTCTGCGCCAAACTAATAAACTCTGCTGAGCCGCAGGGACATCACCTTTAGCTCTGTGCCATTACCTTGGGTTTGGCACATGCTGGCAGTGTTCACAGTGCTTCGCGCCGGCTCAAAACACGGGCAGAGCTTGTTCCCGGCTGCCTTTACCACAACACGTAGAGGGAGCTGCCGTCATGCTCACAGCTTTGTCTTCAAGCCTTGACTTCAATCTTGGGGCCATTCATACCCATTACCTGCATTATCAAACTAACAAAAAACATTTCAGGCCAGTTTTTGACTCAAGTATCAATGTTTTGACACAGAAACAAAGTTTTTTCACCTGAAGGCGATGAAAGGTGTTGAAATGACAGTCTAACTAAACCAATACACTTGACTTTAGCTTTGAAGTACACTGTTTTACAACAGCTTTTCTATTGAAAATTAGGAATTTACACATTTGCGCAAGATTTCTTAAACAAAACAGCATTTTTATTCAAGTGTTTCTTTGGAAATACTTCCTTAAGCCTCCGAACAGCATGTCTGTTTAGTGCATTGGGTGGGGGAGCAGAAGAGTGGATGATGAGACTTACACCGCATTTACAGTGGGTAGAGCTGCCAGGCTTCTATCCAGCTTTAAGACTTACAGCCTTTGAAAGCCCTCGTGTCTGGTCTTTGACTCAAAAATGACATCTCTACAGACAGACAGAGGGGTATGGGACTGTAAAACCAAAGCATATTTTCTTAACACTGCTCCAGAAATATCCTCTGCTAAACGTGTAACAGACGCATGTTCCTCATTAAAAAAGCGTTGCTATACATTATGTCTTGGCTGCAGACAGATTCTGGCAAAGCCTGATACACTGTGGACATATAATTCATGTGTATAGTATGTGAACTCTGTACCCTGCTTCTCAACCTGCTGAGGTCCTGTTGTGGATCTTGAGCCATGGAAATGGGAGTAAAGGGAGAAAGCAGATAGATGTGGAGGACCAGTGCGAGGCTGATGCTTGAACAGAGAAAACAAAGCTTTTGGACATACTTTTCCGCGACACCATCTCCAGGCACCCAGCTTTTATTCCCATGTGTGTTGTGAACTGGAAAAGCAGCACCAATTCCAGCTACCTTTCTTTGAGAGGAAAAAGAAAGAAACCATTACTTCCTGGTGACTGTTTTGTTCCTTGAGTCATCTCTTGCCTTTTGTTGAAATTTAACTTTTGGTTTCTTGGAAAGGTAGGTCCTAATGATGAATTACAATTTTTTTTTGGCTGATTGGTGCTTAAAACCAGGCCATGCTAAGCATAACTTTGTAATCCACAGGGAGACCCTCAGTTTTATTCCTTGCCTGGTATTCAGACTTCCATTTAATTACTGGTTACTTAGATTTATAGGCAGATTTGCTAAAAACAGTGACTCCCTGTGTGCAGACAATAACCTTTTGATGGGTATGGTAGTAAAACTGAAATTCCTATGTAAACAGGACCAAATTTTAAAAGTAGCTGGTGTAGCTCTCTAATGAAATTGGCAGCACTGTGTGGGTACTTTGTCTTGGAGAATGCTAAATGGTGCATAGCCAGCATTTGCTCCATAAACTGTCAAACAAGAGAACCACAACTGTTCGGTGATTTGTTTTTCTAATGTAGTTCTCTGCTGTGGGAAATGTCTTTTCCATGACCAAATGTAGAAGCTGTCAGGATCCAAAAGAAATAGAGGAGAGAAAGATGATGTCTAGAAGGTATCTCCCAACAGAGAAAAAACGTGAAGAAAAACATTTCTGAAAGACCCAGGTTGGGTAGCATTATGAAAAAGCACAACACTTCAGAAAGAATTACTTTAAGGATGCCATTGTTAATTGTTAGGCATCAATTATGCTACTATAACATTCAAATCTTTCTTTTCCTTCATTAGGCAGTACTGATGATAATATCGTTGCATACCTCAACAGGAGGATTAAACAACAATACATGCATCTGGTAACTTTCTTCTGAGGGCCTTCTACTACCTTACAAAATGAAGCAGACTTCATCACCTCAGAAAGGTAGAATATACTAACACCCACCTTTTGTTACTGAGGAAACAAACACTCTGCAAGTAAGTGATACCTGAGCTATGCCTCAGCAAATAAAGCAGCACATGAGCACTGGTCCCAAGTTTCCTATTTTGTTCTATATTCCTTTCATCATTTCATTGCAGTTCTAGGCTCATGTCAGTACCACAGACAACAACAACAACAAAAAGTAGTTTTGTTCATAATAATAGAGGGTAGGTAAAAAGGTAAAGTCTTTACTGCTGATGAAAGGATGTTCCCAAGTCAGAGTTTCGAAAGCAACCGATATGGACTGACTTTATTTCAGATAGGTGCTCTGGTGAAGTCTCTCTCTCAATAATGGAAAAAACAGCACAGCTCTCCTTTTTCCTACTTCTGTTTGGACCAGACAGCAAGAAAGAAAAAAATAAAAACACAGATTTCATTATCTGAATTCAAACCTCATCTGACCTGGTCCTTAGGAAGACACATTGCATTTAAGTATTTGTGATGGCTGTTAAGGAGTTGATTCTGGAGAAGTAATCAGATACACAGCATTTTTACTGGGGTTCAAGTGTCCACAATACCCAGTAAAATAATCAAGGCAACCCTGACCAGACTGCAAGACTCCTCTGTACGTGTAGATACTTCCCAATGGTGCAACTGAAGCTGTTAATTAGGCCTTGCTGTTACCTATTGCACACTTTCAAGTAGCTGATATAACAGTTAGTTGCCCACCACCCTACAATTTCCCTGCCTGCTGCCAGCCTAGGAACTGGTTGTTCATAACAAGAGGAAAGGTAGGACAGGACCACTGTGAGGAATTTGAGCTCTATTAGCAATAATATGCCAACTACAACAAATCTGCTCAACAAGAAGGGAGTGTCAACACACATCAGTAGCCTACATCATGACTGCCGAGAATCAAAGTTCACATCACTTTATGTCCCTGAAATGTCAACTCAATTGCAAATTTAAAAATAATAGTTTTATCACTTTGCCAGTCATAAGATGAATCTTAATAATCTTAGTAATGTTGTGTTGACCTTGACCTGACTTGAGACAAGTAAGTCACAGATGCAGAGAAAACCAGAAGACTGCAGAGTAACTACAAAAAATAAAAATCACAGCCATGATATGACATACTAAAACCCTGTTCAATCCCTATTACCAATTGTAATCTATATTATCCTGGGGGATACTTCTAGATTAAGCTGCCTGCTAGCAGCATCTTCTTTTATCGAAATTCCAATGCATTACTGGCATTGTATAAACAGATAAACCTTACAGAGGGGAGAGTATCATGAGTGTTGTGCAGATACTTCCCTTTATTGCTGTTAACTGCTGGATTGTGATACAGCTTAAAAATTGTCCCCTAATTCAGAACTCCATGATCCCAATGCACTTAGTTAAGGCAAAGTGTTTTTACTTGCAGCAACAAAAATTATACTCTCACCAAATGAAAAATACCAAAGGAGGGGGAAAGATTCATAGCAAGACCATGAACATAAGGTCATGAAAACCCAGACAAAGTGGGAGCTTAAAAAAAAGTCAGCATGAGTAATTACACTATTTTTAAGAACAACCACCTTATAATTATTTATAGTAACTTAGCTTTTCAGGTGCTATTTGTGCTCTGTGATAATGAAAGAGCATAATAGCACTTAGCACCATTTAACATTTTTCCATATACAAAGGATTTTATAGGTACAGGATGCCAAATGGGGACCACAGTTATGTGGCTAAATAGCTACACTGAAATCACTGTTGTCAGGTGACACCGATTTTTTTTCGGTCAGCAAAAATGAATCTCAAACAACCAGCATGGTATCTGTTCCACCATCAGTTTCTGGCTTTAGCACCAGTACTATCACAACTGGAACTTCAAAGCTTGCATGCAAAAAGTGTGATGCAGATGCAGTTAAACGAGCACATGTATTCCTCCTGCAGAAATAACTAACTGCTGTCAAATTTGAGAATCAAAGTGTTAGAAAAACTCACTGGACTTCCAGCGACAATATGCCCTCTTGCTTGCATGTATACAGCAGGCTAGGAATTCCTTCCCTTTTTTAGCACTTTCCTCAAAAGCTGATACTGAGTTGGAGATAACACGGAGAATAAAAAGCAGGGGCAGGCATGTCCCATATAGCCTATTCTTCCTCCAGCCAGCTGAATACAATAGACAACTAGAGGGGACTAGAGAGAGTCAGATGATACATTTGTTTGGCAACAGGAGACAAAAGCTCACAGAAGGGCGATCCCTTCGAACTGGATCCGATTATGCCTCCTGGTGAGCAGCGAGACGGAGGTGAACATCCGCCTGCATGCATCTTGGACAGAAGAAGCTTGAGGATCAAGCTAATAAGACCCCTTGTAGCACAATGAGAATGATTTTAGAAAGCTCACTTTCAGACCAAGTCCAACCCAACACAGGCATGTATTTATTGACAATTTCAACTTCATTAATTTACACTGAAATGCCTGAAACTAAGCAATGTGTTACTTATCTGAAAACTTGAACATCTTTAAGCAAATATTTCCCCCCTGGAGATCTGATAAAGGGGATTATATACAAAATATTTTAGTTCAAATAAAACATCCCTGTTGGTTTAAAACCACAGAAAAAAAAGTAAATTATTTTAACAGTTTCTTGTCTCAAACAAGATGCCTTGCAGTCAGTTGGTAAAGCTTGAAAGTATATAATTACTTAACAAGCTTTGTATTCCAAACAATGGTATCTTGATGGTTCAAGTTTCTCTTCTTTCTGCTGTCATATATACAATGATCACACAAGTTAACACTGCCAAATCTCTCACACTAAAATTGTGATATAGTTCTATTAGAAATCACGACAATTATACACTAATTATTAGCACCACTACCATGTTAAAACGCGATCTCTCTGTACCTATGTGCAGGTCGCATCTCTGGGCAGTCAAGATAAAATTTCCACCCACTGGCCTAAAGGAACGGTCTGCAGCAGGAGCACGGCTACACCAACATCAGCTCCAGATCTGGGACTCAGTCTTTCCACAGTAGACCGGGTTCTTGAACTAGAATGAGAGGTCAATGTCCTATTTTTATAGAGCTGCATTCAGTGTTTCCTTTTAAAAGCTATTTTGTTAATATTGTGGTGCTTCATAAAGGAAACTAATTCCGCATATGGTTAATGCCTCCTGCCTCTGAAGAGATATAGTTTTTAAGAGCATTTTCAAGAGACTAATATCAAAACAAATCAGCAATTTAAACATTACAGCATCAACTGGTCAAGACATTTTGGCATGTAAGTATCCAAACTCTTCAGTGCCCCTGCAGAACATGTCTATAACTCTCATTTTTATACTCAGAGAAGATGCACAGAGCCTTTCAAATTATGATGATGATGCAATCTAAATGATTTAATTAGAATAATATGCTCTAGTCCTTGGCCACTCTCTCACTATAAAGTAGGAATTTCCTCTGGGCAGGCACTGCACACAAGCCGAGCTGGGACTGCTTTTCCCAGCTCCAAAAAATGTAGTCTTACTTCCCGTTCCTGTGAGACACCAGAAGGGTCTGCTAACTTCTTTGACATGTATCCTTTCTTCTCTAAGTCTAAATCCATCCTAACAGTACAAGGAAAACAGAAGCAGTTGTTACCATGATAGAGTTTAAAGCACTAATAAGAGCGACTGAAAAGCATGCACGTTTGTACTACTTCCCGATTTACTTTTCGAATCAAAACTAGGAGTTAATTTCTTCTCCCAAGATGTTTGGGGTTTTTTTTAATTAAGAGACTTTAAAATCTGAATCCCTCTTTTTCTGGGGAAGGCATAGAAGAAGACGACAAGTTAGACCCTATTGCCACCCCAAATTTATCTCAAACCCTATACTTCATAAAGATTGGTTTCTCTAAAACTCGATACCAATTAAAAAAATCATTTTTTTAAATTACAGTAGAAAATTATTTTATATAACCTTTCCTTTACAGTGCTTAAATATTGAGAGTGACAAAGTTAAATTCAACTTATTTCACTTCCAAAAAGCAGTAAGGAAGAAAAATAAGCAGCAAGAACAATTTTTCTGCTTTGAATTTTTATTAATGATTCAGAGAAATTAATTTCTTTACACATATGAGAAAAAGTTACTGACTTAAGTGAGCAACAAACTTCTGCAACTGACTTCAGTGGAGCCCCAATTAATATTCTCAAAGAAAACATTTGTCTTCTCCTTCCTAATTGGAGATAAGAAGTTCACTTCTAAATTGCATCCTAGAGACATCTGACTCAAACTATTATCCTCCAGGCAAAAAGTAAACATCTATAAACATTTTATACTAACACTGCAAAGCAAAAAAAACAGACTAAGCACTATTAACGTGCACTTTTTTTTCCCCCCCTTCATCACATTTATAAGAAACAGGCAGCGATGCACGCCACAAGGCTGGGATCTAATCAGACACAGTAAGGCCCTGTCTAGACAGGCAAAAGTTATCACAATCAGTTAGCGTGGTTGAAGAACTCCATTAAGATGCAGGCCAGCAAGTAGGAAACCACATTAGCAAACGACACAGCACAACAAGCGACAAGGCAGCCAAGGGACATTCTGGTACCTTCAAAATCAAGACTCTCTTCGGCTCATTGGCACGCTGGCACGCTGCAGCAGCATTCCTTCATCACCATCAACTTTGACAGACTACAGACACGTGAGCAGTGGGCGACTGCGTAACCCCACGGCTCTCTGACCCAGCCATAGTCACAGCATCACACTGGGAAAAGGAGCTCACGGGTGAGCAAAGAGGAGCCAGAGTGCTATTCCATAATGCTGTTCCCAGGCACAAGCAGACCCAGTCCCAACAGCAAGGTACCAAGTGCCCACAACAGAGAAGACACTGTTTACTCAGCAGGTGAGCACCTGGTGAGGGTTTTATTCTCACCCTTCATCCCTTGGAATGATATCACTTTTGTTTGCAGAGAAACACACCTCCCTGATGTTTGGGATATAAGCACATACATCCTAGAAATAAGAAACCCTATACTAAGGAAAGAAAAAACAAACTTGACAAACCATGAAAGGAATGAAGAAGTAAAGATAAGTGATAAGAATTACATCTAAAGCAAAGCAAACTTGCTTCCTTTGCTGTGATCTACCCCATGACCTCAAAACTTCTCAGGTTTCTCAATATCACTTATTTGCTTTGCACACTGTATATCAGAGTGCATTTGATTCAGTGGCAAATATGATAAAACAAAAACACATGCCACCTATTTATTACTCTTTTTCAAATAACTGATTTTAAAATAAAGAAATAAACAAACATTTCTAAAGAGAGAAAGAAGGCAGTGCTATCACGCAGGAAATTGTTATCTCAACGTCTATAGACAGTAGGAGCACTTCTAAATCTAGATACTCCAACATTTAATCATGGTCCACAAGAAATAGAAACAAAGTCCAGAAAAGTGCTCATATTTTAATTAACCACCAACAGTAAAACCTATTTTCAGCTATGCTCTCCCAGGCAATGAACTACAAGCTTCACAACTGCTATTAAAGGCACATATACAAAGGCACATCACAAACCATTTGCTGAAGAGGAGTAAGCATATACTTCTGTGGTAACACAATACAACACATTTGCTTTTGGGAGGGGAGGGAAAGCTATAAACTATCCACAATCCACCAGGGAAAATCTTCTCTCTTTGAATCAAGAACAGGCTTTATAATAAATTCCTTCACTGTTATATTATATAATCTCATTGGTAGCATTTGTCCAAACTTTTCCAGTGCATTACTTTGTGTTGCTGCAATCTACTTTACAGAGGGGGAAAAAAAAAACCCGCAGAGAATTTGAAAGTATACACAGAGAGAGTTGCAACTTCTCCATTATCATTATATTACTATTATTATTATTCCATTTTCAGAAGCAATGCACTTTGGCACCATCAGAATCTCACCATTGGCTCTAAACGGTATGGCAACCCCAACAATCTATATGGGTGTTCCACAGCAGCATGAAGGATCCTTATTAATGTGCCTACACACTTTCAAATACGAGGTCTGAATTGAATTTGTCACTGCAAATGTGGACAGAGAGCGCAGGGAGCTCACTAGTGCAGTTAGTGTGCAGAGCACCCACATCACTCTCCGCAGGTCCCTCGCTGAAGGCGATTCAGTGAGATCTTCAGCAGCACTTGGTGGTAATGCCATCAGCTGAGCATGGAAGAGCTCAGATCTGGCTAACAAATGCAGGTTTTGGAAACACACTGCAATGAAAAACAAGCAAAACCCAGTCCTTCAACCAACTCGGTCAGCCCCATGATGAGCTGCACTGTGACCCAAGGAGAAGGCTCCCCAAACACCATAAATCAATACTGTCGAGGTCTGCATGCAAACATACAGCCTAGCTCTCTTCTGTAGGTAACAAGTAATAAGAACTAATTATCATTTGCACTTGCAGCAAGTTATTACCTCCATACAGTCAGAATAGTTACAGTAGGGATCTAACATGAGACAGTGAGTGCTCCCCATGACCTGAGCACCAAATGAATACCTTTTGCCAGCTTTTTAAGGGACTGCAATAAAGAGAATGGAAGGAACAACCGCACTATCAACTTAACATCATCTAAAAATACACTGCCACTAAAAGGTGGGGGGCAGGGGGTGTCTCACAGCATCCTCCATCTCTGGCCATAGATTTCCACCTCCTGTCTTCAGGCCATGCTATTAAAAGTGTTGAAACAGGAGCAGTTCAGTCAGTATATTGATGGTTTTTTCAATTGTGAGCACTAATTTTCAGCCTGATCAGTGACCTGATCTGACTCACACCCACTGGAGCTAGCACAAGCAACATGTTGGGATGGTATAACCAGGAAGGAATAGGACAGACTCCTCATCTGCTGCTGCAGCAAGGGCTTTGCTGCCTTACACTGGGAACTAGCTTCTACTTTTCAACCAGCTCCAGGATTGAGAAACACATGCAGCTTATTTCACCTGGCGGATCAGCACCCATTCCTGTCACAAGCCCATGTGATAATTACTTATTACTAAAAGTGTCATGACAGCCTGCAAAACTTCTGGCTCACCGTGTGCATTAAGTGCTAGACTGACACACTGCGAAGAACAGCAGAAACCAGTAAGAGCTTACAAACTCACACACTTTTTACAAAACCCTGCATATTGTGCTGTGCTATCCACAGTGTTTACTGTTGTCCAAAGCAACAATTATGCAAACACTTGGGCACTTGCTTAATTTTTCTGTTACAAACTACTCCATTACACTTAATGGATTAATTTGCAAAGGCTCATTTTTACGCAGGGAGAGAGGGCTCCCGAGGCTACATGCAGAATTACTGGACAGGCTCCCAGGGGGAGGCAGGGAAGGGGAGAGGCAGCTGGGAGCACCTACAGTCACACTGCAGCTCCACAAGCAGTTTTGGCAGCAATATCAAGTTTTGCCAGCTTAAAAAAGCAGCCCTACCCTCTCCACACCCTCTTTCCTCTTCTCTTACCCCCCAAGTGAACCAAATCATGGAATTGATCCAGGTTAAAATTAAATCTGGGTTTTGCTCAGTGCCTAGATCCAGTTCACCGCAGGGCAGCATAAGCATTTGTGCTGGCATGAACAGGGAAAAGAGGCAGAGGTAGGCAATGGCTGCCAGGGCAACACCAGGTTATGCCAGTTTAAACCACCCAAAGTACAATCATACCCCAACAGTGTAGTTTCAGCCCTGCTACACTCATCTGACCGTGAAGTGGTAAGGGTGGTCCTCCCCTTCCTCCCAGCATATCTCCCTGCCCTCTCCCCATGGCACTGGGGCTCAGCAGCTCTCCCATACTCTCCTCTGGGAAGCCAAAGCTGCAAAAAAAACCTCTGGGGCTGGGTTAGCTTTTTGCTACATTGGCTCCCAGAGCTGGCTTTCCACGAAGTCAGGTGAACCAGCATAAGGGAGAGGGGGCAATGGGACCACAGCAGCTCATCCTAGTGCAAAAGCATCCAGAGCAAGATGTCTGTATTTCCCCCAACTAGAGAAAGCAAGCCTCTCTGGGACCAGCCGATGCCTCTCACAGGGACCGGTCACAGAAGTAAACCCAAATACACAGAGAAATATTTGCAGGATTGTAAGTTTGACTCGTGCCAAAAACATAAAAGCACATTATTGTACGTTAAGTTAGATAAAAAAGGTCATACAAAGTACTGGTTTCCTTTCACATTCTTTGCATATACAAAGATCCAACGGTTCCAGTGGGATTTTCTTGTATAGCTTTACTGAAAGCTGATTAAAGAAAATGACCATTAATCCCACCGTTAACTTAAAACAAAGCGTTAAATTAATTTCAGTGAGAGTTCTGGATGTGTAGGGAACCCAGCATGGCACCCTTGGATTCATACACGCAGCTCTCTTGGGAAATGACGAGAGCCCTGCAGACACACAAAAAGGCAAAATTTACTCCATGTTATTAAAACCTGGTACAAAAGTCATCAAACCATCTTCACTAGACCTCAAACTATTTCCGCAATCCTGACCTTCCGAGATTTTCACTGTTCACCGCGCCACTTCCCTTTTTTACCTCTTACTTTGAAAGTTCGCTCCCGCAACCACCTTTAAACGAAGATCTGTGACAGCGCATCTTCTCGTTCTGCTAAAATTTCGACCCGCGTCTTCGCACACCGCTGCGCCCCGCCTTGCGAGGACTACCTCTGACGGAGCGAGGTTCCCCGGGGAACACTCGTTACGGAGCCGGGCACGGCCACACGCAGGTGGCAGCTGCCAGACCCGCCGCGGGGGCTCCGGAGCAGCCCAGGTGTCCCGCCTGTCGCTGACGGGCACCGGCCCCAGCAGCCGGGGCGGGGAGAGCGCCCGGAGCCGGCGACCCCGGCGGCCG
>NW_010973255.1:1990872-1991141 GCF_000737465.1 Haliaeetus leucocephalus
AGCCGCCCGCTCCCGGCCGCGGGCTGAGCGGCGGGGGGCAGGGTTCACCACACGCGGACAGACGCGCGGCAGCTCCTTGCCGGGGGCTGGCAACCCGCCGCCCGGCCGCCCCCCGCCTTACCTGTCCGCGGAGCCCCGAGGACTCTGCCCTCCTCGGCGCTCCCGGCGGAGAAGTTTCTGCCCCTACTTCGCTCCTCACACCGACTGCGGCGCTTCCCCCGCCCCCTCCGTCCCTCCCTCCCCCCCTCCCTCCCGTCGGGGGCGGCGGC
>NW_010973255.1:1991381-2125452 GCF_000737465.1 Haliaeetus leucocephalus
CCATCCTCCTCCGGCTGCCTGAGCAAGGCCTCCCGCGTTTTAGCCTTCGTTTACTTACAGACCTACTGCAAGTTACCTACCCGGTTAATACAGCGGCGGCAGAAATTAAAGCCAAGAGGAACCTCACGCCTCTTGGGTTTTTCCCCGCACAGGTCTTGAATGGAAAGAGAAACCACCTGGGAGAGCCGGAGCGGCTCCAGCAGCACGGTTGCAATTCTTGCGGCTGTTTAGGAAAGCTGGGGCAGGCCTCCGCCCCGGCGCAGCTGAGTCGTAAGAGCACGGAGGAGCAAGCACACCATCTGCAATCGTCTGCTGCGCTCGGTGCTTCTGATGCATTTATTGCTACTATTGCACCGTGCAAGCACAATTCCCTTGCATGTTGCATTACGTCGTTAACCTTTGTTACGTTGGTAGCCCTGTCATTCTCTCCCCAGGGCAGTTGCGAGCTTGGGGAGAAGGGCTTTATTTTAGGAGAGCCAGCTGGGGTTTTTTTTCCCCTGACAATTTTTGTTTGGTTTGATTTGGTTTTGTTTACTGATCTTCAGTTTAAAAAATACCTAATAAAAGTCATATTTATCTGCTCTACTGCGCATCTGTGAGCTCTAATCCTGCAATGAGACCTGACTGCCGTCACCCCGCTCCAGATTGCTCACCCAGCGTACGTAACAGGAGAAACACAGGACTGTAAAGGAACAAGACTAAATCAAAGAATGTTCTTTGCAATGGAGAACAGTGTGGTGAACATTGTGGTGGTCCTTTGTTCCTCAGCTAGTTCATGCCACAGCTGGCCCTTAAAGTTTTGTCTCCTTCCCAGGCAGGCCATACCCTATCTGCAGAGAGGTCCATTGCATCGGAGTAGCAGAACTGAGTGGAAGTGAATCTCTATGGGAGGCTTAAGCGAGAAGCAAAGGACGTACGTTCACGGTAGGCTCGGCTTCTTAGACAGTATACTATGGTAGTTGGAGTTTTCTGCTAGCTTCACACCTGCAGTTTCATTTCTGTAATCGAGTGAGAGAGGAAGTCATCAGATTCATATTCTGTCAGGAGAGAAGAGACTCTTCTGGCCAACAAGTGCTTTCTGTCAGAAAAAATGACCTGTGCATAGTAGGAGACCTAAGTGTATTGTCAGTGAGGGATACTGACAGCACTCCTGCCCTACAGACTAGCTTAGCCAATTGTGATTATGACATTTCAGTGAAGAAATCTGTACAGTGACTACGAACTCTTCAAATATAAAGCACTAAATAGTTTTAAGACTAAAATGAGTGGCATCTCCCACTTGTATGGTTTCTCCTATTGATCTTGCAGAGACCATTTAAGCAAGATGTACTGTCTAGAGAATTCAGAGTACACCTGGCCATCACTACTGATGGAAGGAAGCAGAGGAACACTGCAAAACTATTAGAGCATAAGCATCTTTTATTATGTGGAAAAAAAACATATCAGGCAAGTACCAGTCAAAAATGAGGCTCTTTCATTGTGTTTAAGGTAATCATTCAGGAAAAAAAGGAGTAGACTTTCCAACACAGGATGGAAAGAGTCTGCTGAAGGTTAAGCAGAGGAGCCTTCTGCACCATATTCTGGTTTAAACAACGTCTCCATGGACAGGGGTCTCCTCTGTTACATAATTAGGATGTTTAATTTGGGGTTGGGGTGTTCACCGTCTCCTCCCTGGAGATGGCTTTTCTCCTTTATACGCCTGCAATTAGAGTATTGCTTTGCCTACGTGTAACACCCCTCAATAAAGACTCTAGGGACAGACTTTCAGCCGGTGTCCATGGTGTCGGCTCTATGCACCGAGCAGGAGATGGAGCACAACAGACCCATGGAGTGCTGTTGGAAACAATCAGTGGCAGTACTGCTAATATGGCATATGAAGAAGTCATACAAAAAGTCATATGGAAGCCCTTAAAAACTATTTGTTCTTCAACAGCTAGCTCTTAAACTTTCAGAATCATGCCAGGGTTGTGTTTCCAATTTATTTTTCACAGGCCTGAGAGCTAAATACTTACTTTTAAAAAGAAATGGGAGCTTGAAATTGTCTCATATTCAAATGACCTCTGGAACCAGGGATTTAAAAACAAACTGAATATCATTAAAAATACTAATATCTGTGGTGTTGGTAGCACTGCAAAAGTGGCGATGGAGGCATTAATGCCCCACTGAGCCCTACACCTTTATTCTGCTGAAATAGATTATGTTTACTGTAAACTCCTATTAGTAGTAAATCCCGTTTGTAACATACTCCAGGGAGGAAAATCTTTACATTTGCAAAGTGCTGAACAAGTTGCCTATCAAAAAAGGCACAAGAAAGAGTCATACAAGAAACTTTCATGTGCTGTCACAAATATTTAAAGCTAGTATCACCATCAAATGCTGCATACTGTAAATTTACTCTTAAGATCACCACTAAAATTCTTGAAAACATCATGAAATAGTATGTCCCTTGTAGACTCACATATTACGATGTTTTGCAGTCTCAGGTCCAGTCCTTACCTCATGATTCACTCAAGCAAAACATGTATTGAAGTAAATGGGAATTTGGCAGGAAAAAAAAGATAGAGATGGGCCAAAACCAAAATAGGGATAGAAACTCTCTGGTCTTTTAAGGCAGTTTGGTTCCTTATGTGGACCCAAATTTGCTGTTCAGAGCTTAATTCTCATGTGAGATTACCAAAGGACTTCCGATGGGCCTTCACCCGGCGGTATCCTGGCTAAGTAGGCTTTAGTGAACACCATCTGTGGCTGTTCCTTGTGCACACCAGGTTCCCAAGGTACAGAATAAAGTACTATTTTTGTAAGAATATTCAGTTCCCCCTTTGCCCCCTCTATTCCTTGGTGTTTTCCCTCTCAAGGAACCATGGCATTAGATCTTTCTTCGATCTTAACCACTTTAATCCTCCTCCCTTTGGTTTGCTGTGGAGCAGTGTGTCTGACTGAATCAATGCTTGCGTGGATTTTCTCTCGGTGGTTGGTGTTCCTGCTTGTCTTCCAAGTGTCTCTCTCTCCCTTTTAAGTAGTGAAATCCTTTATCCGTCCCCTCCTGACCTCCCTGCACGTCTGGCTTCTGGGCATCTGCTTTACTTTTGTTCTCTGCCCTCCAGCAGCCGTCCGTGTTCCATCCGGCCACGGAGGCTGGTCACCGATGGTCTACCTCTGCATGTTCCCGTGGGGGCTTTTGGGACCCCCACATCCCTAGCACAAGGGGTATACACTCTGGACTTGGCCATTCCCTAAATTTTGACTCATAAACTCATGGTATTCCACCAGTCAGGATCCTGGGAATCCTTAAATATTTGGGATCCCTTCTATTCCTCCTGCGCTTCTCGTCAATACAGTATGGAAGCACACAGACAAATTCTAGCTCTGTTATTGGAAAATCATATATATGATGCAAATCATCAGATGGCCAATGCTAGATATCCTCTGCAAATACACTTCCTTTCAACATATTTAATGAAACACAGTCTCTAAGAGTATTTGTCTGTAATTAAGACAGAACATGTTTTCACTGAGGGTAAATTAGTAAAGGTAAATTAAAGAATACGAAAAAGTTTCTCTTCTACTCTTTGCATGCACACACACATGCAAACACAGTTAGGGAAAAATGCCTATCTCTAATATACAACGCCAAACCAGCATTTTGGCTTCTGGGCCCCCTCTACCGGTTGGCCTTTATGCATCTGTATTAACAAAGGTACTTCAAAAAGTTGTATTGGAATTATTGACGATGCTGGCACACTAGCAAAATTAGCCACAATAATAAAACTACTACAAAGGATAAGTAACTTTACCAGTCCTGCAGAATTGTAATAATCAGAATTATTTGCTCTGAACATATATTCAGATATGTCCAAAGCTGACAGAGCACTATAAAAATTCCTAAGAAAAGGAGCATCTTCAAAACACAGATGTTTGTGGATGGGATGTTGTATTAATTCCTTTTTAATTTCCAATTTGTTGATGTAAAAACTTCCTCCTTTTTGTATTTTTCCCATCAAAAACAAATTATGAAAATTTATTTATCACTCTCTGTATACTATATAGATAAAAATATACACCTATGTCAATATTTTGAGCTTATGCATTGAAAGTTTTAAGGAAAAATGTGATTTCAAAAAGAAATTATGAAACAATCCAGAAAGATAAAATTAAATATTTGATACAAGCATAAGTATATACAGAGGAAAACAGACAAAGGCATAAAACTTAGATAACAGTTCCATTAGAGCCATGCTCAGCACCTGGAAGACCTGTACTGAAATCTGCACTGCTCTCATTGACATCAGTGGGACTGGGCTTTACCAGCCAGAAGCTTTCACCAGGAAAGCATGTCCAAACCCCAGAGGACCGACCCGTTCCAGTGCAGCTGTGGAAAGGGACTGGAGCTGACCTGGCTGCGGGGCTGAGAGGCCTGGTGAGTAACATCTGCAGATCTTCTAAGCTATAAAAAGTCAAGCTGGGACAATTTGAGAGAAAAAAAGTAGATTGTCCCACTCACCAAGTAGTTTTTATTAATTACTAAAAGAGAAGTTATGTATTGTTCAAATAGCTGAAGTACAGTTTAATTCAAGATGTTACATGTAAAGAACTAAAGGTATCTGTCTTAAAAAAAAAAGATATAAAACCAGGGAGCTCTTCTGCAGCTTTATCACTTTAAAAACAGCAGGAAAAGCTAGAATGGAAAGAGGAAACTGATGGGCTCGAAGAGAAAATGAGCAGCAAAGATCCAGGCTCCCTAAACCCCTCTTGTTCATGCCCCCGTGCGAGACTGACCTCAGACAAGGCTCACGGCCGTGGCATTATTCTCAGGGAATATTTTCCACACGACTAGGTATCCAGGACTATATCACTGCAAGACAAAGCCACTTCTTTGCATTGACAGCGCAAATGAAAGCAATGACATTGTGCTCTTTAAAATAATCAATATATGGGCTAATTTCTGCTGAACTTCATCTAAAGTCTCTCGCGGTTCCTGCAAGCACGACCCCTCCTCCCCTGCACTCACCCTGCTGCGTGCATGGCTTAGCTCACCACCAGTTTTGTATTATTTCAGAGCACCTGGCTGTTAATGCGAGCAAACAATACAAGAACAAAAATGTTTTCTCTGTCCTTTAGCCATTGCACCAGCCGGGACAGTCAGGGAGCACCGCACAGCGAAGCATGCGTGGAGCCTCTCAGGGACCCCGCACAACACCCCCGAGCCCGCGTGCCCTCCCTCGGGCAGGAGAGGCTGGCCAAGCCTGTCAGGTCCTCTCCTTGAAACCCTGGTGCCTGCAGAGAAAACGCCCTGGCCAAAGTCTTCAACACACCAGCGCTCCAAGGCCAATCTGGGATGCTAGCATTTTTCTGGCACATCAAATCACCCTCAGAAGCCCCCGTCTGAAGCCTGTAAAGCCAATGCAGTTTTATATTGAATTAAATCAGATTCATCTTAAGCCCAAGGAGGAACATTTGCTTTTCAAAAATCCTCTGGTGAAGGCTGTTTGCCCTGTTAGGGACCACGGAGGGGGAAGATAAGGAAATGGCAGCCTCTGGAAAACACAGAGTCATGCCTAATTTCACAGTTTCCAAAAGCTCTACTTAAAAGCTCCCTGTGTGCAAGGCAAAGCCGGGACCCTCGGCTCCTTCCAGATGCTAATTTCACTTAGAGATACCAATTTCACTTTGAGATACCAAAACTTTGGGGTTTAGCACGTACTTACATTCTAAAAACATTGATGGGGAGATGACTGGTGGGACTCTATATCAAAGTCTTTCTCAAGCTTTTATCACATTTGGACATTATAATTTTTCAAGTCAGAAGTGGCAGAACTGCCAAGACTGCTGACACAACCCCTCTCTCCTAACCAAAATGAGACCAACGCTTCTGCTGGCACTGATACCATCACTGGTACAAAAGATACCACAGTCACAACATATCTTATCTTCCAAGGCAGGGTGTTTACAGACTCTGCACTTGCCTTATTGTATTAGCACATGCCAACCTGCAAGACAGCTCCTAAAAGGGACTATGCTCTCCACCACTTCACTGAGGTGTCAGCATTTAGTTTCTATGCTTATACTGGTCTTTTCTTCTTCTGTTGATTCCTGTTGTTACAGTGGGCAGTATATAAATCCATTTCTCTTGTGAATTCATTAGCCCCTCACTGCGAGGAAAAAGAAAAGGGTAATCTCCCCTTTCTCCCTTGGTAGCAGCAGACATGACTCCAAATAGAATGAGGGGGCAGATTTATTATACAGTAAGGTGATTTTTTTTTATATACATTAGCTTTACAAAACAAGCATGATGTTTAAAGGAACTTTTGCATTTGTACTTTCTTTCTTGCAATTTCAGAGCTGTATTTATTGTCTGTAAAGAAAGCACATAAGCAATGTCATATGACTAGTGTTGCAGATTAGTTTTCCTTTGAGTCCTCAATAGGTGCCAAAGCATGTTTCACATATTAGTTTAAAATGCATAATCAATGCTTTCTTAAAAATATCTTTCTTCATAGAAGCATGGCTTTGTAAACTGACTAGAACAAGGTCTCACTTCTTCATACAATCAACACTATCTGGCCCAGATTTTTGGCATGAACTTTGAGGCACAGTAAAAACATGTAATACTATCACTCATTTCCATGGTTTTCATCTCCCCTTCCTGTCTGTCCCAGCATTCACAGTCATGGCAGAGCCAGGCAGTTGTAACATGGTTTTTACATTGATTCACTGCTGGGTCAAAAAAAAAAGGGTGTGTTCTAATTAGGTTCCAGGTTTTAATAGACCAAAGCATGTGCCTACGTGTTGTCCTGAACCAAGATGTCATCCAGAGTCCAGCCCTAAACTGCCAATATAAGCCTTGGTGCGCACACACAGAGTTTCTTTGGAGGCCTCTTAGCCAAGCACTAACTGTCTCTGAACCTTATTAGCACGTGAAATGCAAAAAGCAGGAAAAGTGTCATGCAAATTCTGACCACTTGTAGCTGCGAAGTAGGCAGCTGTGTGCATCTCAAAAGCTAAAGGTTACTTAGAAAAGTCAAAAAAACCCCCACCCCACCCTGGCCAAATACGGACATGGGTTGAGAGATAGAAGACTGCACATACTAAAGGACTTCTAGATATGCTGCGTGTCCTAGCTTAACCTAGTATACTGACTGAACTTCTTCCTGGAATAGAAAAATTATGCTATTGCTCTTTCCTAGGTACTGTAGCATTTGGACTTGTGAAGCTGCCCAGCAGTGACTTACTTCTTCTGTTTGCCAGCAGTTGCTCCAGAAAAGTGCTTGAGCAGAGAAAAGGGTCAGCATTATGTGTCTGAGAGGCAGACTGGTATCCCTTTACATAATAAGCCTGTACCACTGAATCCCAGACCACAAGTTTCTGCAGCAGGCAGATTTTTCATAATTAAATCCTGATGAGGAACAGAGTCTTTAGAAAGGGTTGTGCTAGCCTGTGCTGCTGTTCTGCAGGACAAGCAGACAATCATGGAGCACAACAACAAGGGTCTAGTTGTGTGTGACCCACAAATCTGACTTCTACTAATTTACACCAGGCGATCTAGAATTAAGGCAGAGACCCAACTTTCCTGGTCCTCCATTTTAGGTTCACACGGTAGATGTCATTTTAGGCCTTTTGAGGGCTGGCAAAAGACAGACTGGCTGGTTTAGTTGTTTCCCTTCCTTCATAGGGGTTTTCATCACCATGAAATCTGAGTACCTACTTCCTTTTTTATTTTCAGAAGAAGAGGGAGGCATGTGGATAATTCTGGTGGAAAGTTTGATGGAGTCCTTGCCAGCGCAAGGACTTTCTAGAGGAAGGAGCTGGCAGGAGATGAGGGCTGACAGTGGGTTCAAAAAGGAGTGTTTGGTAGGAAACTAGGGGCAAGCTGGAAGCCGCGGCCAGTGCTGTAATTAGAACACATCCTGAGCAGCAGCAGAGGATCACACTTAGGACCACAAATGAAGGCCCTGTGAACATGGCAGAGATGACACTTCATGGCACTGACCACTTGCATCAGGTGACACTGTGATCCTTTTTGCACATCAGTCTCCACACGACGGGGGTAGTTTTACATGGAATGACTCACAGCCCACACTTGCCAGCTAATTGCACCTTCAGCATCTGAGTCAGGAGGAGGAGTCCGTATGAGAGCAGTCCCCAAGAGTTTAGGAGGGAGGGTGCTGCTAAGTCGTCAGACACGGCCCTCTGGTAGGCAACTGCCTTTTATCTTCCCCTTACATTCACTGAGCTTACTTTACCAGGTTTCTGTCTCCTTTGCTGTTCTAATCATACGTCACCTCACTCCTCTGCCAGTTAGAAACCTTTGAATAACCACGTTACAGGCATTCATTAGCAGGTCATATTTATTTCTTCTTGACTAAGTAATGTATCTAGATTAAATCTCTTTTCTGGTGTTTTCCTTCTCACATATTCACAAACAGCAAACATATCACTCCTCAGAGAGAAGGATTTGAAAGAATTTCCTTTGGAAGAAGTAAGTCTTTCTCCCCTTTCTGAAAAGATCAACATTGCCATGAAGGCGCATCTTGCTTGTCCTCCTGACGTGGTAGAAATGAGCATTGCTACTACGTCTTTGGCATTCCAGCAGAGCTACCCCAAGGCTGAGCGAGCATTTCGGGCCACTTCGAGGGCTTGCCAGTGAGAAGGCAGGTCACTGCTGCTGGGTTCCGTCCACCCAGGGCTTGGTGAGCACCAAGCACACCCAGAGGGACGTTAGATAAGTACAATGTCTGGCCAGAGAGAGGGAGGGCTGAAGCCAAGCATACATGGCTTCTAGAGACAGAAGACAAAGCGAGGACAAGTCTACGTGGGGTGTGTTTTACTTATGAGCCTGGACTGTGTGAATGAGAGGAGAACTTGGCCTCCTTTTTGCTTCATTTTGGGAGCAGGGAGGAAGAACAAGCTGCAGTAGGATGATGCTGAGTAAATAGAGTTCTTGATTTAGCATGACTGGATCCTGCTGGTGGTTCTCACGGGCCAGGGCTGACCAGCACACATTCCTTGTCTTTCTCTTAACCACAAGTCGGCTGAGCATGTTAATTTGAGACTGAGGGGTCTGAAGTCAGTATTAATTAGAGCACAGCATCATATCCCTTGGACTGCATGGAAGTTGATGTGACAACAGACCTACGTCTTACCTCTTGGCACTAATCCTCTTTGGTACTATTATATTATGAAGTACACAATAACAATTAACCCATAGCAACAGCAGCATAAAACCCAGATCTGTTAACCACAAAGCACAAGCAAGAAGGGGGGAGGGGGGGGAGGTGTCGTGTGTGTTAACATTTCTAGTTTGCTTTCAGCCTGGTTCCTAAGCAAACAAGGCTTACATGAATGGCTGTCTATCTACCTGTCCATCAGTTATCAGTTTCAAACAAATGTAGTGAAAGAGATCTCAAAGCTGCCTACATGTAGTGTGAATCTGTTAAGGAGATAGAGAAGTGGCCACATTAATGCTGCTAGTGATGGAAAGGCAGTCATTGCCATTTGGCTTGCTTACTCTGAAGGGATTTAGGAGAAACAGTTGGCCAATTAGCACAAATGTAGGTGGCTGCCTAAACAGCAGTTTCTGCATGGCTTGTGAAAAAGTCACAAAACACACTGCTTTCTGCTCAGCTGCTGGGATAAGTAAAGGTAGAAGACCTGTGAAGGAGCTGGAGGTAGTGGAGAATTGGCTTGAGGGAGCCATTAGTGATATAGGGATGTGGAGGTGATGGGGACACAAAAAGGAGCTGCTCATACTGTTTTGGGAAAAGGGAACGAACGTGGGAAGACACAACACAAATTTATAGGGAGGTTACAGGAGAGACTCAGAAAATAAAGCCCTAGGACAGACGATTTCTCTCCTCCAGCTGCTTCAGATTCATTCCTTTGCAGAATTCCAGCAAAATCCTCCTTGCTATGGACCACAGCCTCATCATCGCAGCTAGTAACTGCCTTTGTTGAAAAAAGCTATCAAGATTTGACTGCATATTTCATTTTCCATCTTGTACACGCTTTGGAAGCTCTTGAAAAGCACCAGCCTCAAATATTATATGTTGGCTTGAGTTCAAAACCCAAGAGCAGTTTAGGCCCCTTGGGGTTTTTGCTTTTTTTTCCCCCACTCTCTCAGACTCACATAGTGAGATAAACTATCTGTCACATGAGTGTATGTTACTCACTTCATTATAAAAGTTAGGCTTTCCTTCTGTTCAGTTCTCAAGAGGATTGTTAATAATTACATACACATATAAATATATAAATATTAAGATATATAAATACTAAGATGTATATATATAAATATTAAGATACGTTGGGTGTTGGGGTTTGGTTTTTTTTCAAGAACCCCCCTCCGCATGGCTCTGAATGGTTTCAGGAGGAGCTAACTGGTTTGAACACATTTTCCACACATGAGCGAAGTTTGGTTTGACACAGGACAGCTTGAAGCAATGACTGAAACACCACGTGTGTCAGTGCCAGCCTCCTCAAGGGTACAGTTTCTGAACTGAGAACAGCAAAGGCTGGTGAGTTGTGTCTCCAGAAGACCCCAGGCACAGCCTCTGAGTATTTTGGGAGATAAAACACAAATGGTAGGAGATGCCAAGGAGTGGGAAACAAATATACAACACCCCTACCTATTTCTGCCTATTGAGAGTCTTTGCTTTTTCTCACTGGTGCTTTCGAGGCAGCTATAAAAACCACGGAGTCTATTGTGCTTTCTGGGCATTCATTTTACAGGTGTCCATTACATCTAGGGGGAACAGTTCCTGAAGATAGGCAGCCTTTTAATATTGTATTAAGATAATCTAATGCTTTATGCACAGGACACAACCAGCCTGGAGCATATTTCATTATCAGATCCTTTTGCAAACATTGAATAACCAGTTGTCACGACACTCTTGAAGCTACTAGTTGAATACAATCAATCTTTCTTTATAAATGCAGTTACTGAGACTAAGTGATTGGGCTTTTTCCAAGCCTCAAGAAGATGGGGTTGCAAAGTGTTATCTAAGCATCAGACTACCTACAAATAAAGACTTCCAAGATTTGTGTGCAATTTGTGATCACATGGTAGATTTCTGAGAAAGGGTTTTGCCACATCAGTAACAGGGAAGGTCCTTCCCAAATGTATAAGTTACCCCCATAACTGGTGTTAAAAAAATCATGCCAATATGTGATTGGACAGAGATGGAACTAACTCAGAAATGGTGTAAAGAGAAATTGATATCCAGCATTACTGACCTTGGGGGGTTGGAATCGGTTCCCTTCTTTGCCCAAGCAATATACTGTATAGCCTACCAGAAGGATGTAGAAAAAAACCGGCTTTAATGAAAACCTAATCAAAAATTTTCTTTGCTTAGCTAGGATTTTTTCTGTTGTCCTGGTATGCACATGCTAGTTCAGTAACATCATTATTCCTGGTCAATTATTACTCATAGAACCTATGAGCATACCAACAATTAAAAAAAAATAAAATCTGTGGATTTCCAATGAATTATTGCATGGTGGTAGAGAAATGTGTTGGTGTGATTGTGTGTATATTGGATACCTTGCTCATTCTCTCACCTTGTAAAATTGCATAAGGAGTGTCCAAAGTTTTTTGGTTGATTTTTTTTTCATAATTCTGACTTGAAATGGCTGCTGGAAGCTCAAAGTCTCCCTTTCCTACTGAGGTTCCCCTGTGCTGACCTGCAATATTGCTGCCCTTCCCTTGGATCAGTGCATGCTTAATATATACTCTTTCTTCATTACGAGGAAATCACATGCACAAATGACTTTAATGCAAAAGGGCAGGGTGTAAGTGTGTGCAATACGTACGTGTGAGGATGCAACTCTGCCTTTCAGAGCTTTGCTGAAGGTACTGATTTAATGCACTCTTTATGGTATTCTGCAACAGCTTAATGGGCCATAAAAACAGTCCCGCTGCTAGGAAGCCTTCTTCGCAATTGTCTTGCTATCCAATATCCAAAATTAGCTGGAAAATAAACAGTATTGTACACAGATAAGGACCCTTTGACTAGCCAACTTCCTCTGCAATCAAAATATTTCCCTAGTTTTGTTTCCTTACAGTCTGTCCCTTCTTCCTCCTTTACGTATGTTTTGTTGTCTCTCCTGAAATGTCATAGACAGCAAACAGCCCATGAAAAGTCATTGCTTTCTCTGCAAGCCCTCAGAAAACTTCTCTTGCCATGATAGTTAGTTTGAATTGGATGACTAATCATAGGAAGTTCTGCTTAGAGGAGGAGCACTGTGAAAGGGCTATATAGAAATGCAAGTGTAAGTGAAATGTGACTCACAGTCACACTTAGACTTTTCCTGCAAATGTGGCAACACAATGCCCTTTTTATACATTAGCGATGGTGAATTTAGCTGCTTAAGTACAAGAATTATCTAACTTATAGCTAAATCCACATGCACGCATCTTGTTAGGTTATGTGGCACCATAGTTTGGCTCACTGTCTTTTCCTAAGATCTGCTTTCCTGGCTCTGAGTAGACACCAAGACCTGCAGTGTACAGCAATGATGTCCTAAAATCTACATTGAACCTAAATTCTCAGGCCATGGAAAGAAGAACTGGGATTCAGGAGCTGTGTTCTGTCTTATAGCACAAGCTCTCTCTGGCTGTATCTATACGGCTAACTTAAATGGTGGCAGGGAACACTCGACTGCAGTTGGTTGCTGGGACTTGAGCTTGACTTTGTTAAATTGTTTGAGCCGTGACCAGCACAGTTTTGCCTCCCAAACTATCTCTGGGCACAGTTAAGGTAGGCCAAGCACTACTCCCCATAGGCAGTTTGGGTGCAGCCATCCTGTTCTGGGCGGGGAGGAGAGTTTAAGAATAGGAACATGGTTGGCTTTTAGTCCAGAGAATGGTCCTGGGCATGAATTTACTAGTATAGCTGTAGCTCATGCCTCTCTGAGTCAGTGAGCACACAGCAGATGGAGAGTAAAAAGGTGGTGAGATTCATGTTGCTTACCTACCTTACAGTGAATTTGGGAACATAACCTATTTAAGTGCTCTGAAATTTTATATCTGGAACTAAATAGCAACTATTTGTCCTCAAATCTATTTCATATACATATATTATAAAAGATAATATCTATTCCTAAGGAAAAGCCTTAAAGGGACTGACACATGCTGCTGCTTAACTAAGGTTTCTGAAAATGCTTATTGCCCTGATAAAAATCAAGCCATGTCCAAGCAACCATGCTCAGTTACTCTCTTATCTTACATTTGAGTTCTTTTTTTTTTCCTGCCATGCAAGAACTGTGCACAACAAAGCCAACAGATAATTCATAAAATCAAAGGGAATCGCACTAAATTACACATACCAGCAGTCTCCAGCTCCCAGCAAAGGAAAAAGCAGGGGTTTTGGAAGCATTGAATAGTAACTGAAGTGAATTCGGCCAAGCGCTGTTATCTAGGGAGATGGGAAGTGGAGGGGAAGGATGTTCTCGGATCACATGTTACGATGCACCCAGGAAACTGCAGATAATAGCAGTGCTCCTGATGCTTGTAAGGGCTCTGCAGCCCTAAGGTAGGGCTAGGACAAAGCAGAAAGAGCAAAGACAAGACTATTGAATGGAGTAATCAGATATTACAGGAGTAAGTACTAAAGAAATTCCTATCAAAAATACCTAAAAGCACTCTAGTTTCTTTTCAGCGTATCTTTTTAAACAGCTGAGATCACTGTAGTCGTTTATATTTTGTCTTTGCTTAACATGGCATCTGCCATTCCCCGCTTCTGCATGTGTTGCTCAGTTACTCCTGTTGTCAAACTGTCACAGGAGGCTTTATGGGCAAGCTGGGGCTCATTGCAAGTGTTGAGAGGCTTAGAGCTCACATGCATTTGTACTTAAAAATAATTCAGTTAAAAGCTGCAATATAAACACAGACTTTATTCCCAGAGAGAGGCAAGGGAAACATACATAATCTGTCTGATTTATTTGGATTAATGTACGGCTTCACTCCCTTCCCCACCATTTCAATTTGATTTTATCACCAAATCAGCTTGGATGGGGAAACAGCACACTGGATGATGAGCAAAGTAACTACATAAGCCAGGTGGGTGGGAAACGGTCTGACCATCTCCTCCTTCTTCAAGCTCGCTGGCTGCATTGGGCCAGCCTGGAGGAACTTTGGAAACCAGGACAAATTCTGGACCAGCTTTGCAAAGCGAGACATTCCTCATTCTCAGGTGCTTCTGAGCACCCGAATAAAAAACCAACTGGTAGTAGTTTGCAAGAATCTTTGCTCTTACAAAGCACCACATGGCATCTGCTTTGCATTCTCTCGCTTCCTCTCCCCCTCAGTTTGAGCAGCTGTTTCTTTACAAGGAAATCACAGAATGGATACTGCAGAAGTACCTTCTTCACTTTGTGAAATGCTTTTATCCGGGGCTGAGAGGTAAATGAACCCAGAGCTGAGGGGGGACATTGCTCTAAATTGCCATCAGCCCAGTACAGCTGTGGGAACAAGTCATCGGTTCCTCTTGTAACCTGCACACCTCCCAGGGCGACGCCATAGAAACCTGATGGAGCCAAACCAGGACCTGCTATAACACAACTACTGCACAAATATCATGACCACGTCTTTCTGTTCCTTGCTGTAGAAATGACCTAGCTTCAAAGTGCAGTACCTGGCTCTACTTTTCATTGAGGCTGTACTTAGGTGCACTGCTATTAATGCAGCAGGGCCTTGGAGCTTTATCTTCCATCCCCTGGAAGGTGAAGACCTTGCATCTTCATGCTGTCATGCTGGTTTTAGTCTGGTGGAGCCCATCAGTGCTCAGTAAAATTGCACCAGCGTAAAACTGGCATAATGGAGCAGAGAATCAGGCCTGCAGGCTGCAATTTGTTCTGACATAATAGGATAAAACTATTTGTCTTATACATATACTCAAGTGATAGTGCTGATTAAATGTGTCAGAATAAAGCCCTGGAAAGTGAAGTCCTTTTTCTGTCCATTAATCAGGCACAGAATGGATGGAAAAGCAAAAGCTTCACCAGCCAGGCTACATTCTGCTCTCCCAATATGCCTGCACCGAGACCTGGGTGTGCCCTCTCCCATGTGACAGGATAGTTTTGTTTCCTTGTCCATTTATTTCATGGCATCTCCGTGGAGATCGCCAGGGGGGACACCAGTCAACGCCAATGTCAGTTGTGATGCTATTTTATTGTGCTCTGGAAACGTACTTGAGAAGTGGATCAGCACCCCTCACCCCACATAACAATTGGATAACCTACTTCCACTCCTTACTGACCTACTTATTTGCACACTGGTGACCTAGATATGAAAGGCCCCGTATCCCGCTTAGGTCTCTGGGTCCTACCACCATGACTGAGCTTAAGACATTATGTGTATGCACATTTCACTGGCATAAATTTGGTGCTACAGAACCACCCACTGGGAGAGAAAAATCACATTCAGAAGAGTAGAGATCAAATGAAGGAAAACATTATCTTTGCCTCTCCTTATATTTTTAGACAGAGATCATTTGCAGCAAGACAAAGAAGTAGGATGTAAAGAGTAGTGATGGATTATCAAATGGTAGAGAAGAGCCAAGAGAATGTGCCAGAGAGAAATTGTTATGATTCTGCAATTTAGCAGCCCTTCACTGATACATAGTCTTTACCAAATACTATCATGTAAAGTCTGAAGACCATTTGTTGTTGACAACTCAAGTTTTCAGCATATGTAAATTATGAGAAGTCTATACGGTGCAGTGACAGACCAGGCATACAATTATTTTAGCCCATAGTTATCTGTTATCTGAAACAATTATCTGTTTCTGTTACCTATTGGATTGGTAAAAATTCTGCAGTTACTGACATTCCCATTGTTTGGTGTTTCCTGTCCTCAGGAAGTGCAAATGAATGCTCCTCCTTCAGTCTGGATCACTGGGACAGTCTGGCTCTTGCTATAGGATATGCAAGAAAATGGACCCATTCACAGACACTGACCTTGCAGTATTTGATGGGAGAATAATGATCAGTTCTATAGTCGTTGTATTTATATAGGGAGCAGATCCACATTGGGATTCACAGTATCAGAAACACATATGCTAACCGGGATCTCCAAACCTCCCAAAGTCTCATGGCAGGAGAACAAATAGAGGCTGTAAGCTTTACGCAGACACATTTTACACATGGAAGAAACAGATGCTCACCCTCACCTATCTGCTTTCCAGGCCCTCATGGTCAAGGGACAGTTTTTGTAGCTCATGATACGTAAGAAACTGGTACTGCCAAAGCATCGTATCTGGCTAGTCCTGGTGGCCCAGATACCTGTATCAGGGCCCACTGGGGAAACCTTTCACACTTGGCCAGCAAGGCTCCAGTGGCTTTGGGTTTGTTGTGAGACAATTTCATTACTTTGTCACTGGACTTCTCACATTGCACTTGCTATATGCAATTTTTTTTACTGCTCGTCTCCTTTGGTTTTGGAACACACTTTAAATCCATGTTCTCGGTAACATAATTTAAAACAGGAGCTGGAACCAAGTAAACGTCAAGCTGGCCAGAATGATCTCAGGTCCTTCTGGCATTCTGTTCTCATGGACTCCACTGGTGTGATGATATTCATACGCTGTTCCTCTGCCTTGGCTGTTTATATCTGCCGAACAGGAGCTAATGAGATCCCCTCGGGCTGGCTGTCCCGGGATGTATGCAGTTATCTGTGCTCCTCACCATCCTTTTGGGTTGAAGGTGGTAGAAAGCAAAAATGAATACTGCCTTAACTCTCCCCATAAGGCTCTAGAGCCCTACTCAAAGCCAAATCCTATCTTTTTCCTGAAACAGTAACATTTGCTTTTGACAAAATTCTGCTCAACTGACATGCTTTTCCTGACAAGTACAGTTGTATTCTTTTGAAAAAATTTTAGAAATGACCAGGTTGTTACAGCTTTGTACCGTGCCACAGCA
Source organism: Haliaeetus leucocephalus (assembly GCF_000737465.1). Taxonomy (NCBI): domain Eukaryota; kingdom Metazoa; phylum Chordata; class Aves; order Accipitriformes; family Accipitridae; genus Haliaeetus; species Haliaeetus leucocephalus. The sequence goes on from NW_010973255.1 coordinate 2,008,290, forward strand.
TGTAGCTGTAACAGTGAATGGGAGAGGAAGAGATCAGGGAGAGTGTTTGTCTAACTGCTGCACTACAAACCATCACCCTGAATATACTATGCAGTACTTTTTCCAATTTTACAGTACTCCACCCTATATTCTCTATCTATTTTTTTATCTACAGTGATCTATTCACAGAATTTGAATGTGGAGGCAGGGGAAAATGAGTTTTTCAAAAGCCATTTTTCCAAAGGCACTCATGTGTGCCCATAATTTGATGTATGACTTTGTGAAAGCTGTCACACAGGTATCCCACATGCTCCAGCACTGATGGACCAGCATACTGGCATGATGACACAAATACAGTCTTTCACCATTGGCAGCACCTTTGACTCTGCGTTTTAAACCTTGACAATCAAAAGCTCTGCTTTTCCATTTGCCTCTCACATCCCCTCTGCCTATGCTAGAACAGACTTAGAGGTATGATGAATTAATCACACACCAAAAGTCCAAAATTTTGCAAGGTTCACAAAGTGAGTAATGGGGTGGCTCTGCATCACATAGTGACACACTTTAGGATTACATGCAAGGGAAAGACTCTTGCTTCTATATTAGTCCACATTAAGGGCATAACATTTTCTAAAATGCTTTTGCCTGAGCAGCAGTGAGCCATTGTGACAACTGGTCAGCCTATGGTGAAAGGAAAGGCCAGTGAGGTCTCTTCTGCAAGACGGAAAGCTCATCACTATGATCTCCTGCCTGGATTTTAACTCTGGTCATCACGTGTCGCTCTGCTATAGTTACTCAGATGTCTGGTGTGAAATGCAGTTGTGTCCTTTGACAAAAAGTTGACCTTCTTTTTAACCAAGGTGAAGCACAGCCCAGAGAAATCCTGCAAGTGCACTATTGCAATGGCATTCCCTTTGACTTGCTACCTGGCAGTCCTGATGACTGCAAAGAAATTAATGCCCATGGAAGCAGAAGTGTCTCCTGAGCACCAGGGGTGACCGTCCAGTCCGATAGCAAGACGTGCTGCGGGCATCGCCAGCTCCTGCCCCCCGTCCACAGAGTGGCAAGTGGTATATTTTAAAATCAGAAACAGGAGAGAGTACTGTCACAGCTGGTTGCAGATATCAGACACCAGACTGCTTTCAGGAAAAAAAGAAACCCCTGTTGCCAGAAAGTCTGTAGGCTGATAGCTCAAATTTGTCCACGAGGATTCTTGATATCAAACGCTATTGCGTCTTTCCAGCAGAACTGGCACAGCAGTAAGAGGTTCCCTTCATCTCAGACAGGCTTTGCCACCTCACTGAACCAACCACAGTTTCTCCCCTCTTTTCTCAATACACGCTTCTGCCTTTTTTTGTCCATTTATTTCAAACAGTACAGTAGGTGGGGGCAGCATAAGCAAAATGAAAACCGCCAGTCAAAATGTCAAATAAAGCCAGAGCATGGACACATGAATAAATTTGCTTTCCCAAAAGACATGTGCAACTAAATAAACAAGAAACAAAAATCTGCTGGAACTTTTTACCAGGGGTAAACAGATATTAGCACGGAGTCAACCTATCCCTATTCACTGTCTGCAGTATGCCAGGGCCTGCATCCAGACCACAGCTCCACAGCTGGCTCCCGAAGGACTAAGCACTTAAGAGCTCCTCGAAAATGCAACACCGCCTGCACTGTTTCTAAATCAACACATCTTCCCCTTCAATTAAGTCCAGCAGTTTGACATCACTGTTACAGAGCTCGATCCCAGCAGGATCTGCAGCCGCCGTCAGCCCTCCCGTGCCTGCCGCAGGAGTCGGCGGCGTTGCAAGGCACAGCGCTGGGCGGCTGCTGGCAAGAGCCGAGGTAATGTTGCAATCATGATGAGTGCCGAACAGCACGAATGTCACCTCTTGTGGGGAAACAGAATAATCCCAAATCGGTCTTTGATAATTGCACTGCCTTGTAGGCAAAAAATACTACAGTACACCTGGCATTTGTAACACCGCCTAGCAGCCAATTTATGACGGATGTAGTTGCAACACCACTGTGCAGATCTGTACTGTTTCTGGGAAAGGAAGGGCAATGTTCTAGTGCTACTCCATGGAGCAACAATTATAATAGCATGACAAATAAAGTGTGAAAAAACAGTCTTTTTGCAATGTTACCAAGGAGAGTTTAGTGCTAAGACAGCACTGTGGGCTGACACAGAGTCTGTGTTCATAGCACATATATTTTCAGAAAAGGATGGGCTCAGTGTCTCTTTCGCTACATGCATTTGGCCTTCATTCTTGTTTAAAGGCAGACAGATCCACAGGCAAAAGTTTTTAACTGGATCAAGTAATAGTGGCTGGCAAATCCCTCTGCTAATGGGTTAATGCTGACCACCTAAGGGGGTTATCATTGGCTGAGAAGGGACTTCTGCATGCCATGGACATAGTACTGCAGACTTTTTGGTCTAAAGCCAGTGGTGGGATCATTGAAAATGCTTTCTGGTCCTACTGTTCTGGGGCAGACTGGTTGAAAGCTTCTGCTTCTTTTTCTGTTATGTTATTTCTATGTTAGGTGCAGAATTAGGTACTGAAGTCACTATCTGGCACCACTACTGGGACTGCTTTAAATTCAGCATAGGACTGGGGTGACACTATATTTGACCTGAGAGACAGTCAGAAGGTATTTTTGGTTCTCCTGGCTCCCTCATGCTGTGATGACTCTGCTCAGTACTAACAGCAGAAGGATGAGACAAAGATAATGTTACCTATGTCAACTGGGATGGGCTTGAACCCAGAGCTCAAAATTCATCTCTGGTCCATTCTGCACACACACTTTATTACAGTGCAGTGCCAAAGCAATGTGATGGGTGTTCAAACATCACAACAGTGCATGTGGAAAACAAAGCCGAGAGCAGGAAAGGAAAGAAAATGAGTCAAGAGAATATATATCAGAGAGTCAAAAAATATATGCGTATAAAAAAAGTCTTAAATTGTAGCGAACAACACTTATTCAAAGAATAAGAAAATTCAATAGCAATGTGTTTCAACGTGCTACCAGTTGTAAATGAAAATATTCACAAAGTTTCATGAAGTTTGACATGAGCAATTGTTAGTATGAATTCGCACAATGGAGATCCACAGTTAGGGTGGATTGAAATGACTCAATACTAATTTTCAGGGTTGCATTAATTAAAAATGTAACTAATTACTTTGTTTAAATGATTAAACTTTCAGTTTCAGTTTTATCTGAAATTGAAAAAAAAAAGTTCACCTCTTTTTTTGAAGAATTTGTTACTACTTTTCATCCATTAGAAAGGAAAACCAGTAGGAATATAGATAATATTCTAATGGGGGAAAAATAAAAAAGCCTTCATCAAGAAATGTATTTCACTTATTTCTTGCAAACTGTTGGTTAAAGAGAATGGCGAATATAAGGACTTTTTCTCTACACTTTTTCTTTCTATTACAAGCCCAGTTTGTCATTAGAAAATCCCTGTTTGTTAATTAGAAAGCTTCAAGAAGTTTGGTTCACAAGCATCCTTTTCAAATGGAGGGTGGAACCAACACCAGAGGGTTTGGGCCCTCAGTCCCACACCACCAAGCTGAATAGCCAGAGAGCGCGACTCTTAATAAGAGATGCATCCCCTGCAGCATTCCTACGGGTTACTTAGTAACTACGTGTGAATAATGAAGGTATCCAGAGAGAATAAAGGTCACTTCGCAAATGCTATTAACAAAAGGAGGCTGAAAAAATGTCTGGTGAACGTATTTGGGAGTGGCGGGTTGGAGAAGGGAAGCTCGCAGCAAGCAACACAATTTGTATTAATTAGATAGAGCGCAGGCTTTGCAAATGAACTGAGATAAAATACAATGAGATGGTTAAGTGGATGAGTGGGATGTTTAAACAAAGACCTACTGTAGGGGGCTTTTAAAATGCAGTCCTAAAACATGCAGAGCATTAAGGAATTTTTTAGATCTATAAAACAGCAGCTGATTATGTATAGGTGAAAGTTAATGAACCAGTATAGTCTGAAGTGTCTTCTTTTCTAGATATGGCTCTGTAACTTCCATTAGCATCCACAGACTCTTAAATACACAAACGCATTAGTCATGCATCAAATCACACCGTACATTTTGTTAAGTATCCAAAGGCTGAAGTGACTCATACGGTCAAAATTTCTTTTCCCATGTGAATCAGATGCAATGCTTGACAAATCTCCACTGGAAAAGAAGGATGCCGTCTTTTGAGTAATATCTTTTACAGCACCTAACAGCTTTGGGACTCGTCTGTAAATTAATCACACTGATTTCAAAACTGGGCTTTCAAAACTGTACGAAAAAAACAAATCAAAATATTAGAAAGCACTTGTCAGTGACAGAAATAAGGTCCAGCTCAGCATTGTCCAGCCCACATGTAGCCAATTTGTGCCACTAAGCACAAGCACCCAATGTTACCAAATGGGGACGGCCATGTTTTGCAATCACGTTGCAGAGCATTAATGAATCAGATCTCAAAGGCTAGAATTTAAACTGTCCTGGTTCTTTTACAAGGAGCCTGCTTTATCCAACATTTTCCCTTCAAAACCTCCCTTTGGTCTCCAGGTTGAGAATGAGTCATGTCACGACTCCCGAGGAGTTAAACACATCGACGCATTCCAGGGTGAGTCACTGACAGTGGTTTTGCCACCTTCTGCATATGTTGTAACCCCAAGCAGTGACAATTATCAGAGGGTTTGCGTTTGGCTTTTGTAATTCCTAATTCTGGTTTCTTTTTTTATTTTTTTTTCCCTCAGCTTCTCGATCTGTTTTTAATTAAAATCAGACCCAGGCAAACATTGAATACTATGAAAAAATTCACCGTCCGCATACCATGTGAGAGCTGCAGAATCTGGCAGCCTTCAAGTGTGTCACCGTGTTTTAAAAAAGGCAACTGGCCTCCCTGTGTGCATACGTCACGTTCTTTGAGGAGTTTTATTTTTTCCTATGTAAACATGGCCTGTTAATGATGCATGTAACCCTTTCCTTCTGCCTGGAAGGGGGCTGCAGGCGCCTTCTGGCGACACAAAGCCTTTGAGAAAGTCCACATGGGGCTCGGTAAAACACAGCCAGGCTGGGGCCACCAGCTTCAGACCAGTGGTGGGACTGCAAAAGTAGATTGTGGACCAGGTAAAAGGAAACCCCTACCCCTAGGGTGCTCCTTCGTTGCCAGGCTGAGCTCTGGGGAGCTCGAGGGGTTTCACCCATGTGAAGAGAACTTGCTCTCTGGCTGTACTCAATCTTTCTGGGCCTGAGGGAGACCGCTGATATATTTTCACAGCTGAAAATCCATTGAACCTGCCTTCATGCCCATCTGCTCGTAGCCATCCCTCCGCTATGACACGCAATAAAAGCCACAGAGCTGGCCTGGCAGGCACAGGGGCTGTGTTCTCGCTAATGAAAGAGATGGGTTTTTACACTGAGCACAATACACGTGGATACTGAAAGCTATCTTGTGGTACAAGAGCCATGGAAAGCAACCAAAGAGCTCATACTCATGAGTCCTCCTTGGAGTTGACCCACAGGCTCACAAATGAGGGGACTCAGAAAAGCTGTTTCTGGAGAGAAGTGAAAGCCAATTTATAGTCAAAATGCTTTAAAAGTGGCGATGGGGTCTAAAGATGGAGGAGCAGGAGCAGGCAGAAGAAGATGGTACAACAGGCTGGAAAGAGAAGGAATGTGTTAAAGAGGGGAGAGAGGAAGGAACACAAGACAGGGCAAGGTCTTGCTCTTGCTAAGGCACGAAGGAAACCACTGTGCTTCTCGCTCCTTGGCCTGTCCCTGGCTGCCCAGCGTGGAAAGTGAGTGCTCCCGCTGCCGAGGAACATAAAGTAAAGCAGACAGAGCCACTGATTAAATGGAAGAAAAGACAAACCTGTCCAAGCAAATGAGTCTTACTACCCTGGCTGCAGCCCCTGCTCCAGCTAGGCATTTCTGCTAGCTGTTTAACCTAGGCTTAGCTGCTTTGGCTTCAGCCAAAGGTAGAGGCTTTCTATCTGGGACAAGAAACACCCCACCTGATGGAGGAGGTCTCAGTATTCCCTTCTAGTCTGAGTTATAATAGATCTCCTCGCCTGCTTTTCTGTGTCTCTCTCATCTCCTGCTACAATCAATTTGGATGGTCTGTTATTTCAATCCATCTTTGGATTGAATCTTGCCTGAAAACACAGACGGTTGCTAACCGGTATGCCAGGGACCTACATTCCTGTCTCTGCCTGACTGCAGCAGTTTCTTTCACTGCTCACATTACAGCCTGCCCCGTCTGAATATTCACACTGACTTCTACTTCTCCAAGCACGAAGGTCGTTAGGCTGTGTGAAGATGAGATGCAGTTTCTCTTTTGGGCAAGTTGCTTTTCCCTTTCCCAGTGGGAACAGCTGTGTGTAGTTCCCCAGTTCCCCCGCCCAGTTCCCCACCTCCGACTCCACAGAGACAGTAAGGAGGCAATAAAAGTTCTCTACACACATGCATAGCCCTCGCTTCAGGGAGCGTCTTTGCTCATTCTCGAATGCTCCATAAGTGTTCGTGTGCTCTGCAACCACTGCATAATTTTGTGGGAACTCAGAGAGCTGATGGGCAAGGGATTTGGCTTCACACCCCTTCTCAGTCTTCCTTTACAAACCACCCCAAAGGTCCTTTCAACTCTTTACTGGCCAGCTACATTTCACTTTCTTGCCATATGAAGATCCATGGTCAAAATAGGATCTTTGGCCAAGCTACATCTGCACAGCACAATCCAAGTCCATTCTGACCATGTTGCTCGGAGGCAACAGAAACGGCAGCAGCCGTGTTCAGGCCCAGCTCTGCTCGGGCTAAGCTGTCCTGCTAGAAAGCACCTTTGTTGCTCTGCTCACACCACCAAGCTCCCACGTCGGGTTTGACTGCTGAAGTGGAGATGGGGCTCGAAGCCAGCTGACAGGGCTCCCAGGCACACCCTGCGCGTGGCTACTGAAACCTGGGGACTAGTTTACCTACTTTTTGGCTCGGCCTCTGCATTGAGCCATTCCTCCCTGCCCAACCACGCAGGCTGGTTCAAGTAGCAAGTGCTGTGAACGCACCGGTGCCTGGACATAAAAGCTAATCTCCTAGTTAGCTGCTAATCCCCAGACCCAGATCCAGCGTGCAGAGACATGTGTGGGTGTTTGCTTTCCGCTGGGCAGCCTGCAGATGGGCTCCACTGCAGCTCAATCCTGAGGAATGCAGAAAATTTCTGCAGTAAAACTGATAATGGTCATTGCAGGAGAATATGTCGTTTCCCATGGAAGAAATGATAGAATGGGCTGTCAAAGATAGGGCCAGGCTCAAAGTGACATTTTTCTGTTTATTACTTCAATTTTATTTTTTTTTTCTCCCTGTTGCTGCATGAAAGGCTTCCTCAAATAATAGGGGAAAGAGGTGATGGGACTGGAGCATGAAAGCAGAAAACCTGTCTGTGTCCACCCCAGCCCTCCGAAGCACAAAACTAGTTAGAACCGCCCACCCCCCAGCCCAGATTGTATTTTTCTCTTTTACTTGAAACAGTTTCGAGTGGGAAAGCACAGCTCTACGAGGACAGACAGAAACGACCGAGAACATCCTCTTCAGCGCCCAAGCACACCCCCCCACACACCCTCCCCGGGCATCTCCCGGTTACCCGGGCGGGGGCGGCCCCGGTGCCGGTGCCGGTGCCGGTTACCCGGTGCCGGTTACCCGGTGCCGGTGCCGGTGCCGGTGCCGGTGCCGGTGCCGGTGCCGGTGCCGGTGCCGGGCAGCGTTGTCGTTGGCGGGCTGGTCAAGGGCTCCCTCCCGTGGTAGCTGCGGGGAAAAACCAGCCGCCGGTTGCCGGCCTCTCCCCGCAGCCCCCGCTGCCCGCCCGTCCGGCCGTGGGTGGGCCACCCGCGACAGGGGCCGGAGCCCCGGCCCCGGTGATCTGGGGAAATGACCCGCTTGTAAGTGGCGCTGGACACCCTGGGCCCCTCTGCAAGTAGGGGAAAGCGAGCCAGGACAAGGGAAAGGGAAAGCCAACGAGTCTGAAGTCACTTTGATTCCCGAAGGTTGAAAAGCTTGAACAGTGCACGGGGCGGGGGGGGAACCGCGCTAGATTTACATCGGCCAGAAGGAAAATGTACTTGGGCAAACAGCCCTTGCTTTTGAGTAAGAGCTCTTTTGAGAGGTGTTTCGATTCAAGCCTCCCAAGGAATGCAATCAGTTACTCCGTCTTGTCTAAACTTCGACTGAATATATAATTTCATTTAGCTCGTAATTGGCTCCCTTCGCCTTCATGCGGAGACCCAGGAATGCTGCCAAAGATCCCTCCCGTCTGGAGTCTGCAGTGGCAACAACCCAGCTCTCGGGCTCTGCTTCAGCCCTTTAACTCTTGGCAAGCCCGTCGGGACACGCCGCCTGCTCCCGGGGGGGACCTGCCACCCCAGCCCATGGGCGCGGGCGGAAAGGGTGGCAAGTGCTGCAGCTGGAGCTGGAAAAGAAGATACCCTCCATCACCCTGCCCCTGACTGGGGGGGGCACAAGCTGTCCTGGAAAGACCTTGCAGATACAACTTGCCAAACGTGGCAGACTACTGCTCTTAAACCCGCCTAAGTGACAGTCCTCACTCGTAAGAATGTAGAGCTGCCATTGAAAAGCATACTCGAAGCGTGTGTTCTGAAATAAATATGAAATGGGTCCTAACAACCTGGAATTTTTAAGAATATGGATGAAAAGACTTAGGCTGGCTGGAATTATCTGTAACTGGGCATGTGGCAGCAAAGGGAATGGCAAAGAATCTCCATTTTTCATATAGTTTAATAATCTGAAAGGCCTAAGACTGAAGTTAAGCTTTATTACAAGGCCCTATTCATCTGCATTTGCAAGCTGCATGACCCACACTTCCCAGCTGCAGCAGGTCAGCAGCTGTCTACATCAGGATCTTTGCTGTGCTGCTGGAGCTCTGCCCTCAGATGTTCCTCCTTGATTTACCCTGGAATACGGCAGCTCTTTTGCTAGGAGTGTGCATCAAAAGATCAAAGGTGGCCACGCACTCACGCTGGCTCTGCTGTGGCCAATCGCCCTGAAAGGATGTACACAGCTTTGCCACAAAGCAGTGACCAACGATTCCAGGATCAGCAACACTCATTATAGTTTTAATGAAGCAAAACCGGTCATTGACTTCAGCTTCATTGCATGACCATGACTCAGAGCATGGTTTTACCTTTCCTGTGCACAAACAGAAACACAGCAAGGATGGGCGGAAGGACCTACAGGGGACCAAGCCAGGTAAACATGTCACTGACTTTGAAGTTGCCTTTCCAAACCCAAATGGCAGCATTTATCATTCGAAGTGCTACCGCTGCTGAAGAGGCTTCATCTTTCAACTGGTCTTCATGCGTTGCTATTATTTTTCATTGTTCTTGACTAGAGACCAGGAATCTTAGGGACAAGAGAGCTCTTGTTTGGTCTCAAAGCCTAGTGTGCCCCTGGAACCGCTGGAAACTTATTTAAGATGGTAACTGAATTTTCCTTTTGGGTTTTTGAAAGATTAGAAATAAAATTATTTCAGAAAAATGCATTGTGCCATTCTGTATTTCTATGCTTGCTTCTTGTTTCTTTTGGGTTCAGTTGATGCTAGCCTTGAATATTTAGGACTAATTGATTCCCACTGACTCAACTGGGGAAAGAACCTGCTACGTTACTTAACAGCCTCACGTGACATGGATATCTTCATCACCCAGGACACTCTTTTCTCACTTGAATTTCTATGTCTACACTGCCTCACAGCAAATTCAGTTACACACAGATGTCACCATGATGTAGACAAGAGCTTCCACATGTGGTGAAGAACTGTGATCTTCTGCACAGCAGTTTGTGTCTCTGCTGTGCTCTGATATATAGTTACTATCCTGAACCAAGCCTTGGTCCCACAGAAGTTTGTGCAAGTTTTGCCATGGACTTCAAGAGGCAACTGAATTACAGGAATTCAGTCTGTAATTCGTAGCACAAATATATCCTACAAAACAGTGTAGGCACATACTCTGTACTATTATGGGAAGAGATAATGAAATGATTACATACAAGAAGGGCCCAGGACCTGGAAAGCAATTCATTACAGAACTAATTTACTAGGTATAGATAGGTTCTCCTATTGATTGCCTCTGCCGTGGCACATGATGCTTTCCAAGTCTGCTTTGATTCATCACCTAATATAGTTGCTTAGTGCTCCTGGAGCTCCTGAATTTATGCCTATGAATAAAGAAAAAAAAAATCACTGTCTCTGGCTTGGAAAATCTTAAAAACAAACACAGAAAAGAACAATGAGAGCGCAAAAAATGGAGCCTCGTCACTGACTATATTTTATAAATTGTGACGTTTGGGAAATCTAATGTTCTGGCCTGGAGGTGGGGTGGGATGGGATGGACTGCTGTTAACAATGAATCACTGCTCCAGTATTCCCTGCAGAAGGTGATTATAAAACTGCCTGAGAAGTGGAGCTGGAAGAGGAATGAATATCCTTCTCTTTAGAGATTACCTTAACAGCTAAGTAAATTCCATGCTCTTCTTATCGCTACAGTACTTGAAATCAATTATGTGAAGTTAAGCTGCAATACAGAGTGAAGAAATGATGAAAATGACAAAGCTATGCTAACAACTATTCCTCTTACTCTGTCACTGTGGTAAACGCAGGGAGGCTGTGAGAATGCCCATGGAAAAAGCACTGGCTGATGTACAGAATGCGCACTCTAAAAAACAAAAAAGATGTTTTATTTCCTTTGAGTGTCTTCCAGATACAGATGACAATAATTGTTCAAACTGTGCGCGGATGGTTTTACTTATGGTAGAGGCTGATCCTGCTTCCCCTGCTGTGCAAAGGAGCTCTTTCAGCAAACGTAAATGACAGGTGTCATCTCTGCCAACTTGTGGTTTGACTTCTTCAGAGAGCCTATTCCTCCAGGTCTGCAAGTGCTTCAGTTCTTACCCAAGCTAAAGAAAGCCAAGATGCTTAACGCCTCACATCAGCCATGTAGCACCAAGCACGATTTTGTGCAGGGCAGGGCTTTCGTCAGAGAAACTTCAGAAAAGCACTGATCAGTTGCGTACTATACAGTCTGCTGGGCAGTGAGGGGGTGCGTGTGGCATCAGACGGGGTCTCCCAGCTGGAAACCATGAAGGTCTCTGCCTTAGTTTACCTGGACTCACTTTTACATTCTGACTTTTATTTCGCAGTTCTTTTGTTGACAAACAACAATACCAAAACCAAAATAAACCAAACAGCAGATCCTAGTGTGGGTCTCGTGAAGGTTATTGATTAGAAATCCACCTGATAAAATCTGCTATAAATAAGGCTGTTGGGAGGAGAATTCCTGAAACTGTCCAAATCTGTTTCGCACAGGACACTTCAGAGTCACAACAAAACCAAGGCTAACAGATAAGATGCGATAAGAATCTGATCTGGATCTCACATATGTTTTTGGCTGTTTTTCAAAACAAAACATCTTGTGCACAAACAAGCAAACACTATTCTGGTTTTGGCTAGCTTCCAGAATTTTACTGAAGGAGACAGGTAGCTCAGTTTCAAATATTTAGTTTCTAATTTTCCAGTTCAACTGGATTTAATAGGAAGCTTTGTGCCCAAATAAGAGTCAGGGGCTTTATTTTGTTCAGTCTGAACTGATATTATTGGGATTTTAAGGAAAACATCATTGTTTGGTTGACTACGACAGGTACAACTGAAATTGCTCTTTTTTCTGACATCCACTGATGGTTAGAGCTCCGCACTTCCAGCTTCCCATGGAGACAGAGCATGAACTCTCTAGTGCATACACACTAAGTGAATACTGGAGTAAAGTGAGGGTGGTAGCTGTGAAAGGTGCCTGGGATTAGATAACAGAGAGCTAGGTCAGTGTCGTTCTGATCACCAGGTCTGAGGTCTGTCTGATCCTCCACAGCACACGTGTTAGCAACGTCAAGCACAACGCTTCTGCCGGCACTGGGACATTGCCACCCTTTGAATGGTTACGAAGATAGACTTATTCCCACTGACGCTGAATCCACCATGCTCTTTGGGAATTCAACACAATAATTAATTATTGCTTTTAAAAGGTCAGCATATTGCCAATACATCCAGCTTCAGTTCAGTTCCCGTTCATTGCCTGCTATCACTACGGTGGCCGTGCTTTCCCCAGGAGTAACAATGAGCTAGGAGAAGCTTTCCCTCTCCTGCTGAAGCTCATTTGCTGTGAAATGTGCCTTGCGGGGCCATGGGTGAGCAGTGCCTTCTGCCTCGCAGCAGCTCTGGCTGCAGCTCGCTGCAGGACGGTCAGGCAGGGCACGGCTCCCGCAGCCAGCAGCAACTGCTGCCTCCTGCTTCTCAATTCAGGAACATTTCGTTCAGCTCTTTGAGTTAACACTGAATCTACCTGTTCCCCTGTAAGCTGGAAGGTGGCAACTTTTTTACACTGTTTGTTCTTTTAAAGTCGATCAAACTCTTTTCTGCTTATTCTTAGTGGTAGCAACAAAAAGGTAGAAAGTCTTTTGAAGCTCTGTGCTGGCAATAGGGAGTGTTGGTGAAAAGCAGAACTGGTGTGAACAGCACATTCTCCATTTTCAGTGCTGCTTTGCAATTTTCTGACTTCGCCAGTTCATTATTTAAGTAAGTTTGTGAGAGAGTGCCTGCCTACCTTTCAGCTTTTAACCTCAGTAATCGCATGGGAAGTTCTCTGTACAGACAGGGTTTTCCCAGTCAGGTTTGCTATCGGCCTTTATGAGAGCTGTTAATTCTGCCCATCGCTTCAACTTCCAGCTCTGCCCTGGGGTTTAAGAAAACAGTGACAACATCTGGGAAATAAACTCATAACTGATGGTATTTCATTAACTCTGCACCTCGTATCCGACACCCGGAGCAGCTGCACATCGCCACCTACGGAGGGAGGGCATTGTGCAGAGCCCAGTGACACACCACTGAAACTCCCCTTCTTTATTATGTCGCCAGGAGCATGCTCTCTTCCTCTGACTTCAGCAGTAGAGACTAACTGCAAAACCAGACATGACCTCAAGAGCATCATTTATCCTTAGGAGGGAAAGGTGCTAGCCAAGCAGAGAAGTAGACGGCCTTGAAACTGGCCAAGAACTGACCCAATACAAAGTACAAAGATGACCCTTCACGGCAGTTAAGGTATCATATGGAGTAATACGACCTAATTGTTTCTTGTGAGATGGGGACGGGACAGGTACAGAGCTCTTGGAGAAGCTGAGGTGAAGTGAAGGTGCTGACAGAGGAGCTCTCTTTGCATAGAAGGCAAACACAACAGGGAGTGAGAAAAATCAAGCTAATAACTTTTTGAGATATTGGCTTCCTTACAAGGTTATAATTAGTTTTGTTTATTGCTGATTGCAGTGCAGCAACTTCTTGTGAAATATCAGTGAAGTTACTTAGCTCTCCAGTGACTTGGCTTATCTACTTATACATTAGAATAAAATGTATGCTGCCCAGAAGCTTTTGTGAGACTCCTTTATTTAGTATTTGACAGTATTTGGAGAATTCTAGATGAAGGTTGCAACAGAGAATTTAAAAAGTGAGATAGATAATTGCTTACGAAAGATGGACATAGTTCCTCAAAAAACTTGGGCTTTTTTGAGTAATAACTAACAAATAAGTGACAATTTGATAGCCAACTGTTGGGGTTTCCCTTGTATGAATTGGATGAATCAACAGCAGCGTGTACACACACACATAGTTCAAAACCAAGGGAATGTAACTAAGCAATCTAAAGCAAGCTGATATTTGTAAAAGCCTGTGCTATCACAGCAATGCAGACTGGCGGTACAAACAGAATTGCAGTTGCAGGTAAGATTTGGTGTGGTCAGCTGTAGCAGAGACATGCTCATACTTTGTCACCAAAATCCCAGCTGTGACCTGAAGGTCAACTGTTTCTTCGATGTCTAATACCTAAACAATGCTGGACAAAAGACCTGTCTCTAAACCTTCTATTTATTTCAGGTCTGGGCCCTGAACAGATGTTCTTATTCTTGGAACGGATTATTGTCTGCTAAGGAAATGACTTAAGACCATCTTATTTGAATGTGAACTACATACTCACATATTACATTCAGTCAGCAAAACCAACACTCCTGCCTGCTAAGCCACATAGTCCACATGAAGTATTTGTTCTAATTGTGCAAATACTGAATTGCTCCAAGTCATCAAATTCAGCTGATACTGTTTGTAAAGCCAGCACTGCCCCAATTCAGATGTTTGAAGTTGCCAGAAAATAATGACTTTTGAAACTTTCCTTTGAAGCTGACTGCAGAGACGGGTGCACTGCAGGTCTCTCCATATTCATGTCCCTTCACAAAGAAGGGCTTGTCCAGATGCTGAGGGAAAGCACAGGGAGGCTTCTCAAAAGGGGATTCATCCAAAGAACAAAAAGCTCCAACCTCTGCCCTTACCAGAGTGCCGGGAGGTTTGCCTATTTTGTTGTGTTTTGTTTTTTAATCACTCCTTCAACAGATGGGCAACAGTCACACATCTCGCCAGAAAAGTTCACCCAACAGGATGGTCAAGCTTCCAGCAGCCCCCGGTACAGCACAGACAAAAAGCCGTTTCTCCAAAACAGGCCCTGCTCTTGGAGCAATTTGTTTGGACATTCAAATTCAAATGGTGCCATGGTCAAGCTCAAGCATCTACATTTCTGGTGGGACCAGCTGGCCATGCAGTGAGCATATACCTCATTAACAGCTACAGGTCTGCTAGAACAGGAGACTTACACTGCCCTGGTACTGCTACGGCACGCAGCTTTCACTTCTGTTTCTCTGAAAAAAAGAGAGTTTTGGTCTTCAGAGTAATTTGAATGGCAAGAACGTATTCTTTTCACGGCAATGTATTCTTCTTGTACCTCAAATACTGCCACTGTGAAGTTATTTTAAAGGTGTTATTATTGTTTTTTTCTATGGATTTGATTCATTTCCAGTGCTTTATTTTCTTTGCAGTGTTATTGAATCAAGGAATACTTCTTAGGCATATGAAAGCAATGCACTTAAATAGAAAGTTTAGGTAATACGATTAGTTAATTGACAGTTAGAGGGACCTGAAGGCATGGTTCCTCCATCAGTGTAAGCTGACCTAAAACGAAACTGCTGATAAAAAAGTGTTTGTTCCCACCCCCTCCCTGGTGTCAGAGCCAGCACAAGAGCTAAACTCTTAGACGGGGACATTTTCAGTCAGAGCAGGAAGCTTCATCGCTGTGCAGCTCTTCGAGGGAGATAGTGGGAAGGTGTGAGCGGGGCAGAAGGGGAAGACAGCACTGTCCCTCGTGAGCAGGAGAGCAGCCTTAAACTAGCTTAAGTTGATCAGGAAGCTGCACTGAGGTGCTGTTGTCTGATCCCATTCATACTTCTGGGTATGGACTGGTATGGACTTCACAGAGGTGAGCACTCTGCCATCCGTATGCAACTACGTAAGATGCAGGATCACAGTGACGCCTGACTAAGAGGTTTCAAAGGTCAGGGATGCTCTGTTGACATGAACTCGTGTTTGCTACAAGCTAACCATAGCATCAGTGGGACAAAACCCTGCCTATAATGCAGCATGGCTAGGGTAGCCTTGTCAGGACCACATTAATTTTTGAAACGCAATGTGCAGTCTTTGCTCACACAAACTTAATTGCTACTTGAAGAACATTTTTGTAGTTTAAAATTTTGTCTTCAAAGAAGAAAATAAGAAGGAGGAAGGGAAAAGAGTCTAATTGGCTTTTAAACTCTGATGTACATATGTTCAGCACAATACATCACACACACAGCAAATCAAAGCCAGCTTAGACTCAGCCCTTCTTGCAGCTTTTTCCTCCCATACCTTTCCAGGATTACTAATTAATAGAGACCAGATGTCAAATACTTTAGTATGGCCTTAAATCCGGGATGCGAAGAGCCTGATCTCCTTATTGCCTTGGGGCCTCGCGTGCAAATTAAATTTAAGCATCACTATTGACTTGCTAACATTTTGTATCCCTCTGCCCTTTAACCTCTTGTAAATAATGACACAAAGGACAACACGGTCCAACCACACAAATACCTTCCTCTAACATTTTTTTGCCAAATCTTCTTCTAAACAGGGAGCAGCAATAAGCAGGATTCCGATCAATGACTTGCAGGTATAACATAAAAGTAGAGAAAATGATGAGAAACAAAATTTTGAATTTAGATCTTTATTATACAGGCCCAAAGCTGTGGTCACCATGCAGTTACACTGTAATGGGAATGACCTTGCTGAAAGGATCTCACTAAACAAATGTAAAGAGACCACAGACTACAGCATTCCAAATAACTGGCACTTTAATTTTTGAAAGAGCAAAAATAAATAAAGGAATGGCAAGTATGTCCTTTTCACATATGGTGGGGCATATACATACTCCTTCTTTTCTATAGCTATTCAAGAGACAAAATCAGCAAACACTGCCTGAAAACGTAGACCTTTCACATGAGGGCTCAGCTAATTTAGCTGTTTCTCTCCCCTTGGCTATTAGATCAAACACACATTCGGATAGGTGCATATGCCAAAAAAGAAAGGCAATGTATTTTTTTGTATTTCATTTCTACTTCCTGCCCTTTCCTCCCCCTTCCGGGACACTAACAGGAAGTAATTGGAGAAGTCTAGTCAAATAAAAGCCCTGGAACTTTTCCCTTCTAGTTTTTCATGATACTCTCATAATTTAGGGATTCATCACAAATCTAAAAAGGTTCAGGCGTCTCACAAGGAATTCATCACCTCTGGAATATAGATAGCCACAGTGAAGAGCTGCACATAGACTGCACACATAGTGTTATGTAAAAGTGGTTATCTTTAAAAAAACAAAACATTTTTTAAAATTTGTAGATCAAAACAAAGCATGTCTTATTGTCTACAGGATTTTCTTGCAACCTGTTCTTCAATTATTTGCACTAGGAGATGCTACAAATGGTATTAGTTACAATATACAGTCCGCTGTCATCTTCTGGTCCAGCAGAAGAACCTGTCTCTCCGATGGACGCAAAACTGTTCATCTGAGCAGATCATCCTCAACAGCACAAATATGGTCTAGAAACTCATAGAGTTTATGGTTTTAATTTATAAAATTAAACCTGCCCCAGACAGGTAATACTGGTTTGTAAGTTTGCCATCCCTGGGTTCTGTCAGAAACGGGGTACTGAGGTGCTCAGAGCCGTCTCAGTCTGCAGCGCTGGGATCCTTCTGGCACTTCAGACCCAAGATGCGATGTGATGCACGCTAGAACGGGCGCACTTCTCACTTAACTCTGCAGAGCCCGGGACATGGTAAGCTGCCAGAACCTCCATCTTGCCTGTTGACAAAAGGAACAATAACTAGTCATCACTGGTTGCTGGAGTGTAATTCTAATTTTTAAAAAGCCCTACAAATGAGACTCCTTTTTTTTTTTTACCAGGCAACAGAAAATGTTTCATAAATAACAGATTGGGGATAAAGTTTACAGTCTCTCTATTAGCCACAGGATGCTTATGATGGAGAAAGGTGTCTTATACTGCATGGTTCCTAAAATATTATCCAGGATTAAACATACCATTGTTTTAAAAATATTATTAGTTTTCCCTTTCAGTGTCCAGTAGCTTAGTACTTTAAAATCTTCATTAAAATGTAAAGAATAATTTTTAATAGCAGATTTTCTGGCTAAAAGTGCTGTATTGTCTCTCACACACACTGTACACAAGATACAGTGTAAACAATTTAGAGGATTAATAAACAATTAATAATTGAATAAGAATCCAACAGACTAATAAGTGGCTTATGTAAGTTTGGTGTAGAACTATCTCACATATCGGTCATGTGCATTTATGTATTGATAACAACTATTCATCATAACAGCTATAAATCCTTCACAAATGACTCACTGAATGGGCTTCACAGAACTGAGGGTCAGAAAAGACCACTAGATTTCCTACTCTGATATCCTGCCAATTACATAATTTTTCCAGATAGCCCTCTGTGAAGTCCAAGCACTTTGGTTCTCAGAAAACCAAACTTCTAGTATCACAGACTGAGAAAAGGAAAGACCAAGAATACGCTACCAATGTAAATTTGCTGGAGAATAGGTGGAAGGAGAGGCAGAGGTACCTCTGGAGGGTGATTCACCCACTCCTTAGGTAATGTCTAAAAGGTGTCCATCTTTTTTCAATGAACTACAAGTAGACAAAAGACCAAACTTTCTTATGGCTAGAATTGAGTGCTTTGTATCCTACCACAGGTATCTGACTATGTTCACCTATTTATTTCACAAAAACCATTCACAAAGCCATCAGACCCTAGTAATTTTCAATCAATACTGACACAGGCAAAATTAGAAAAAGTATAATCGCTGTATTATCATACAGAAATCACTAAAGGAACAGGGCTAGCAGGTAATTTGAGAGATCGCTTTGCCCATCCCTGACCTATGCCATGCCTGCTGATGTTTGTCTAACCTACTTTAAACATCTGCAAGGCTGAAATTTCCATGAATTCCTCCCAAACAACCTATTCCAGGGCTCCACTTTTCTTTCCTTGCCACTTGGATTTTTTTTCCTGATGCTTATACTAAATCATCCTTGTTGAGATCTAAGCCTATTATTGCTTTCCTGTACTGACAGCATACATTGCAGCTAAATCCCTTCCTCTTTAGAGTCACCCATTGCCGTATGAAGGCTGCTAGCATGTGTTCCTTTCCTCCGCTCATCTCTAGACTAAACAACCCTTCAACCTTTCCTTGAAGGCCTATGTGTTTTAGATCTTTGAGCCCAGTTTTCTCTCTTCTTGGATCCTACCTGAGCTGCAGTTCCTGCAAGTGGGTAAAGTTCTGCCACTGAGGCCTTATCAGTGTCGAGCAGAGCAAAATAATTACATTTTACGCTTTATTACTCCCCTTCCTATAGCCCACAATAGCACTGGCCTTGTTTGCAGCAGCACAACATCCTTGGTGCATGTTCAGCTTGGGATCATTATGACACCGGGTCTTTTCTACAGAACTGCTGCTTGGCCAGTTGTTTCCCATCTGTATTCATGTGCAGCTGATTATGTCGAGCTGTATGTACAGTTCTGCATTTCCTCTAATTTAACTGCTGGAAAGCTGGTATTTTCTAGGCTACTCTGCTACTTTATCAAGGCCGTTTTCCATTGCCTTCCTTCCAACACGCTGCTTCTGCTCTGTGAATTTATTAAGCGTACTTTCTAACCTTTCATCCAAGCTGTCAGTGAGAATACTGAATAGTACCAGAACAAGGAAAAACACTTGCAGAACTGCACTTAATGGTGTATAATTGAGAACTACTCTCTGTGTATGGTTTCCAAATCATTTAGGCACTCACATAATAATAATTTATTCTAGCCCAGTTTCCCTACCACACATGAGAATAATAACAACTGAAATATTTTGCCATATAGTCTTGTTCAAATAAGGCAGATAATAGTAGTAAATATGTTTTAAAATGAAGTATTGTATACACATTGAAAATGAAAGTATTATGGAGAAAAGATTTCAAGTGAGAATACAGTTTTGCTGACAACTGATTTTAAATCCATATAGCTACTTTTATGAAGTATGTGCTCTACTGGAATATTGTTCAATTTAGGCTTAATGGAAGTCTTTCATAGCCTCTTAAAATTTAGTTTTGTTCAACAGAAACTTCCACTGAGAAAGCAAAAAAGACATACTACTACAATACCTCCTTTGGAAATAAATCAGTTGCACAGCTTCACAAAACTCCAAGCTGCAAAATTACTGTTTACTACTTATCTTGCATCAGTTCTTGATCAGAAACATATTGAACGAGGACTGCTAACACCAACAGGACTGATCGTACTGAGCCTTTCAAAGAAAGGATTACCATTTACATGAATCTTTATGGAGATGCGAGCCAATTCCACAAATACAGGAGGCACAGACCACTCTTGTTACGTAATTTGGATTATTTGGCAGACTTTTTCTACTTCTCATTCTATGATATATTCTGTTTATGCTATCTAAGCTACTCACAAAAGTGAAATAACTTGCTTCCTCAGGGGCAGACAGTTCCTTCCTTCCCAGTGATGTACAATATTGTATTTTCAGTTCTGGACTGGAAGAATTAGAGGCCAGCAGAAGTTGAAATACAAACTAGTCAGTAAATACAACACAAAGCCCACTTTGAATTAACAAGAAATTTGATTTGATTTGATATTTAGGGATATATCCCGTTGGATTTCCAGTGAAAAGGAGAGAGAGACTGACCTTCCTCTGAAAAATATGTGGTTACAGAGAGACAGCAGCATAAAGAGTACATACAAGTACCTTCAGCTTTCTCCAGTGGAAAAGAAGGAAATAGGAGAAGGAAGGACGGATGAGCCAGCCTGACCCAGGACCGCTCGTGACGTACAGCCCACTGTCTGACTGCTGAGGCAGAGAAGCACTCCCACAAAAAACTCGCTTGTTACGGGAAGTCAAAAGTCCTGAGGCTGAGATAAACCAGATGTCTGCGCCTCTCTGAGTACAGCTCTAGGGATTTTAAATTATAAAGATTTAAGAGATTTCACTGAGAATTGTAGACATCCAGATACCAAAATTGCTTTCGACTTTTTGTCAGTCAGGGCTAGGATTTCTGACCTTTCCTGGGATCAAGACTTTGCTAAAAATGAAAGGGAAAGACAAACTGCTCAGTCAGAAACACAGCTGAGAGAAAACCCAGGCAGCAGCTAGCTCAGGAGCAGAAGAGCTGATACCCTGCTGATATGGAAAGATGTACGTGTCATGGTGACTTCTCTCTTAAAAGATCATCATCATCATTCTCTTTGTGATCCAGAAACAAAATCCGCTCGGCTTGTCTACTTTGCAGGCAAGGAAAGGTGAACCGCTAAGGGGTGAACCTTGCTTTCTGTGCACCGGCATCACGACACAGCCATCTCCCAGCAGAGAAAGGGGGGTGAGGGAGACTGCACCGTCCCACTCGGTGGTTGAACTGTCCCATCTCTGTGCAGATATGCAGATCTTGCCTATGATATGGGAATGGGCTGCATGTGCTTTGAAGAGCTCTGAGCTCTAACATGTGGATAGGACACTGCTTCATTCCTGAAACCTGCATATGAGCTCACCTGAGTTAGTTTCCCAACCCAGAAACACCGATCTGATGATATCCCTCTGGGGAAAAGGCAGGAAGAGGAGAGGCACTGGCCTGTTGGCACTGCCTGGGTCCTGCCACCGGTGGGACACGTCTCACGGACCCAAGGGTAGGCCAGGCTGAGCACAGTCGAAGCCTGCAACATGTGAGGCAAAGCTGGGCACATGATGTCAGAGATGTACCCAATCTGTGGGCAAAGAAACAAAGTAGATGGGTTGGTATTACTGTGACCTGAAACCATCTAGGCTGGAAATAAAGACAATTCTTCTGCAGTAATTCTATGACAGTCCAAAACCCTTGTATAATACTGCTGCATGTTTCTGAAACATCCAGGGCAATTTTTTCCTGAGTGACTGCTGCTTTTCTGCAGTGGCTGAAGTCGCACACAGAGATGCAGTTCCAATGCGCATAAAATCTCTTCTTATGCCTCAAACAATGTGTAGGAGAACCGCTCCAGTCCTGTGGAATGGGGTGGGGGCACTCACCTCACCTGGGTTGAGTACCCATGGATGGGACTCAGTTATCTATGTTTAGGTGTCTAGTGCCTTTTCAGATGCCCTAAAGGTTTCCTGCCTCATTAGCATGGGAACCATCAAGACATCTTTAATGGCATGAGGCACTACTGTTTAGGCAAGCAAACCCATGATAAACGTCACATACCCAGCCGCAGTTATCTAGAGCCAGTCAATGATGGGAGGAGAATTTGTCCCATGCTCGCCCAAGTGTCTAACACAAGCAGCAGGAGCAGCCGTGAGAGGTGTGTGGGTGTCCCACCCCCACTATCTAGCGCTTGCTCTGTACTACAGAGACAAAACAGTCAGCTTCGCAGTGTAAATGTTTTGCAAGGGTAAAGTTAAGTGAGATGAGTCCCACACATTTTTTTCAAAAGCAGAAATAGGAGTCTGTATATAAAACAGTGTAATGTTAGCATGTTGATTGACAGAGTGAAAATTAGTAACACTCAGTGTAACTAAGACTGAAGTTACCAGATAGAGATTAATAGCAAATGCAAAACTTTTCCTGATGTTAGCAAGCAGCATAAAACCTACATAATTTAACTGACTTCGAATTTCGGTGAAAGTTTATGGATAGAGAGTAGACTACTGATAATGAAATACCTCGATCTGTTTGTTCCTTGAAGTCAAATGTCTTAGCCTTTACACTAAGGAAATGCTGATGATTGTATATACTTGAATTAAATTATGAAGGCCCTGTCCCTGATGTTAGAGAAGACTCTATCAAGGTAATAATAATATTTGGAACATCATGTGATGCTATATATTTTGCTGTCATATCTAAAGAGGCAGTAGAAAATTTGAAAATTATGATGATGTTTTATATGACTCAATCTAAGGAGTTTTTTGGGAAAAAATGAGTAGTGATGTTCAGTATCTGAACTGCTGTATTATTTCTGTACCTGTATACAAAAAGATTCTTATAGTTAATTTTTTTAAACAAATTAACAGGCAAACATTAAGCAGAAGTATTAGAATATATCTAAGTCTTGATATCATAAAGATATCAGGGATATAAGAATAAAGGGAAGCTACAATGTGCTAAACTCAAATTACACTTAATTACAATGGATAACAAAATCTCTAAACTTTTAAAGAATTTATTTAGAAATATATTTCAAACCTAACAAGGATCCGCCAGTTTAACAATCAGATGAAACAGTTTAAAATGAGAAAATCCTAGACTAGACAGAAATAGTACTATATCCTATTCTTTAAAACAATTTAAAATCATTAGAAAAAATCCTATATGACATGATTCAAAAATCTGCTTAACTTTAAAAGCTTTTCTGCATTGAATACGGTGGTGTATGTGACATCAGTTAGAAATGAACAGTCGAGCAGCAGACTGCATTCTGTAGTTAAGACCCGATTAGGGTACCAAGTGATAATCAAGTTGCCAGTCCTCCAAAATACAGGCTGGGACCCAGCAACTTTTTATTGCGGTGGGTGAGTTCTGTGCTGGAGGGGGAATTTCACAGCCTTGCAGTAGTTTCCCTGGTGTGTGACTGAAAATGCATGTACTGCACTGCACAAGCCAACAACCATAGCCACCTCTGACCTCTTCACTTTCTTCTCCTCCTTTCAGGTAATCTATGCCTGGTTTTTTTCACTCCATACATATTTTCCTTCAGCAAGAATTCTGTAATCCAAACTATATTCTCATTGGAGCTGTGCAAACTCTGGCCAAACTCAATCCTTGCCTTTATCAAATCCAGTGCTGTCAACTCTGGAGAGTTTCTCGTGAGCTCTATGATGTGATGATTTTCTGTAAAGCTTCTCCTTCTGAAGAGAGCTGCTCACATGAGAATCTGAGTTTTTTTGTGGAAGGTGGCAAAGCTGAGCTGCATAATCATGCGGACCACACCCGTACGAGACGTAAACAGCATGTGGCAATAATGGGATAAGATTGTGAGGCTATAATAATAGCATAGGAGCATATATAAATTATAGAGGCTGTTAATATATTTTGGAGGTCTTTAAGGACTTTGTTTGGCTGCTTAAAAGTAATTGTTCATGATAAAGCAGAACTCACACCTTGCTTAATGTTTTTGCTTAACGTTGACCTATTCTCTGATTAGAGGAATGAGAAGATGGGAAAGCCCCAGAGCCAGTTTGAGCCAGGAAAAGGAGACATAGTAACAACTAGCCTAAAATACAAGAAAGAGAAAGAACCTGTCTAGACGCAACAAAAAGGACCCAATGTGAGAGAAGACCCCAGACCCGAATATTACTACTGGACCAGACTACGGTGTGAGGGGCAGGAACTTAGATTGCAAGGGTGTAAGTGCCCAGGCATGTTAGTGTTTGGAGTCCCTCTCTGGAGGCAGCCAGCTGGAGCTGCCTAAATTTGTGCACCACAGATAGAATTACACTTTTTATTTTGAAGGCCTTGATTAGAGATGCAGCTTTGGGGAACTTAGGGTCAAGCCTGAGGGAAGAAGCAGCACCCAAGGGTGAGTGGTGTGTGTGTGAGGAGTTGAAAGGGGCACCCATCAGCTCACTGGAGTCACCCGCTGCGAAGGGACTCCGGTCCGAGCAGTTAAAGTCTTGGGTGGTGTATCTGCGACTCCTTGACTGGTGTGTGAATGCTCGGGCAGTGCCTTCTTGCTCAACAGTTTTCATATTTTATTTTCGTACGCTTTTAGATGCAAAGAAAAGGTGCAATATGTGATTTTAGGTACTGATAGGCTCAGAAGAGGCTGAGAAAAACAGAAGGCAAAATAAAAGGGATTTCCAGAGCCTTAATTTTAAGATTTCAAGATTTTGAAGCCAATCTCATAATTTTTGAAGCCACAATTTTGGATGTTTGACATCTGCAAGACAAGAAACATCCAGATCTGCTGTCTTTCAGCTTTGCAGGGTGAAGCAGTTACCCTGCTCTGCCTTGCCATGAGGGAGACAAAAATTTATGTTTGTTTTGGGGTATGTCTACACAGTTACATGACTGAATCTTGACCACGAGCCAACTCTTGACATACTTGCTAGAACACTTCATCTACATTCAAGCCAAACAGTGCTCATCAGGGTAGCTACAGTATGGCAGAGGGTGTGAGCTGGAAAATGCAAACAACACTTCAAGGTGTTAATGAAGAGCAGCCTTAATCTCTCCTCAGCTGGGCTTGACTGCGGGAATGCTTCTGGTTTGCTTCAAGGCAAAGGCATACCCACAAACACAGCAGAGGCAGTTCAAGCGAACCCTGTTGCGCTGCACTGAAGCAGTGAGGATGGGCTCACAGACTCAGGCGGTGCCCAGAGTCAGTACGCACGGCGAGAGCATCCCCAACCACACTGCCACACGTCCCGTGGGAGAGCCGGGACCCCACAGCACGACTGCTCCCATGCTGCATCCGTCCTGTGGGATAAGCCTTAAACTAACCTGGACCTCTCTGCCTTGCAGGAGCCAGGGCAGCCTACAGGTGGCTGTGACTGATTTAGGGAGCTGTTTGCTGCTAGGGTCCAGGTGAATGTAATTTGTACCAAACTGCTGCTTTCCCCTGGCTTGAGCCAGCGGGGAGGGGGAGCGCTCACTGCCAGCACCTCTCTTGCCTGACAGGCAGGTCGGGTGCCACTACCTCCCAGTTGTGGGGCTGGTACGTTCCTGTAACTGGTAGCACTGGGACAAAGTAGATAAAAAGTCATTGCATAATTACTGAATATCAGCTGGAATCAGCTAACAAATTGTTTGCCAGCAGCACAGAGCAGGTCCCTGTACTGTCTCAAAGCAGTAACTGATGGTTGGGCTTCCAACAATGTGGAGGAAGCAAGCTGAAACCCAAATCAGCATCCCTACCCTGAAATGGGCTTGAAGCTCTTACACCTCTCTGAGCATTTGTCAGGGCTGTATCGCACCAATGGCTTGCGGAGATCCCAAGACGACCAACAAACCTAGATTCTTCTCTCTCACAGCTGAAGTGTCTTCTTGCTTTTTTACTATTGTGTCCTACCTTACTGAATACCTACAAGCACCTGGTTCCCAAAGGCAATCTCAGGAGCATACAAAACTGTCCATAGTCCTTTGCTATGTGGAATAGGAGGGCTACAAAGTAGGGGAACAGAAGACAGAAAGGTCTCAGCATGCAGGCTCCTCCTATTCCTTTCCATTAACTGGCCAAGCACTATCCTAAAAGGTTTTTTCTTCTTAACATCTTTTTGCTTACTGTTGCAGAAATTCATTGCTCTGATGGCTTAGAATCTTTTTTTCTAATTTGCAGCTTACATTTATTCATGACCAATTTATATCCCTGAGGTTTGTGTCTACAATAAGCAAATTTTCTAGTTTTCTGGGTGTGCACTGCTTGAAGGCAGTTAGAGAGACTGTGATCACAGTCTCTTTCCCAGGCTTCCTTTTACTAGGTTAGGTCAACATCTGTTAGCATCCTCTTGCCTCTTAGTCCTCCTGTTCTTTCCCTAGCTTGCCTCCGTGTCTCTTCCAGTTTGATTTAATCTTTCTTGAACATGGGTGATGAGACTTACATACTTTATCCTGCAAAGGCCTGTTTAGGAGGCTGGTTGTTAGAGTCCCTTGGGAGGCAGCCCTGAAGGGCAAAGGAGTCCAGGAAGGCTGGACATTCTTCAAGAAGGAAATCTTAAAGGCGCAGGAGCAGGTCATCCCTATGTGCTGAAAGATGAGCCAGCGGGGAAGATGACCAGCCTGGCTGAATGGAGAGTTCTGGCTGGAACTTGGGGGAAAAAAAAAGAGTTTATGACCTTTGGAAGAACGGGCAGGCAACTCAGGAGGACTACAAGGATGTCATGAGGTTATGCAGGGAGCAAATTAGAAGTGCCAAAGCACAGATAGAACTTAATCTGGCTACTGCCATAAAAGACAATAAAAAATGTTTCTATACACACATTAGCAACAAAAGGAGGGCTAAGGAGAATCTCCTTTATTGGATGCAGGGGGAGACACAGAGACAAAGGATGAGGAAAAGGCTGAGGTACTTAATGCCTTCTTTGCCTCAGTCTTTAATAGTAAGACCAGTTGTTCTTGGGGTACGCAGCCCCCTGAGCTGGAAGACAGGGAGCAGAATGAAGCCCCCATAATCCAAGGGGAAATGATTAGCAACCTGCTACACCACTTAGACACACACAAGTCTACACACACAAGATGGGATCCACCCAAGGGTACTGAGGGATCTGGTGGAAGTGCTCACCAAGCCACTTTCCTTCATTTATCAGCAGTCCTGGCTAACCGGGGAGCTCCCAGTGAACTGGAGGTTAGCAAATGAGATGCCCATCTAGGAGAAAGGCCAGAAGCAGTATCCAGGGAACTACTGGCCTGTCAGTCTGACCTCAGTGCCAGGGAAGGTTATGGAGCAGATCATCTTGAGTGCCATCACACGGCATGTGCAGGACTACCAGGTGATCAGGCCCAGTCAGCAGGGGTTTATGAAAGGAGGTCCTGCTGGACTGACCTGATCTCCTTCTACCACAAGGTGACCTGCTTAGTGGATGCAGGAAAGGCTGTGCATGTTGTTTACCTGGACCTTAGCAAAGCCTTTGACAGCATTTCCCACAGCATTCTCCTGGAGAAACTGGCTGCCCATGGCTTGGACAGGGATACTCATAGCTGGATAAAAAACTGGCTGGATGGCCGGGCCCAAAGAGTTGTGGTGAATGGATTTAAATCCAGTTGGAGGCTGGTCACAAGTGGTGTTCCCCAGGGCTCAGTATTGGGGCCAGTTCTGTTTAATGTCTTTATCAACGATCTGGATGAGGGGATCGAGTGCACCTTCAGCAAGTTTGCAGACAACACCAAGTTGGGTGGCAGGGTCAATCTGCTCGAGGGTAGGAAGGCTCTACAGAGGGATCTGGACAGGCTGGATCGATGGGCTGAGGCCAGTTGTATGAAGTTCAACAAGGCCAAGTGCCGGGTCCTGCACTTGGTCACAACAACCCCATGCAACGCTACGGGCTTGGGGAAGAGTGGCTGGAAAGCTGCCTGGCAGAAGACGACCTGGGGGTGCTGGTTGACAGCCACCTGAATATGAGCCAGCAGTGTGCCCAGGTGGCCAAGAAGGCCAACGGCATCCTGGCTTGTGTCAGAAATAGTGTAGCCAGCAGGAGCAGGGAGGTGGTTGTTCCCCTGTACTGGGCACTGGTGAGGCCGCACCTCGAGTCCTGTGTTCAGTTTTGGGCCCCTCACTGCAGGAAAGACATTGAGGTGCTGGAGCATGTTCAGAGAAGGGCAACCAAGTTGGTGAGGGGCCTGGAGCACAAGTCTTATGAGGAGCGGCTGAGGGAACTGGGGCTGTTTATCCTGGAGAAAAGGAGGCTGAGGGGAGACCTTATCACTCTCTACAACAACTACCTGAAAGGGGGTTGTAGTGAGGTGGGGGTCGGTCTCTTCTCCCAAGTAAGAAGCGATAAGACAAGAGGAAATGGCCTCCAGTTGCACCAGGGGAGGTTTAGATTGGATATTAGGAAAAATTTCTTCACCAAAAAGGTTGTCCAGTATTGGAACAGGCTGCCTGGGGAAGTGTTTGAGCCACCATTCCTGGAAGTATTTAAAAGACATGTAGATGTGGCGCTTAGGGACATGGTTTAGTGGTGGACTTGGCAGTGTTAGGTTTACAGTTGGACTCAATGATCTTAAAGGTCTTTTTCCAACCTGAACAATTCTATGATTCTATGATAAAGGCACTGATAACTTCACTATCTCTACTGGAGATACCTTGCTTGATATGGCCTAAGATAGCATTTTACCTTTTTTTTACACAGGTGTATTACACCAATGGCTCAGAGACATCTCACAACTAATAAACATACTTTTGTTTTCCCTCATTTTACTGTCTCCAAAGAGTAACTGCAGAAACTGTGTTTATTTCTTTAAATGCATGACTTTCTATTTGTACTACTGAATTTCATCCTGGACTTTCAGCATCTCCTTTGGATGAAAGGCACCTATCTGCAGTTACCCACTAGTATTTTACCAATCTGTAGAATGAATGCGTTTGCTGCGTCTACATGCTCCTCTGCTGTCTAAGAATTGTGTCTTTTGCCTGGCTTTAGCCACACAGTGGAGACCATCAGCTTCCTTCCCATGTGCCCTTTGCAGTTCCCACTCTGCAGTGGAAATACCATTTCCAATAGCTGTAGTGCAGGAATTGCATCCCTGGTGAATTAGAAATATATGAATAGCCATGAAAGGTGAACCTTGCAGCCTAGTGCTTCTCTTAAGATCCTGAAAATTGCTTGGAAATATCAGTCTACATTTAAATGTAATCACTTATATTTAGCTTTAATTAATGCCTTAAATAACTTTATTTTAGGTGCAAGTTATGATCTGTCATTACTTGTGGTTTCTCTGTGACCTTAGCTGCTATTGATCAGAAAGCCAGTAATTCCAGTGCTGATTTTGTCTTCTTGGGCCTGACACTAAAAACATTTTGGCACCTTTAATTAAAATTTATGGATTATGTAAACAGAATGCCTCTTACTCCCATACTCTTGTTATTCTATAAATGTCTCTGTACTGATGGTAGATCTATGCAGTATTAAATAAGCAGAAGATACTCTTCCTGTAGGTAATTTTCTTTCAGATCATTAACTCCATTTTCTAGTCAGCTGTCTCTCTGCAAATTCTAAAAACATTGATCGAATCTACATTGGTGTTACTGCGCATCCATTTCAGTTATTCCAATCAAATACCACAAAATAGAAAAAGTGCCTCAGGTAATCATTATGGAACGACAAAGCTTCAGGGCACAGGCAAGGCTCTTGCACCTGTTGAAGAATATTGGCTGCTATTATGCCAACTATGGTCTCCCAGCGACTTACTATTAAATCCATACTGGAGGTTTAACTGGATGAACTGTTCAATAGATGGTGCTTCTATATTTACTTATAGTACATTTTAGATATTTTAGAATGCCTAAATCTAGCTCTTAAAAAACCCCCAAACCCTCTAATATCCTTTTTAATAAAAACCAACTCAAATAGTTCTGTATAAATAATTATGATAATTAGCAAAATACTTAAGTAAGCAGTATTATTCACATTATTGTAAGAACCAGAAAAAATCTTAATGGAGAAGACAAGATAATTTATTATTTTACCAGCTACTGAGCTCACCTTTCTCTTCTAAAATACAGACCCAGGCACTCTTCATGTCAACACAGAAACATCTCCAGCACCACTATTTTTCTCCATTAATTCTGACAAAGACTTTGATCTGTTTTTAAACAATGGTAGTTGCATTCACTTGATACCACTGCTTTTATAATGATCCCTTTTGCACATGCCCATTTCTAAAATCTTGTGAAGTTCCAAAGTTGTCAGGCATTCAGTATTAGGCCCTTAAAAATCTCTAGCTTTTTTAAACATACTATTGTCAATAGACACTATTTTTTCAAGAAATGGGAAAATGAAAGTAAAATTCAACTTTAATTCCGCAGAGACAATATTTTTTTCTAAAACAGACAATCACTAGAGCTAGAGTCTTTGGTCCTCAGCTCCAGCACAGACCACACAATCTACAGAAAGTTATCCATCAGCTCCAGTCAGCGGAGGAACGCATACTGCTCTGGATGCCAAGGATCTTCAGAGAGCAACATAGCCAAATTCATATCATTCCTGTTCACCAAAGGATTTAAACCAGAAATATTCTTGCTAATTACTACAAGCTTTTCTTACTGTAACTACCACCATAATTCTGAAGAGATCTGACATTATGCAAAGCATGAAAATATATTAACAAGTTGGTTGAGGCAGAGGAAGATAAAGAAACTTCAGAGGATAGTTGGTTTCTAATCACATTAAGCTGTCAAGAATATTAAATTCAAAAATAATCTGAAGACCCTTAATCTACTGTGAAGACCCATTCTGTTTCTTTTGAACAAAAATTCAGCAGAAAGGAAAATTCCTTTACTGTAAGCAAAGCTTTTAGTAAATAAAACAAGGCATTGCAATACAAGGTGTTTAAGATGTGCTAAAAAGAACAATCTATCTTAAAGCCAAAATAGCATTTAAAAAAAAACCAAGAAAAGGAAAAAAACCCCAGTAATTAACTTATTAACTGTTAGGTCATGCTCTTTGGCTCATATCATGAATAGAAAAATCTTGCTTTCAGTATTTCATTAGTAATTCTGGTATTATAAAATGAACCAGTATATATTTTTTCTCTAATTGTAGAACGTGTTTCTGCAGTGATACCAATAGTTGGAAAAACATACATACTGCAGAGAACAGATGCATCTGACCGGAAGTAAATACATACAATACAACGGAGAAAATTAACCCTTCTCACTCAATCAATCCAAAGAAAACTTTATCCCCATAGCTACTTTAATCATTGAATTCCTACTTATGTGGGCATAAGATTGGTGGAATATAATATTCACCTAAAATATATACTTATTCTATTTCTTGAGCAGTTTCAGCCTAGGAAAATTGAGTCTGGTGCCTTTAAATACAACTTCTTTGGAGATTCCCAAGAATGTAGAGGACTTTCCAAAAATGTCATCTGTAAAAGTTTTTTTTGCGAGTGCAGTGCTGCCAAATATTTTTACCACTGAAGAAATGCTATTTCAGCTGCATTTGAGCAAAGTAATAGTGGTAGCTAATGACCTACTCAGTTAATCATAGTTATTAACTCCCTGGAAATGCCTCAGAATACAATAAATGTTTTGTTTTCTTTGTGGACTCTTAAATTACAGGCATTATATAATACCCATGATATACAACCTATGAGTACAAATACAAACTGAATCCAAACCCACTCCCCTAAAATAATTCTAATATTTGGAGCCTCTGAAGAAAGAAAAATGCTGTTATTACCCACAGAGCTACTGAAATAGCACTGATAGCAGGGTAAGAAATGGCTATAAAGAAAGTTCTGGTTTAACTAAAATGTGGCTATTTGTCATCCATTTACAGCAGTCTGAAATAACTATTACAGAACATTTTTTAAACAAAGAAAACGAGAAACATGCTCAAATAGCTGAACCGCATACATCCTTTCGTAAAGAAAAGAAGGCTGCAGATGTAGGGTTGCAGTGTGGCCCATAAGAGAGATCAACCATGAAAGTTTTCACTCTTGAGACCAATGCTCTCATTGGGTGTTCTACCAACATAGGGCTGATCTTGTTCACCTCTTTTTTTACATTCATATAGGTTGTAGAAGTCCCTGTCAGAATTAGCTCTGCTTTGTTCACTGCTCAGGGAAGATTATATTTATTACGCTGCACATTGACTACCTGTCACAAGGGTAAAGTTGTAGCTGGTTATACCTCATAGAATCATAGAATCATTTAGGTTAGAAAAGACCTTCAAGATCATCAAGTCCAACCATCATCCATGCCCACTAAACCATGTTCTGGAGTACCTTGTCTACATGCTTTTTGAATACCTCCAGGGATGGTGACTCAACCGCTTCCCTGGGCAGCCTGTTCCAATGTCTGGCAACCCTCTCAGTAAAGAATTTTTTCCTAATGTCCAACCTAGATCTCCCTTGCTGCAACTTGAGGCCATTTCTTCTCGTCCTATCTCCAGCCACCTGACAGAAGAGACCAGCACCCACCTCACTACAACCCCCCTTCAGGTAGCTGTAGAGAGCGATAAGGTCTCCCCTCAGCCTCCTCTTCTCCAGACTAAACAGCCCCAGTTCCCTCAGCTGCTCCTCATAAGACTTGTGCTCCAGGCCCCTCACCAGCTTTGTTGCTTTTCTTTGGACATGCTCAAGGACCTCAGTATCTTTCCTGTAGTGAGGGGCCCAAAACTGAACACAGGACTCGAGGTGCGGCCTCACCAGTGCCCAGTACAGGGGGACGATCACTTCCCTCGTCCTGCTGGCCACACTATTGCTGATACAAGCCAGGATGCCGTTGGCCTTCTTGGCCACCTGGGCACACTGCTGGCTCATATTCAGGTGGCTGTCAACCAACACCCCCAGGTCTTTTTCCGCCGGGCAGCTTTCCAGCCACTCTTCCCCAAGCCTGTAGCGCTGCATGGGGTTGCTGTGACCCAAGAGCAGGACCCGGCACTTGGCCTTGTTGAACCTCATACAACTGGCCTCGGCCCATCGATCCAGCCTACAGATCTCTCTGTAGAGCCTATCATGTCTTTGTGGTTGCCATTATACTGATGAGGCACAGAACCCCATGTAGTTTCTTCAGGAAGTTTCTTCCAGATGTATTTTAAAAAGCTGCAGAATACGTTTTAAAACAATGTTAGGCTACCAAGGTCAGAGCAGGCTGTGTTTTTTAGTTGCAATCGCTTTGCAGAAAGGATTAGATTACTAGCTCATAAAAATATTCCCCTGGCTACTTCAAGGAGTGAAGACAACCTCTGAAACAGTCTTCTGTTGGCGTCCTGAATGGAAGAACTCCTCCATGAAAGCACACAAAAACTCAGAAGGCTTTCAAAATTAGAATACAGACAAAGTTTGGTATTAAACACCTTTTATTCCTCCTGGAGAAAAAGATACTCGGGTATTTGCTGAAGTAGTAATCTGGCAGGCCATACAGTGATAAAAGACATTGCACAGGTGGCGGTGTTCTAGCTTTAACTTTAGTTTTGTGGAAGAACTGTTAAGAATTTAGTGATGAAAAGAAAATCACATGAAAGTGATTATAAAACAAGAGCTTCCATGATTCCTAGCAAAGGAAGAGCAGATAAATGCTCGGGGAGCACAGGGAATGCAGCCACAGCCAGCTCCAGGGACTAATCCGGGACACACCCAGGCAGAGGTGATCCCAGAGGGAAAGAGTTCAGATGAGAGGACAAGTTTACAGAAGGGCAGCACTAAAGGCAGGGCTGTAAATTAACCCAGTGCAGAGTAAGCAAGCACTATGCTATTCCAGAAGGTATTTAATTACCTTAAAGCCCCAAAGGAGTAATTTAAAAGGTATCGGTAAGTACACACGGCTTAGCATGTTGGGAGAACTGCAAAGAATTCACCATGCAAAGACACAGGGAAAAGAAAGAATACGAAATATAAGAAAAAAAACCTGCAAATGTGTTAGAAAAAGAAATGCAGCATAGAACAACCTTGCTAGTTCAAAATAAGCTCTGCCTGAGAGAATACTGCTGCTGTCACCTGGAGCTCCGCACAGGCTAATTTAGCATCTGAGTGTTGCCTTTGGTGGCTGAAATGTCAGTTCCCTTGGGTCATTGTACGCTGGCACAGTGACAAGCAGAGAAAAGTTTGACTACAACCTACAACATAACTGCTGGTTGCTCACCAGAGAGGTGGGCACAACCAGACGAAGACTTTTCATGAGGTTTCTCAAAACAAGCTAGTTGTAATTCTGATGCCTTCTGTATTTGAGGATCTGGTACTCTGGTGATAAAAGAGATTTGTAAAACCTGATGTGATATAAAACTGCGTGAGGTTGCAAGTTGTTTACAAGATTGGATTAGAATTCACCATGATCGCAGTAATTTGGATAAATGTTCTGAAATTAATGCCTTAGATCCACAAAAAGAAGTGAAAATTACCACAGAAGGATAATTCAAGTACACATGTATAGAAAGGAGACTTGCTAGGCAATTGTACTGCAAAAAGGATTTGCAGGGGAGTTACAGCTCTCTATAAGCAAGTAATAAATCAGGATGATATCTTGTTGCAGAAGAAGGCAGCCTGATATATATTCATAGTAAAACTATAAGCAAATCAAGTAATTATTTTTCCCCTACCAGCAGCAGCAAGGCCCTGACTGCATTACTATGTCCAGCTCTGCCTCCTGGGCTGTTGGAGGAAGGAGACAGTTGGAGGGAGTCCAGGTAAAAGCCACAAAAAATGATAACAGATGTAGAACAAGGGAAGGTTGAAAGAATTAGACTGTTTAGTCTAGAAAAAGCAAAGACTAAGAGAAGACATGATAACATATTTAAAATATGTAAAAGTTTGTTATGAGAAGAGGGTGGTGACTAATTGTTCTCCATGTCCATCATGCATAAGACAATATATATAAGACTTAATATGCAGTTGCAGAGAAAAGCTTTCTAATGCAAGGACGATCAGCCCAGCAGCAGGTTATCTACAGGTATTACATGTAATGCTGTCACAGGAAGCGATGGGAGCGGTTGAGACAAACACCTGTCAAGGAAAGGTATGCTTGATCCTCTCCGAAAGCAGGTGAACAGCCCAGGTGATCCCATGTGAGATCCTGTCCAGCCTTACGCTTCATGCTTGGCCACCAAAACAAGGCACAGATCAGAGCTTTCCCTGAGAGACACTAAATACCACGATGTGCATGACTGTCTGCCAGGAAGGATAGAGCCTGCGGGACAAAGGGTGGAGCTCCCAAATCTGTTTAGCTAATTAATTCAATTGGCTGGAAGTAGCAGAGAGCACCCACTCGATCACCACAGCAAGCTCTTTTACTTGTTTAACATGCTCATGCCCAGTCGTACCTTCATTTACTCCACCTTTGCTGCCAACAGCCCTTTTCACAGTTCATAGGGACTGATACAGAGTAATTAGGTATACACCACTGTGCGGCCATTGGAGAAATGAGTTGAACAGGCTCTAAAAGAAATAGGCAGGCCTGAGGCTGTAGCGATGCCTGGCAGGGACCAGGCTGGCCACGAAGGTGGTAGACTAGAGAAGGCAAATGGACTGCAGAGGAAAAGGGGTGATGTGCCAAGAGCTTGCCCCGTGGAGACTCCTGCTACAGGGGCACAGCTGGCAGCCACCGGTGCCAAATCTCCACACAGAAGCACAGAATTCAACTGAAATTAACAGGGATCTTCCAAAACAAATCCACGTGTAAGCTGGTGCACGGGGCTCATCGATTCACAGAGGAAGAGGCTGCACAGCCCGAAGGTGCTGCTGGGGTACGCGTGCAGGGGTCTTGTGCGCTGCTGCCAGGCCCCTCCACGGGTTTTTCCTGTGCTATAGTCACACAGCCTGTGCTTGACTACAGCGCATCTGGCATAAAGCGCCCTGTCTCGATTTGAAGCCTTCCCAGTAGAGCAAATCCATTTTCCAAACTACAGTGTGCGCAATCAGAGTGCAGAGCGAAACATTTCCACTTTTCTTGTCAGTGTTTTAACCTTGAACAAAATTATCTATAAAAACAAACTACTCTCCATTAAAAAAAAAAAAAAAAGGAGAGCAATGCAGACATAGCCAAAAGTCTGCTCTTATGCTTGATCACTTGTGAGGATGGGATAATGTACTGCGTATGCTGAAACTCTCTCCTCGCATGACAACACAGACTACAGCTCTTGCCCTGGGAAAATCAAATTCATGGATAAATGGGATTAGATGGATCCTGTCAAAGACTCAGTTGTTCTTTCTACTTTCCTGTCAAGCCTAACAGCCTTCTGAAAAACTTCCTTAGATTAGAATAAAAAAAATGAATTCATACTTCAACCATTTTGAATGATGATTTACATGATTTTCCTGGTATGATGTCAAAATTACTGTAATTACATTAGTATTTACTTACAAATGTAGACAACTAAGGAGACCGTACAGTTTACAAAAATTCAGATTTGAATGTTTTAATGGTCCCTGCAGGGGAAAAAAACCAATATAAAAGAAATAGTACAATACTGATACAGAAATGTTTGTAATGCAACACCCTGATTACCCTCTATTCCTTTTCAAATGTACTGAGGTAACATTAACATTTGATTGCCTAATGCCCTTTAAAATTAATTTCAATTTAACAGTTGTTTTCACCCATAACCACTTCTGGGGGGTGCACCTGTAATTCTAGAAATGACCAACAAAGCAACACTCATAAGAATTATTTCCTCCTTTGATTCCTCAGTCACTCTACAGCCTCTGCAGACCGCATTTGCATGGGTAATGGTGACTCATGAAGAATAATTCTGAAGGTGAGTTCTCTATAAAATAATGTGTAGCCAAGTGGGACATCATCAATTTTCAGAAAATGCCTGCTTTTCTTCATTTTGTAAGATTGCCTTATTGGGCATCTACTTTAGCCTCTCCACTGAATGCCAGCACCAGCTAAATGCTATGAATGCAGTAAATATTCCTCTTTCTGCTATGTATCATGTCATCTTTAGATTGCTGCAAGTTGAACAATTATTACAGACATTTATGGTGGCATAAACACTGCACTGAAGAAACTATGCTAACTAGGGACTGAGGACACAGAAAAGAAACATGAGCTTCCAAGGACAGAAAAGTTGCCCGTAACTTCCCAAATTACATGAAAGCATCCTTGTCTTTCTTAAACAGTTCTGTCAAAATCTACCTGAAAGCACACAGGATGTTCAACGAGAAGGCATCACAAAACTCCCCATTACCAGTAGTGGCAGTGGGACCCAAGTCTGTTCCTAGCACTTCTGTCACGAAACCCAACACAGACATGCAAAAAAGTTCCTCAGCTAAAACAGGCAAGAGAAAGAGTTGAAAAAAAGGAAATACTGCCATCATCCCTTTATCATGAATGGAAAACCCAGACACTGAGACATGAAGCAATTCATTCAGTATCACACTGAAAGCCTACAGTAAGGCATGCGAGATCTTAACTTTAGAGCACTCAGTCCAGCTCCCATTAAACTATAATTCATAGAATCATAGAATCACTTAGGTTGGAAAAGACCTTTAAGATCATCAAGTCCAATAATCAACCCAACACCATGCCCACTAAACCATGTCCTGAAGTGCCTTGTCTATCCGTTTTCTGAACACCTCCAGGGATGGTGACACCACCACTTAATTCATATAATGGATATTCCTACGAATTAGCAATATATAGAAGACAGGGTGTCAACACAGACAGAAATTCCTGATTCCCCTGACTTTTCTGAAATCATAACATTGATGTGTTTAAATAAGATCCCCAGATCCGTTCCAAGAAATAAAGCAGGGACGCTTCTCATCTGAAATGGGGAGTGCATAGCATGGAAACAGGAGCAGGTTAGTCAAAATGCTCAGGTGCTGAGATACAATAAGAAGGAGAAAAATAAAGATGCAATGAGGGATCAAGGTTTATGGAAGTTAATATTGTACTCTCCTCTGATGTCTGCAAAACAAGGAAGAAGGAATTTACAGAAAATCAGCAGGCACAAAACTCTAACCATCACCATAAAATTCCATATTTTGTGACTTTACTGGTTTATTTTACAAATATCTTAGCATGAGAGCTTGGAAGATAAAATAGCACATTTGTATAACTGGCCATGCTTCAAAAAGAATACAGCCTTTTTCAGCATCATACTTCAACTATTTCAAGTTAAAATCTTTAGACACAAAGTTAAGTACTGGCTTAAGTGCCTTGAGAAATGAGGTGATGGTGTGTGCAAGAGCTGGGTGGTTCTAGAATAAAGGGAAGCTTGAACGTAAGTGACATTACACTTTGTGGGAATAGAAAGGAAAATCCAACACAAAAGACTATGTAAGTACATATTTATAAGCACGCACAGAATGCTTATTTTGTGATAATCTAATCCTAGATAGGCTGATTTCAGCACAATTATGAGGAACTATCAAACATTTTTATTCAAAATCGGGTTTACTTCACAGGTGCAATTCCATCAGGACTTACACACACCTGCTGGGGAACAAAATGTGTATCTTTGAAAACTTGTGCTTTTATACTGTGTTCTGTATCACACTCAGGATGAGTAGATGCCTCAAAGGAAGGAAACGATGGACTTGCGTAACCTCTGAGAGTGAAATTACTATTTTATCTTTAGTACTGAAGGCTAGATTGCTGTGTCTTGCAATTGATTACTTTTCATAGTTATACAATTATAAGCTAAAGAAACCTGATAAAAGTAGAAACATTCGTTTCCTGTGCTGAAAAAGATTTTTCAAAAGCAAAGAATAAAATGGCAGTTTCATATCCTGCAAAACAAAAATAATCTATTATGGCAGAGGTGTCCTTTTTTAACGTGATGACACATTGATTTTTGGAGGCAACTACAATGCAGCTTTATTTTGTATAGCAACTTCCATACAAGTCATGTCTTTCTTTGAGTCTTCTTTTGTTTAAACAGTGCAGTAATTCAATAATACAGTTTCAAAGTTCATATAAAATAAAAGCAGATAAGGTAACAAATTAAGGATGTGTAGCTATTCACATCTATATCCTGACTTTCCAATAAAGTGCTGTAAATTTTAGTTTGTTTAAAAGAGTCACGTTAAATATCATACTGGACTAAAAGCAATCAGACACCAGGAGGACTGTAATTAAAACGTCAAGGATCTTGGTGACAAGATATTTACTCAGACAATACCCAGGTTTATGGACACTCATTTATAGGTATTAAAATATGGTTTAATACACATAAATAAAACATCACTAAAATCTGCTTCAGTTAAAAAATCTTGCAGCCTGGAAAACACACTTGCGTTATGAAAACCTAATTAAAAGCCAAGGAAGGTATCATATCTCAAAGTGCTAATGAAAAATCTGCCTCCTGCTTCTATCAAAAATGTGAAGTGCCACTGAAAGCAGATGGGAGGAAGAAGAATCTCAAGGAATGATTTGTGGAAGATAACACACAGAGTATTTCAGAGGATTAAACTCCTTTATGTGAAATATTTTGAAATTCGCCAAAGGTAACTCCATCAAGTAATAGCTCGCTGGTGAGAGGGTAGCTTCTGTATAACATTTTCCTAACTTTTAATACGAAACTTAGGGAAATCAACTCAGTTTCATGAAATGTTGTTTTTTTTTTAAAAAAAATTGAATAGCATTGCACATTCTAGCACAGAAAAAATTGTTTCATTAGAAAAACAAAACAAAACAATCTCACAAGCTATCTACCTTGAACCACAATGTCAGGGAAACAGAAACCTGGGAAACAGAAACATGAACTGAACAAAAGGACAAACTAGTGGTGTGTTTTAACAAATTAGACTTTAAAACTTGTCACCGCTTTATTAGTCGTGCTTACACCGAGTAAGCAAATGATCAAGTTTACATCAATAGGGGAAGGAGTTCAATCCACTTTTCAAAGTATTAATGGGAAATCAAAGGCATTTATTATTATAACAGTTAAAACACTGCTGAGTGTCTAAATGAGCACTCTCACAGCTGATCGTGTCTGCAATGGACATATTCCAATGGATTACTTCTATGCTATCTCTTGTTGTCAGCATTGCCCTGCAACCTCTTCAAATGAGGTTTGATTCTGAAAAGCCATCAACAATGAAACAAAAGTGTACAAAAGAAGGCAGGAAAGCTTTAAATTACATACCATATTTAAGTAATGTTTAATTATTGCTTTCAGATGGTCACTATTGAAACCTTAAATGCACAAAGCAACTGTGCAATCAATAGCTACCAAAACAACATCCATCCCATCCGCCATCGGCTAACATGTAAGATAAAAGGACAAAACATGCTATCTGCTCTATAATAGTAGCATAATTTGGCAGGCACCGCCAACAAAATAGTAGCGTAACTGGCAGGAACTGGTCAGAAGTTTTCTTAAATTCATCAGCCTGCCCCCTGACAAGGAACGGCCTAATAGTTTTCAAACCATCTTTACTAGAGGAGAATCCAATCTAACCATAAATACTTCATTTTGACTAAATTCTACCACAAGGTTATCTACCTGTTTATATACTTGGGCAGTGTATTTTTTTCCTATTATTAAAACTTAACTTCATACCCTCTTGAAATGAGTATGGACGGGAGGCAGAGGCAACAGCTTGGACTTAGCTCCCTGGGTGGTTTGAGGGATGCCTTCCTTACCCTCTTGGGGGCCTGGCTGAGCAGGACGAGCGTCTGCTCCCGACACCAGAGCTGACGGCCCCGTGCATCACAGGAAATTGCCGAGTGCTTTATTTGATATCAAGGAGGGATTTGGGAAGCAGGTGGGGTAGACATCTCACCAGTCCAGGAACAATTTCTATCATAACTAAGCTTTGCTCTCCATAGCAATCTCTGAGTTAATATAAGTTAGCATCTCTAGTTGCATTGGTGTTGAATATTTAAAAGATGCTTTAGAATAACAAATGTTTGTTAGGCATGTAGAACATGCCTGGAGCAATGATGGGGAACCACGATGCCCTGATAACCACAAAAACCCCAGTAATGCAGACCCTTTTCTGTGTTGGTTCCTTTCATACTTTCAAATGCAAGCTCATATTTGCGGAATAACAGTGTAAAATACAAACGTTTTACAGAAGACATACATGGTTCCTACTCTCAAAATCTCATCCCTTTTCTAGGCAGTAAAAAGTTTGCCATGTTGGAGATTGAGAATTGGATATAACAATAAGTAATTTTGTTGACTCCTTCCAAATGATACTATGATTTCTCCTGGGTGTGTCAGATTTTTATAAGCGTCTTAAAAGAAAGGTAGGAGGGCTGTAAAATAAAATGAGAAGCAGCAGGTTTTTTTGAAGGTTGCCAGGAGAGCTTTTTCTCAGCAGGACAAGCCTGAGATTTTGTGTTTCAAAGAAACTCCTTTGGGAAACATCACCTTGCTGGGGCTTTGTTACAGGCATGCCCACTGGCAGATGAGCAACAGTAGGGTGGATGGCTCATAACCTAATGACATAAGTATGGAAAAAGAAGTCTTTTCTTGATATTTGAACTGTCTTTAAGAAAGCTGACCTTTGGAAACTGATATTAATCACTGAGCAGTACAGCCTCCCCTGGAAAACCCCAGGGAAAGCTTGCACTTTGCTCTGACAGGAATGAGAACTTTCTGCACCCTCATTTACTTGGCCAGCAAAAAGGTGGACAGATGACTTCCTCATTCCTTCCCACCTCACCACTATGGCACCTTGCGCTTTCCCAGCACAGCCCACATATCAAACACGGGTGACAGAGCTGCTGAGCAGCCATATCCACAGCACGGGCATATGGAGCAGGAAAG
Source organism: Haliaeetus leucocephalus (assembly GCF_000737465.1). NCBI lineage: Eukaryota > Metazoa > Chordata > Aves > Accipitriformes > Accipitridae > Haliaeetus > Haliaeetus leucocephalus. Next base: position 2,049,658 of record NW_010973255.1, read on the forward strand.
CAGCCACCAGGCTGCAGGTGTCCCTCCTGGTGTCATGGCCTGACATGGGGGACAAGGAATCTCAGGTCTAGCATTTACAGTGGCAGTGCAAAACACAGAAAAGTAAAATTACCTTTAGAAAGACTGGCTAAGTTGAAATTATTTTAATTTTTGTTTTTAAGTTATTTAAATAAGCAAAAATAAGAGTATTTTGATAATTTATTTAATCTTGTTTTCCATTTGTATTTTTTTGTGGGTTTTCTTCCTGCAGCTAGGTTTACTCTTACTAAAATAACTACCTAAACATACTAATTCAGAATTAAATAGAACCATTATACTTTTTGCTGAGACGATATAGTATATCAACATAAATTTTTTTAGCAATGATATAGTTTAATACATATTCAGATCTAGATTTCTTATATCTAAGAGTATAAACATTATGTATCTTATTTTCAAGGTGATAATTTTTAGTTATCCTCAATTCTAACCCTTGAATCTATGTACACTCATTATTTGTAAACAGTATTTGAAGACCTAATCAAATTTCCATTTGCTTTGCAGTCACCTAAGCAATGAAGTTTGTCTTTTGCTTTACACAGGCAACACAGTTTTCTTTGCTGCATCCGTAAGTATTCCTTCATCTGCCACGTGAACAAAGTGACTGTAGAAAAGCATATCCATCTCCTCACTCCCCTGACTCCGCTGTGGAGAGCAGCTTTTATGTTCTGCCATTATGCATGTTGCTGCTGTGCTTCTCCACCCAAGCTGTATTTGAAGACATCTCACTTGCCACCTCTGCGGTTACTATTCACTAAACATTCAAATGCTGCTTCTCTTCTGTCCTAACAGGAGCTGGATAGCCTGATCTAGAAAATCTGGAAGCTGGGAGACTTTTCCTTCTCTCTGCTACAAGAGGAGTGCAGAAGCGGAGCTCTTGACGCGACGAAGGGACCACGTGAGATTTTACCATACTGACACGCCCTCAGTAACACGCTGGCCAGATGGTAAAGGAGTAAAAGAATCCAAGATGGACAAGCGACAATATGAGGTTATGAATGACATAGCTGCTACTGTTGGCTCCACACACAGGGAGATGTGTCCAGATGTGCTTGCTGGACCTACTGCACTACTCTGATAAAGGTAATTCAAGCAGCAACCAAATAGCATAACCTCTACTGCATCAAATCTGGGTACGGCTACGTGGAAAGTACTCTTTGCACCTCCTTCACACAACCGATTCTAACAAGAGGAAAAGGACTTACGAAGTTTCTTTCTTTGCTGATATAAATAAAACTGCAAAAATGCCTCTTTCCTACTCTTTGGGACAAATTAGGATTTCTGTTAATAGACTCAATGAAAAAAAAAATCTACTACCTTCATTTTTTTAAGCAACAGTTTTTAAAAAAACACCTTATTGTATCTGTATTTGCCAAGACTTCATGCCCATGTAAAAACTGAAAGTGTATTTGTACTCTTAAAAGCCCAAAGGTGTGTAAAACCAGATCCTCCTTTACTTCCTTCCTTTAATTCACAGTAAAGAACATAATTTAATCCATACCCTGTAGCTGCACAAAATACTACAATCACATTGTTCTTGAACAGTGAGAAGACATTCACTGCAGTATGGGGGAAAAAACTGGAAAGAATTAGAATTTCAGAGAAGAACCGTGAAAGATCTTAATAAAGAGATGAGTAAGAAATTAGTCACAACGAAGGTTATCACATGAAAAATCTCTAGTTTTCTGGCACTTCCTTTCACATTTCAACATTATAAGAGTAAACCCGTGGGTTGCTCTTGATGCATTTGAGTATAAAGCACTTGAAAAAACTGGAATACAAAGTCCAGCTAGCATTACAACATACTAAAGGTTAACACTGGACTAAGGAAACCAATGTAGATACACCACTCTCATGAAGGCAAATCTCAACTGACTCAAACTAATTTTATTACAAATGAGATTAAGATTTTAGTAAAGCAAAGCAGACCTCAAATCACTTGCTCCCTTAGAAGCAAACCTCCTTTCATCACCCTTCCTCCTGACCATTGCAAGCTGGTAAAAATGGGAGTAATGATAAGTTGGTACAAATAAGTTACAGTTCAAACCTACTGTACTAGCAACTAGATGTGCAGAACCCACGTTATTCTCTAAGAACAGCCCCCAGAGTCAGAGTCATCACATGCTTTAGCTACCTTAACCGCCATCTCAGTATTCTTTGGGGCAGAAATGGTGCTTATCTGGAAGAGAAAGAACTGCTAACATTATATACATGAGCTGCCTAAGTCGTTGGTTTCCAGCCTGTACATCCGAGACACCAATGGACTATGGTTTAGAGTGAGGAAAGAAGTACCTAAGGAAAGCAAACCCCACCACAAGTAGGCTGAAATTTGCTGTTTAACATTAAAGTGACCAATTAACTTTAAACCATTTTGAGGGATCTCAGCAGGCTGAAGAAGCTTCAAAACTTGACTCTATGCCAGTTATCTAAATCCATGTTCTCTACAGCTGGTTTGACATTTTCCTACCTCTACAAGGACAATCAGCTGGGGGGTGAGAGGAAGAGCATAGGACGATGTCTGTAAATTCACAAGAAAAGGTTTTTAGGGCAACTGCAGTTTTGGGTTTCTGTTTTCACCTAAGAGGTACAAAAATAAGACTCAGTTGGAATGACGAAAGGTTTTTCTTACAAGCAATCATACAAAGGAATTTTTTTTTAAAGCTTTGAGATGCAAAGTAAGGCATTTAATTACAGTGTAACTCAGCTAGAAATGAGCTCGGCCTGCTAAAAATAAGCAAAAATCAAGTTGTATTTGATACAATGATCTTGATTCAAACAAGATGCTGGAAATAAGATTTTTTTTTTTGAAATAAGATACAAATAGGAGAAAACAAAGCAGAAATATGTTAACAGGAAATTGAGCTAATGAGTGTATTTCAGTGATTTATAGCAGGCTAATTCACAGAATTAGGCACTTATTCTAACAACCAAGCATTAGAAACTCAGCCAGATATAAGGGTGAAATTAAACACAAGATAAAAGTCCTTCACTGTTGGACAAAAAAAAAATCCTTCAAAGTGGTATTAAGCAACTGCATCATACTGATGATAAATGTATATTAATGTTTACATTGTGAAACTGAACTACACATTTTTCCCCTCCTTTCTTTAAGATAATTCTTATAGAAATTAAATTAGGGCTGCTTAGTTGCCAGGAGACAGGAGATGGCTGCCAGGGGAAGGGGAATCCCGGTCAGAGAGACAGGATTTGAAGGGGGGCTGTTATTGACAGCTGCCCATCTCCTCCAGAGTAATACTTGATTACCTGTCAGCACACCAACTTCCTACACAGCTGATAATAGTACAACACGAGCAGTCTAAAAACAACGGAAATTATCTATCTGCTGAAACATATCACTCAGAGTCACATTATCCAGAAATATAAAAAACACATGAACATATTTACAACATTCCTAGTCTGGAAACAAGTTTTATCAATATTTTACTGGGTTAGAACACTCCTATAATCGTGTCCAGGGAAGGATCAGATATATTAATCTAAATACATACAAGCCCATGAATGTTACTTTACAACGAAAACTGATCTTATTGAGGGTCTACGTAAATATAGGGGAATAATATACAAAAGATGATAGGATCAAAATCATCCTACTAAAAGCTGTGACAAATCTACAAAGCACCTCAAATCCTAACCTCCAGCACTAGAGCAGACAGTTTTAGATAAAAGCTCTTTACCCAGCTCTTTCCAGAGGCATACTTGGCTGGTCCCCTTCCAGACATACTACATTACACGGTAAAAAAGAGAGTACTCACCATAATAAAACTTACTAAACAGTAGCTAAATAGAGCATTTCTACAGGGGGGGTGGAACATGTTAAAGATAATGAAAAGCAGATTCCCTCAGCTACATTTCTTAATCAAGCTCTCCTGAACCATGTTTCTCTGATGAATAAAATAAAAAGTGTTTCAGGATCAAGCAGTGCAGAAGCACTCTGACAAAAAGGAGCCCAGGAGTTATAAAAGGAAACAAACTTTTGGAATTTTTCTAAGTCATTGAACTATTTCATAATGGTCCAGACAAAATAGAAACTGGGAGTTAGCAGGCAACACTAGCTGGTGGGAGTGGGGAGGGAGGGTGGCAGCTATCAGCAGAGCCTCCCTGCTAACACAGGTTAATGTCAGGAGTGTTTTTGATATGGTCAGTCAAAAAAGCAAAGAAATATCTAACCGTCCACTTCCACAGACCTTTCTCATAAAATATCATAGTGATAAACAACTAAGATGCACCAACATTTTTCAAAGTAGGCTTTGATTGGTGAAAATGAGGACTGTGTAATCCCTGCTAATTACAGCAGATGTTTAAAGGCCAGGTGGGTAGGAACTTGTACATTAACCTGAGCCTGGCATGCAACAGAGGGGAAAAATTACCCCCAGTTAGCATGTACACGCACAAATCGGATGGAAAACAGCACACTGAACCACAATAGTGAATTATTTGAGAACCGTGCTGTCTGGTTTCCATGTATCAACCACACTGTGGGCTGAAGAAACAGCCACGACTAAGTATGTTCTGTGCCACCCTCTGCTGGCTTCACAGCACCAAGCAACCACATCTCTAATAAAGTAGAAGCAAAATCCAGGGAAGTAAAGCCATCTTAACTGCAAGCAATAGTAAAAAGAGATACCAAACTTACTTCTAAAAATAAAAAGAAATACATATTTGCAAAAACTTTTTTTTTTTAAATTACAAAAAAAAAAAAAATTGGGTAGCATCCCTTGCACAGGGGTTCATTACAGGTTGCAAATTACTGGGCCTTGTTTCTACTGTAGCTTAACAGTTCCTTAAGTCTACCTGCATTTTTCAAAAAAAATTTAAAATAAGCATTTGGTTAGATTTCAGCATTCTGTTCTTTTTCAAGAGAGTAAGTCAAATAGACTAATCTTAAAGATCTTAGCAAAGAAACTGAAGTCAGCAATTACTTTTTTTAAGCCAGACATTTTCCCACCAGCTATTTCAGCTGTTTTTCATTACAGTTTCAATCAAACTAAGACAGACACCCTACTCCATAAACATAGGATTCAGCATTTCTTGCTTTCAGAATCACTTTTTTCCCTTTAACATAGCTTTTACGAACATCATGGCTTGCAGTGATAATTTCTCCTTAGTTTACAAGACTCCTCTTGACTGTTCACAGGGTTACACATGAACCTCCATAGTCTGTAAAGCTGACATAACCCCAACTCTTGCATGTTTGAAATTACCAAAACCTAAAGCAAAACAAAATGCCAAAGTATAACAGTGTTAACCCTCAACAGCAGCCAGCTAGTTATGCACCAATTCTACTTCACAACCAATGAAAACACACATAAACCCAGTAACTTCACTTAATACCCCTCACAAATCCTTTAATTTCACAATTCTTCAAAACCACAGTAATCTCCATTTGGTCACTGCCGACACTTCTAAAAACGTATTTAATCAGCACTAAAATGCTAGAGAAAGGAACACCAAATCTCAAGTTCGTTGCATCATTAACAAAATCAGCAAGTGCTTAGAAAACATTTTAGAACACACAACATTTTGCATCTTTGTGAGAGGAGCTCTTCTATACCATTTTATTTTCACAAAACCAGGATCTCTTGAAAGAAAAATCCCATGATACTCTGTCATAAGACAGCATGCTACTGCCTATGGATTTCATTACGAAAGTGTTCACAATTTTAGGGTGCAGAATAAAATACTACATCATTAACTACAGATAAGGTGATTGAGCTTCAAAAATCTCTCCTGTTCCTGCACACAATTCGCTCCTCAGGCCTGCTAGAACAGATTTCCCAGTTCCTGTGCTATTCCGCTGTTGCTTGGCTGCTCATTTTTGCATCCTCCTCTCGCTCTGCTATGGTCTGATACACTCAGATGGAAATAAATGCAGAAAACACCACTTTTGAGAGAAGAAAATTAATAAACTACTAATAAATTTTTTTCAAGGAGCACACTGTACATAGAACCAATGTACAGGAATACAGGATACAAAGAATAAAGGATAAAAACTAAAAGAATAAAAAGAAACTAATTCAAATTTCCTATACTGCAGTCTGTACAGCCAGAACATACATGTTTGTTTATAGAAATACTGTGATCTAAGAAAGATTTAACCACCACCCAAAACCAACAAACTTAAGGGCACTGGTATAGAGCATAGGATCCTCACCATGTGAGCTATTTCTGTGATCAGGGGATATACAACTCCTCTCACCACTGCTGTATTCAACTAGCTCTATTTTATACAGGCGAGAATGAAATAGTGAAAGAGCAATAGTGTTTTGTTTTCAAATAAGAGACAGAAAAAGGCATGTGTGGAAGGAAGTTTTTGCCTCACGTCACTGACAAGCAATACTCAGTGCCTGCATACTTCACAGGTAACAGTAGGGTTTAGAGCTTTGCTTGGTATTTCAAGTGTTCAGAACAAATATGTCAGAATTGGCCACACTTCACGAAAGGGATAGCCAGCTGCTGGCCTTGTAATTCATGTAAGGTCCCTGAGCCCCAGTACAGATGATAGTTAACTAGGGGAGCAACTCATCCAGCTGCCATTCCTGTCTTCTTATATCCAGGGGCTTGCTGCAAAGAGGGGTTCAAAAACTGGATAAGCTGTCATGGCAAGGCAGGCTCACTCTTTTTGTATGCTCCTCTCGCTGCACATACCCTGAGGAGCTGCTCTTCACAGAACTTGCAAATATCTTTTCGTGACACACTGGACCTTCCCTCTTAGAAGGTGAGAAAGTAGGCTGCAGTGTCTGGTTGGACACCACTGCTTTAAGTAGGTGGGGAAAGCATGAAGGAATAGCAAGAGCATATGGAAACTGTTCCTTCAAAACCCATCAAAACTTCACTTTCAGACTGAAGACACTGGAAACAATGCTAAAACAATCAGTTTTTAAATGCTCACTGCAAAGAGGTTTTGCCAAAGAAAAGAAAGAAATGAGATTGAAAATACAAACTGGGGAAAGTATTTTGTCACTCCAGTAGAGATTTTGTGCCAAAAGAAAACACACCAAATTTTCTATTTCAAACTTTTTAGAAATGGAGAACAATGGCATCAGAAGGATTTGAAAGGCCACTGGAGGAGACCTAGGAACATCTTGGCTAGGAACAGTGATGACTACGGGATGTAGCACTTTTGTGCCAGCTAATACCACGCATTGTCAAGACCACATTAGTAATGGGAACGCAAATGCAAGTGAGTGGTATATTTGAGGTATCCACCTGCTGCTAGCATTTCAGAAGGTCAGAACTCTGAAAAATTTCAGAATTTAACTCTTGGCCTTTTCCCAGAAAGTGCAACCTAGAAGTAGGAATCACATACCTATAACATCTTCAGGTATAATTCTGTTTCAGAACAATCCAAACAGGCACCTACAGTGGTTTAATCATCTCTCATCTTTCTTGCTTGCAGGGTTCCTTTCAAGTAGAGCACCTGGTTCACAAATCTGACTTGCCAGCAATGATTAACTCTAAAAACATATTAGTTAACTTCAAATACTTCTCCTACTTATAAATATTAACCACATGACAAAGTTCAGTCTAAAAAGACTATTGTGCTGCATGCTGTAGTAATACTACTATTGTGGCTCAGGCAGAGAAGAAAACCTTGCTCTGCAGGTGAGCAGGAGCTTTGTGTCTCTATGGCTGAAGACAAGCCCACCCTCAGGGCGTCCGCCTGTGCACCTGTAAAGCACAGCAGTTTGCCTGGACCCGTTTGCACTCCCTGTGTTACCTCATAGCCTGAGACAAAAAGTTGTGGTAGGTGGTTTTTCCAGCCAAGTGCCAGAATAATTAAGGCTTTTTCTGTCACAGTCTACCAGAGCATCATTTTCTATAGTGGAAGGCTGGGAACTTCATACTCTCACATAACAAAACTTATCATCAACAAGACTGAACCCTTCCTCATATGCAGCAATATTTTGTTTCATTTTACTTCAAAAAATAAGATCCTAACCACCAAATGGTGTAACAATCTGGTGTAACCAACCAAGTGTTTCATAGCAAGCTAAATTTAGAACCTTAATATTAAGATTTTTAAAAATTCACCTGATTATCAGAGATGATGTGCACTTAAATCTGTATGTGAACACACCCATGTCTAACTTAAACTCCTCTGACACAGCAAGAGTGGAAGACAAAACAAAGATGCTTCAGCTAGAGGAACACCATGACTGTAACATGTACAGCAAGAGGAAGAGTTCATGCTGTACTTTTGTGTTTCCTTTCATATGGTATAAGCTGTCAATACGGTGGCTAAGCTTTCCAGAAGCTTCTGTAAAAATGGATATACATACGTCAATAGTTTAACAATAATAAATTCTAATGTAGCGTGTATCTTGTCGTATGTCCCTCAAGTCAATGTTAGACAATTACTCTAAGACAAGATGTATCATTTCAAAGCTGTATTATAAGATGCTTAATAGGTCCCAGTTTTGAAAAATTTGAATGAGACAAAAGGCCAGCAGTGAAATTTCTTGTGAAGGACGTCTAAGAAAATATCATTTTCAAATAGATGGCTTTCAAAAAAAGCCAATCAGTTGGTAAAACAAACCATGAACGAAAACCTTTCCAGTTCTCTAGCAGACTTTCCTTAGGTCTTATTTTCTTACCCATAAAATGCCAGAAATAATTGCTTTTGCATATTTTTTCCTTTTGGATTTATGTTTGCTTGCTTTCCTGTCACAAGATGAAAGACATTTAGAACAAATTAATTCTCAAAGTTGGGAGAAGTGAAATTTTTCATCATTTTCAGACAATTTGTTCGTTAAATTTCTTCACTGGGAGTAAGAAAGACTAAAATATCTGGTAACAAGGTAAGGAATGGAGAAAGGAAATGCAAGACCTTGGCATTCACTACACTGTGCAAGTGTTGCATGGCACAGCTCCTGAGGTCACTCTAACTTATGCAACTTGAAAAGTTAAGCACATTGTAGACACCATAAACTCCTAGGTGGTGTGAAAAATGCTGGTTTACTTATGTTTTTGAACATGCTGGAACCAGACTAGCATGACAAAAATATGTAATTTTGGATAAAAATTTTATTTCTTTTTTTACATGTCATCCATTCTTATTTCTATTCTAGTTAATACAGAAATGTAAGAACTTTTCATTGGAGAAGGGAATTCATTGAGGAAAGTTAGGCAGCACATTCTAAAATGAAATAAGAAAACTTTATTATTTAAAGAAAACATTTTTCTTTAAATAATTTGAAGAAAAAAATGCTATTGAAGTAAAACACAACCTTTCAAAAAAGCAGTAAGCAGATGGGGAAAAGAAAGCTAGAGGACATAATGGATTCTAAATGATCAGTGACTGCGTGTTACAGAGCTGCTCTATGTGCTGCATTAAAAAGATCAACTTAGAAAGTACGATCATTTTAGGAGAGCTAGAAGATGAGACAAATGCGTTTAACTAGCTCTCATTTGCTTGCTCTCTTTCACTCCATGAACTTCCTAGCATAGGACTAGACAAGTACAGTGCTTGCAATTTTTTTTCAGACATTTTGTGCAGTCTACTCCGCCATACTCCCAGAATCTCGAAATAGTCTTTATTAGGGCTACCTGCTCATAAATACACTGGGGAACAGGATTTGAAACAAAAAAAATTATCCCCTCCAAGGCTTTAGGCTTAAAAGCAGTATTAAAAAAAAAAAAAAAATCAATGAAACTAGAACCAGATGATGTTCTACCACCAGCTTTTCTAAAAGCTGCTGAAAAGAAACTGAGACACACAAGACAACGGGTTTGAAATTCTGGATCCAATGAAGCCAATGGCAATGTCCCACTGGTAAACAAGTGAGGATGTATATCACACTGTTTTAACACTAAGACTGAAACACTTAAGACTTCAAAAAAGTCTCTAGAAATAACATGAAAGGCAATGTAATAAATTTCATCAAGAAAATTGTATTTTCTACAGATAGCAGAAAGCAAACAATACCGTAGCTAGGACTGTTCAAACCGGGATACTACTGTGAAATACACCCTTTTAACTACTGAGATACTTAAAAGTAATCAGTAATTATCTCTGTATTAAGTAGACATTCCTCAACAGCAATGTTTCAGATTGGTGGTTCACACAATTCAGTAATCTCCTCTTTTGATTTCTCTGATAGTTTTGCCCCAAACAATCAAAGAATCATAGAATCATTTAGGTTGGAAAAGACCTTCAAGATCATCGAGTCCAACCATCAACCATGCCCACTAAACAACATCACTCTCAACTTCCCACTAGCTGTCTGTGTCTGTATTACAGTGATGCAACACATACGATGTATTACATATTAGACAAAATACATATGCATTAATCAGAAGATCCTCTAATCAGCGTTCAGAGCGGAACCCTGAACAAGGTCAGATTTGGACTGGGAGGTAACACAAACGAGGAACAAAAAAGCCTTGGATGTTACACCGACACCTCAGTTCAGCACATTCCTCGCAAGTGAGATAGTTCTTTATCATGCTTTTACCCGAGTTCTGCAGTATCTACTGCTTACAAATACCCACATAAATATATTAACATTTGTATCAAGTTATTTCTCCAAGAATGTTGTCTTACAAGTATTTACACCTTCCTGTGTTTTGTGGTGGGTTTTGGGTCTGTTTTTTTTTGTTTAGGTTGGTTTTTTTGTGTTTTGGGGTTTTTTTTGTTGGGTTTGTTTGTTTGTTTATTTTTAATTAAGGTACAACCAACATTAAGAAAAATGCTCAGGACTACTTAAAATCTTTGGATACTTGCTTGCTAATTAGTGAATATTTAATCAGAATATATGCATTAACTTTTATTAAATATAAAAAAGAAAGGTTTATTCATGCTTTGTAACTGAGGTTTTACCTGACAAGCTACTGCCTCTGAAACATTATCTATCCACTGGTTTACATATAGATCCAATCTGTACAGCATTTTTGGTGTCTGCCAGAATTTGCCATTTCATGCCACTTTCCTGTGTTCCACAGTGGTTCTGATCATGCAACAAGGATTGCAGGTGTAAAGTATTTATGAAATGTATACAAAACTTAAGACTACATTTCAATATTTTGTATAACTAACATATTAACCCTTATCACTTCAAGGTTTCACATTCTAATGAAAATAATGGGTGCCTCACTCATTTTATCAATTCACAGAACTACAACTCATGAATTTCATATTTTTAGTATGGTGAATTTTTGATCAACATAAAATTTGAGAAGATGCCATTATTTTGCTTTTAATAAGTAACAAAATTCCAAATTAATCAGCAAGCATTTCAATTTGTTTTCAGTATTTTACTTTTAAACACAGATAACTTGAACAATAAGGTTCTTAATAGTGAATTTCCTGTATTGGTAGTCATACTGTAGAAGAAATCCATAAATTTCAAGAGAAAGACTTACAATTGTCCTAGATTTAAATAATTATGCAATTGAATTACATAATTCAAAGGTAATTCTAATTTGTGGTAAGAGGAATTCTGTGATGGCACCACTTGACAAAATAATGTATTGCAAGCATGTCAAAATAAATGAAAAATGAACTGGACAAACTAGTATAACTTTCAGTAAACATTTTTAAAGCTGGGTGTCCATTTAGTATTTATGTACTTACACTACTGAAATTACAAAGATTTTCTTGAAGAAAATCACTGAACCCAAAAGTACATTTCAAATTCTGCAGACAAAAATGTACTGATTTTGTCCACATTTTTATCTAAAGTTTGAAATTTAAGCTCCTTTTCAGAGGGAAAAACTTAAGGCACACTTAAAACTGCATTTCACTGCACTGCTGAAAGAGAACTGATTACCTCAGAAACAGCATAAATCTAATAATCATAATCAAGTTTTTCCCTTGATCAACTAAAGTGACAATGATAGAGCTTCCTTTGACTAGACAAAGGCAGATGGATTTTTAGAAGAGATGGTATACACTAAGATAATTTCTTCTTAATTTCTGCTGTTATCAAGAAAAAGCTACATTTCTTATTTTCGCATATGTAATTATAAAATGACCTCTCCTTCAGTGTGAAAGTGACATTGAGATCCAAATTCCCTGCATCTATGGCCTATGTGAATCCTACCAATCTATGTCCAAGTTAACTATTCTATACCCATTTAATACTCTTCACCTATTAAGGATTTTTTCCACTGGCTTGCACACAGTTATAACACTCCAACACAATTATAATGCTCCAGTACACAAATCAATATGGCTGTGAAGTTTACCCTAGTTTTAGAAACACATCAAGTCATCTACCTTAAAGAATCTCACAGTTTTTCCTCACTTCAACAGAAAGCTTGATAGATGCTAATGTGAACACATACCCGTTATACGATACACGCTTATGTGAACACATATCTGTTGTAACACAGAGATGCATACAGAAAATCATTCAAGAGGAAGACTGTAGCATTAAAGCATTACAACAGGAAGGAAAAAATGTTCAGCTAACCTATCTAAAGGTTGAAATACTCTCTGACCAGACAATTTTTTGTAAAGCACAAAATAGTCCCTTGTCTGAGGGAATTAGTATGATTTCATCTAATAGGAAGAGGAAAAAAATTAAAATTAACATTAGTGAGTTAACTTTAAAAGAAAAATGACAAAAGTACAGATTAAGATTAGTAAACCAGTGACACCACTAACACCACTGTTACTATGCAAGTGCTGAAACGTGAATTTTAAACTTCTTAAAAGGAGAAAGTACATTCAGCTTCAACTGCACAACATATCTTAACAACCTCTTGAATTTTAAGAGTGTGCAGATGACTGGTCCTTCCCCTCCTCTAATCTTTGGTAGCAGAGCATCTAAAAGAGACTAAGAGTAGGACATTCAATGAGACCACCCTTTTTCATCAGGTTTGTGCACAGTAGAAAGGAATATAAGAATTATGGCAAATACAGTTTTACAGCTTATCAACTTCAACAAAAACACTATTAACAGACTTTCACACCATCCTATTGCTGACAAGAATCACTTTTCAGATCCTGTACACCTTTGCTGGAAGTTATTTCTTTTAAAGAGATGTCATGAATTTTCTTTGTAGTAGCTTTACTTGACTTTTCCTGACTATGAAATATCATGTATATATGTTAGAAGATTCAAAATGTTTACTCAGTACCCAAAGAACTTGCACAGACTAAGTGGAACAAAAAACATCACAAAGAACCCTTCAAGGAGAAATGTAGGACTAGTTACAATTAAGAAAGTCTTGCAACATGATATTCTCTTTGCCACTGCAAAGTTTCTGCTGATGTGAATGAATATAGTGAAAGAACATGGCAGAAAGATGCTTTTGCCATTCTTGTTCAAATAAATAGCTTCAAATTAAAAAAGAATATCCTGCCTTTATGCCTTTTAAATCAATCACCTACACAAGTGGATGGCTTCCCAGTACATGCTTGCTTGTGAAAGCTCAGCATTTGAGAGGAAAATGTGACTAATGTAAAATTCAAGGAATCAGCAATAGCTGTCAACAAGGAAAGAAAGATCCTTTCATTACCTGAATTAACAATAACAAAAAATTGTCTGAGTCCTTCTTGATGACTCCAGATACTCTGAATAGGTTTTAAAATTATATCTGTTCAGCTCCCGTTATCAAGAGACAAAAAAAGTCACCCTTACATACATACACCCTTAAATACAAAGAATGAAATTTGGGATCCATTTTTACCAGTTTCAAATAAAATTACGCCAAAGATTTGAGTTAGTGGAACATGAATCAAGAAACTGAGTGCTTTAAGTGTTGACCGGCATAACCTACACTTGCACATGTTTCAAAACTGCTGACACTGTATTTTGAGAGAATTCTGCAATAAATTGGCTTATTTTATAAATACCTTCTACAGACAGTTTATTTGATAATTTTCCCACTGTGCTTACGCAATGCCCATGCATGCCACACTACAGGCTTGATTACAGTATGCCCGTCTTGCCTTATTCAGGGTAAGAGTACCTTAACTTCATAAATAAAGCCATTTAAATCACTGAAATGCCTTCAAGAATGGTATAGTACTCTACTAAAGCAAAGGAATCTTACAGAATCTATTCTCTTGAGTTTATAATAACAATGTGAAGCACTACATATAAAAATGAAAGTGTACAAATATCTCACAGAAAGAGGCTTCAGCAAAGAAATCATGTCCTTATAGCAAATGAAGGCTATATTTCATCTTTGCAATCTTTACGGACATAGCATTCTGCTCAAATACAGTACACTGAAAGATCAGAATTACAGTCTGTTTAAAAAGGTAATAAATACATCAACTAATGCATAAGGTTTTCAAGTAAATGTGCATGCCTAAATATATTGCGTTGCTTGCAAAGCTAGCTGAAGTATTTTTCAATATGTATGTTACTTATGTAAATAGTATATCAGCTTCTTCAGTTGCTAGAATCGACACCTTTCACCACTAAAGAAAGCTTTAAACACACATAAGCCAGAACTGCTGCCCAAATGCCTGGAGCCCATCTTCTTTCTGTCCCATTCTCACTCTTTCCTTTGCATCAGCAAAAAATACATGTCACTACTGTGAACCACATCAAAGAACTGATCTGGATCTCAGGACTGCTCCTTTCAGTGCACCTGTTGGCTTATGATGGCTTAATCTACAGTGAGAAAAGAAAGTCTTCACTTAAACTCTAAAAGATTTAAAAATTCCTACTGGCAAGATAAAGAAACCATACTGTTTCGGTAATATTAAGTCCCTTCTGAGTTTCTGAATATGGCTATTTTGATAGCATTTGTCTGCAGTCTACATTAATAAAATAAGAAATGGAACCATTCTAGCTGTAAACATGATGCAACTGAACACTGTACAACAAACTTTTATTCTACAAAAAAATAAAATAGCTGTTAAAAATTGATGGTATAACACATATGTACAGTAGCCAATTTATTAATGCTTGAAAGAGATTAACAAAGATGAAAAATCATTAAATAATACATTGTTTTATACCACTACCAACCAAATTGTTTAACATCTCTCACGTAGTAATTTACCTAAACCATCATACTATGAGCAATTCAGCATACTGCCAGTCCCAGTTTAGAAAAACAAAAACAGATTAACTTTCAGTTTTAAAGAGGCATTTAACAAAATGTTTGAAAAGAAAAGCTACTGCCAATATGTGTTTGATTCTGAGTATTTATGTGGTCTATATGACTGAAGCCTTTTCAAACTGCACATATTAAAATGAAATAAAGAAAATCTCTTACGTTCATAAAGTACCCTTTATAGCTATTTTGTGCATTTGGACTTCCACACAACCATATCCGCCTGACCAGAATACTACTAGTAGGTGGTGCAGCAGCATCAGCCAAGTTCTTTGAGCCAGAGTCTGCTCATGAAGGTATTTTACCTTAAACATTGTTCATCTCAAATCCCGAGACACGTTCTGGTAATAAACACATCAGCAAGGTCTATTACAAAGCAATAGTTATTTAATGCATACCTCACTACATCCTAATAACTACTACTTGCACAGTAGATAAAGAATCATTCATTCAAGTCCACTCTTTCAAAAGGCTACCTTCATTAAGCTGACAGTTTGTTTACTATCCAGAATAAAAGTCCTTGTAATTGAAAAACTGAACCATGACACAGCATGAAAAAATACTCCACCTCCCAGAGGGAGAGGGCAACACACACATGCGTAACTTGCTTCTACAAAGACATGCTTATGCTTTACACTCATGTGACATTCTCATACTTTGATCCCTTTGGGGGAAGCAGAAGGGGAATTAAAACTTGCATGTTAACGTTTCAATGTTAAAGATCAAAATTCTGATCTGAGCTAAAAATGTTTCTTCTACCAAAGGGGCATTCATGTAACAGAATCTACCCTTGGATCCTATTATGCAAAAGAAAAACAACTTTCTCAAAACTGAGTGAAAGGATGATTTCAGACACAGAATTTTAACAAAAGTTATGTTGAAAGAAGTTGGTGAAATGCACTTCAGTGAAACAAATTGAAAATCTGGCATTACCCTAGAGCCAAATCTTTCACCACCAATTTAAAGAATACACAAGCAGCAAAGTAGGTGAAACAGGAGAGAATAGCACTACTAATTTACCTAAGCAGCCAATTCATCTCAACAATTTAACAAGAGGTTCTACTCCAATATTAAGCCATCAAAACACAAAGCCCCCCTTATTTCTGTTAAAAACATGTAGGGTTTTTTAGACCAACAACAGCATTTTACTTTTCGTGCAACATTTCTGGACTTTGAATCACTAAAAACAAATAACCACAAAGTACTGGAACACTACCACTATCTATCCAGAATACCAAATATATTACAAAATAAGACAATGCAAATATTTGCTTAAGGTTTGGCTTCATGCATATCTGCATTTTAAAAAGTAAGCTAAAATCCTACTGCATATTCTTACAGTACATCATGTTCCACCTTCTAGAAGTAGCAAGAACATCATAACAATGAGCATGAGAAGGTAAATATAAGGTTGACAGTATTGCAGTGAAGTTTTGTTATCTTACTACCTAAAGAAGGTGAAAGGCAACTTTTTACAACCTAGTTTCATTTCAGTTTTATTGAACTGTCTACAGTATTCTGTGAGTGTGTGCACATACACAGGCACGCACAGAAAAGTGGTATCTACAAACAGTTTACACAAATATTTACATACATATATTATTTACATAAACTAATATGACTGCATGATTTTCGATCTAAAAACCATATGCTTCTTGCACATATAACTGTTGCATTGGTCTTACAAAAGTAATATAAACCTTTTGCAACGACTAGCTAAGCACATATTATAGCTGATTCCAAGTTTTTAGAGCTTGCAGGTTTTTAAAAAAATACAATACCTAGAACACTGTTATCAAACAAATATGCTTTATTGGCATCTAAAAACAAAATGCACCCAACATTAAAATGTATTTTTTCATTTTTTTAAACCCACTGCAGTACGAGGAACAAATCACAAACACTTACTTTAGAGAAAACAGAGACTATAGTGTAGATTTTACAAAATCACTTTTAATCTCTGTGTTATGCTCCTTATATAACATGGGCCATTTCATTTTCTGCCGAATTGTAGGAACATAAAATATCACAGCTTTGTCTATACTTTAAGATTCTGCAGCAGCCTAAAAACACGGACAAGATACACCAGCACCTGTTTTCAAGTATAACAATTTCGATAGCCAACCTAAGGGTAGTATCTAAAAAATTCCATTTTCTTCCATAGGAAGTCTTTGTTTGACAAGCTGTTATTTTATCTTTGTGAAATTAAAAGCAAGTGGGGGAAAATTTATGCTTTACCAGAGAAATAAAAAAAAATGTTTACCTACCATGTTCAAATTAAGAACAGTGTTCTATACAAGTCAGTTGTACAGTTATTTAAGTGAAAGATGAACATGAACATCAGATTAACTTAATTCTGGCAGACAAAAGTGAACTGCTACGGTCCAGTCAGCCATTTATCTATTACAGAGAGATGACAACTTTACAAAAGGTATCTTTTACCTACTGAGTGATGATTATGTCCCCTCAGTTTCTGTGCTTTCTACCACTGGTTCACTTTCTATATCAGCTTCTGTGTCACTCTTCTCTTTGTTTATCTCGACGGAAGATGTCAGTTTTTCATAAAGTTCTGGATCATCCTGCACCTGTGCAGTTGGTGGCTGACTTTCTGTCTCTGTATTTTCACCGTTTACCTGGGGCATATTATCGGCTTTGCGTTGGGAAGTGGCCCCATCAAAATATTCAAAAACCCGTGGATGTGGAGGGGGGATCCAGTTGTTTGACATTCTGTCTCTTCCAAACCTGTTCCCATTAATTTCTCTGCAAAAATTAAAATCTCTGTCATCCCTATCCCTCTGTCTTTCCCAGGGTCTTCTGCGGTCATCAAAATCTCTGTGAGCATCTTGTTCAAATCCTCTGTTCCAATTGGGACCACTTCTACTATCAAACCTATAGTTTACATGCCGAAACCTCTCTCTGTCTTCATGGAAGCCTTTAGGGCCACCATAAATAGGGAAGGCATGGTGCTCTCTTTCATCATAATCTCCTCTCTGTCCCCAGTGCTTGTCTGAATTGAAACCAAAATGCTCTCTTCGACCAAGGTTATCTATACCCGGTCTTCCAAAATTTTCTCTCATGTCTACATGTGGTCTTGCAAAGTGTTCTCTTCCATCTACTGGAGGCCTTCCTATGCCTTCTCTTGGATCAACTGGTGGTCGTCCAACAGAATCTCTGACATCCGCTGGAGATGGTCTGTTAAGATTATCTCTGTTTTCCACTGGAGGAAAGCGATAATCTCTGTCTCCTTCCTGCTGAATGTTATCACCTCCAAGCGGTAGTCTTTTCTCTGGATTAGAAATGCTATCAATGTTTTGTCTTCCTGGTGTTCCAAAAGGTCTTTCTGTTTGATTAAAAATATCTCCTGGAGGAAAAGGACCTCGAGGTGGTGGGTGAAGAGATGGATCAAGGATTGCTGGAGGAGGAATACTACGCTGCGGTGGCATTCCTGGCTGCATTAATGGAAACCTTGGTCCAGGCGAATGGGGCATTAGGCCTGGACGGATATCTATAAGAGGCATTCCCGGCATCCTTTGACTACTAATATTTAAATGAGGCATGTTTTGAACCCCAGCTGGATGCTGCATTGCCAGAAGTCCAGAACTACTTGAAATATTTGGTGGTGGCACTCCCATAAGTCCAGAACTACTTGAAACATTAGGTGGTGGCATTATGAGAAGCCCAGAGTTGCTCGAAACACTTGGTGGCTGTACTCCTACCAGAACTCCTGAGCTGCTTGAGACACTGGGTGGCTGCATTCCTGTCAGAAGGCCAGGGCTGCTTGAGACACTGGGTGGATGCACTCCAGCTAGAAGCCCCGAGCTACTGGAGACGTTTGGTGGTTGCACTCCAGCCATGAGTCCAGAGCTACTTGAGACACTGGGTGGCTGAACTCCACCAGCAAGAGAAGAGCTACTGGAGACAGTAGGTAGCTGCACTCCTCCTGCAAGACCAGAACTGCTTGAAACAGTTGGTGGTTGCACTCCTACAAGTCCAGAGCTGCTTGAAACACTGGGTGGCTGTACTCCTCCTGCAAGTCCAGAGCTACTTGAGACGCTGGGTGGTTGCCCTTCTCCAGTAATCCCAGAGCTGCTTGAGACGCTGGGTGGCTGCACTCCTCCAACGAGTCCAGAGCTACTCGAGACATCACTTTGCACTAAAATGCAGCAACAAGAACAACAGTTAATAGAAAATGCCAGTGTAACACATAGCATTCAAAACAAAATGCAGCTTAATTCATATTCAGTTAATTCATTCAGTGATGATACTGCTGACAAGACCTGTCTCAGTTTCTATAATGAACATACATAATTTTAATCACATTAGTGATAAACAGACATTATGCCACAGAAATGAGCGTCTCTACACACTAAAGAAGGTACAGCAGCTTAACATTGACAAATCCCACAGCCATCATCCAAATTATGCAAGGGAAGTATTAAAATCTTTGATATAATTCTATAAATTTTATACTATCCTACCCTCTCCTGCTCCCTTCTATTGCCACTTGTGTAGTAAGAATGCACTTTTAACAAGTTTTCTAAAGGGCTCCAAGTCTCAGCTTTATTCTTGAGTCTATGAAGAGAACATCTCTGAGCACAAGCTGCTAGAAACCAATGATCAGATGATGACGACAAAAATGGTTCCCACTACTGCACCAACTTAAATTGAAAATGATACCCTGTCTAAAACTTCCTACTCTGTAGTTATTAGTACAATGGACTACGATCTGAACCCCCCCCCCCCCAGAAGTAGGTAGTTTCTTGTATGCAATGGTATCAGACAATAAAGACATTTCTTACCAGATCTACTGTTTTCACTGGAAGAAATCTGAAGGTCTGCAAGATGTGACCCCTTTTCATCTGATTCTGGTTTGGTGATTGGCAGAGGATTAAAAACACTTCCAGCAGATAACGTTGGAGTAGCTAGATTGCTAGTAACTGTGCCAACTGGTAGAACAAGGCTAGTAAAAGGAACATCCTTCATTGTCTCTTGTGCAATTGGTAATGGAGGCTGGACTAAAGCTGTAGAGAAATATCAGAAATGTATCACAGTAATCATATATTCAAGCCTTCAAGATTAGTTTGGCAAAGGACAGGCTGACAAATCAAAATAAGTGAAATTAATTACCCTAAGTGTTACATTTTTTGATAATAATTTCTTACCCTCAATCAGCACTGTATTATTTAGTTTTTTGTAGAGACCATGAACTGCAGGCAACCTAAGCCATCAGTATTCTTGAACAGATATTTTTAAACATTAAATGAATACAGTTAAAACACTGAGCAAAAATAATTACGAATTATTCAGTGACTAACACCAAATAGCTCAAGTAACAGATACACCTGTTAGAGGCAGGTTTAAATATTGAACTATGCACACAAATAATAAATAATTAATTTGCTACATTATTTTTTCCCACTAACTCCACAGTAAGCTTTTCATAACACGCAAACAACTACTAGAAGAATCAAACTTACGTGTTGGAACAACTGGTGGGACAACAGGTGGCGGGACAACAGGTGGGGGGACCACAGGTGGAACTGGGGGAGGCATATAACCTGTATGGAAAAAACCCGACAAATTATTACAAGACAAGCAAATAAAGTTTTGCAGTAAAAGCTTGCCTACATGATCCTGAAAAGCTGCATCACTGAAGACTAGCAAACAACAAATGTATAGGAAGAGGTAACAGTGGTTATTGTTTTCAAAAACAACCCCATCTTTACTGTAGATGATCTGCATGTGCATCTTAAAGTGATTTCTGCCAGCAATATCCAAAGAAGAAAATGAAGAGTTTCAAAAGTTTCCAAAGAAAGGAGATTAATCTTAAGGATTTTAAAATTTTCATTTTTATGAAAGTTAAAAAAAAAATTCTGCTGTAATTCCTATTCTTGACAGAATACACTGGTAAAAATAATATTAAGTTAGACATAGGAAATTTCATACTAGATTAAAATTAAAGATTCAAAGGTTAACTGGTTCAAACAGTAACCAGTAGCTGATGGAAAACTATGCAAAGCAGGATGTACACAGAAGCATACAAACTGAGTATATTCATTACATACTCAACTTCATTTTTAGTAACTTACCTGGAGGTGGCTGCGAAGGGTTGAAACTCGCTCGCAAGAAGGGTGGAGGAGGAATTGCACTATAACCAGGAGGAGGGACAGACATTGTGACAGGAAACGCAGGTGGAACCAAGCTAACAGCAGGTACAGCTGGAGCTACTGGAATCTTTTTTCGTGGAAAGAAAAAACGAGCAACTTCAATACTTAACAGTATACAATGACATTGAAAGAGGGACAAACTGATTCGAGTGCAATTCATGTTAAGCCCTAAATGTACCAAAGGCTTTGTATATATTCTGCATACCCTGAAGAATTAAAGTGCATTCTGAAATGGTACCTACACTGCAGGTAAACAAGGACACTGGAAGAATCCTATGCTACCTTTTCTTTAGTCTAAAAGAACAGAAAAACACATGGTTAAACGCTGTATTATTCAGGAATAAAAATTTACCTATGGGAGAGAGGCGAATGCAGAAAGGGAGACAGATAGAGAACAGGAAGGAAAATGTAGATAGTGTGGCAAATTGGAAGCACTTAGAAAACAGTGATTCTATTCTCATTAGAAAATTTTACATATTTTAGAACAGTACTGAAAAGTTCAGTTTAGTGTATGTATTTATAAGGTTAATAATCCTGATGAAATCCTGAAAATTACTTAATATTTCTCAACATTCTGTTTGAGCTACGTGTTTAGATACAGTGCAGCATAATTGCAAGTAATTAGCAGCAGAATAAAAGCAATATATATCTATATTTAAATATATACTGATCACAGTGTACACTAGGAGACAGCTGAAAAAAATACTGAAGACAATTTTTGTGAAAAGAAAAAAGCTCAAAATTCAATGCAAGTAAATGCAAATACGTTAACTTTCATAGTAAGCTCAAGTATTGGAAATTTCTAGACACGTTAGGGAAGATAAAACAGTAATAATATGAATGCAAAAAAATGTGTACTAAGCAACTGCTTCTCATTTTACAATTTCATATAGTCATTATAAAAAAGATATAAAGAGTTTGACAAAAAGCATTTTTATTTATACTTGATAAACATTTGTAGTGTAATATACTGAAGAAAAATTACGCTGTATTTTTCTAGCCTTCCACAATACCTTGTTACTAACTGGATGTTAATAAAAATTCTCTGGTTCAACAGTAGGAAAAAAATACAGTGAAGACTCTTATGAATTACTGCATATGGAGTGCAACAGCACACTACTTGAATAATCAGACACTTTAAAGATGAGACCGTCCCTATAAAATCCTGCCCAAAATTACTGAGAAAATAATTAAACTTACATTCAAAGCTGATATGGGGAAAAGCACATTGGTAGAGAAGAAACAAGCCCAAGTGAAAAAAAGATTACTGCATTGCATAGCTTACAGCAGGATGCTTTGCTCTATAAGCAAAATACTTTCTGTAGGCTCATTTTAATTTCTCCTTAAAAAACTAATGTGCCAGTATTTTATTTTTTTTTTTACAATTGCTCTGTCTTCAACAGTTAAGCCTTCATTTGAGATTGTACACAAGTTTGGGATATGTTGTGCAAGAATCTAAAGATTTTGCTCAACCACGGCAACTGATTCTACTCTAAAATATTTCAGAAAGAAACACACATGGGCATAGGACTTAAGTATTTTTGATTTAAGTAATTTAACTCAGCATTAAAATTTATCTATATTGAATAAAAAGCTTGTCCTCCAGTTCTGTGGGTTTTTGCAAACTCAAGACCAATACAAACCTGCAGCATAGTGACTGGTTGCGTGTAAGCTTCTGTCTGCGTTGTAATAACTGTACTCTTATCAACTGCAGCACTCTGTGTAGTTTGAATATTTTCTTTAGCAGCTTCTGAGCTTCTGGCTGTTTCCCATTCTTAAAAAAAAGGTATATTTTTAATGTAAAAAGAAAATAAATATATTATTTTTGTTTAAATACTAAAAAGTCCTCTTCCTTCTTAAACAATAAATTTTAATCTGGTATCTATACAGATTCATTACAAATAACCCCCAAACTTATTATGAAGAGAAGCAAGTGCTATTATTTATTATTATATAATTTAAAGAATGTAAAATATCTTTAATCACCTGCAATACTCTGTTGAATTAAGACTGTATACAAATTGATTTTTCAAAACTTGCCAATTTTTTTCACTAATCTTTCCGTTAATAATTTGTAATATAAAGCATGCTCCAGTTCTCTAAAAACTGTTGTTAACATATCTGTGTTATCAGCTGGCTACTGTACAATGACAGAGAATATTAAACAAACCTCACCCCAACCCCCATTTCTTTCTTCTGCCACTTCCTCAAAAAGTTTTGTTTCTCAAGTATAACATAGTGAATGTATTTCAGTAGTGTTCCATGTTTTAATTTTTCTGTCGTTTATATTCAGTTTTTACTCAAAGCAAGACTGCTTTTTTACCTGAAAAATTATTGTCGCTATTACAAAACAGTCTTAATCTAGTGTTTACTTCAGTATAGTGCAGTCATTTGGTGCTAGATCCATCTCCAGAAAGCAGAGGACTCGTGAATCTTTTACAAACCTAAGAAACCTCTCAGTTACCTGGGTTTCAGAGTAAGGTCTAACATTACTTGCTCTCCTGTCTCTTCAAGTTTATGGAGGAAATACCTTAACGTTCAGCTAAGCTGTGCCTATTTGGACAAGTTCCAACTTAAGTCTTATACCTGAATATGAGACTTTTCATAACCACAAGCAGATCATTATTTCTAGACAAATTAATATTTTACATACTTGGAAACGAGTAAACTGTAAATTCATAACTGTTTTTAAAAAATGCTAACTTTATTAACTTGCTTAAATTAACTCTCCTTTGTCACCAATTCCTCATTGTCATGACAATCAACTAGTTACTCATCTACAAAGACAATCTAGATTTCATGATTACAGTGCCATTTATATTGTAAACAAGTAGCTAGTAAAATATGTAAATTGAAAGAGACTACATATTACCTAAAACAATAAACTTTGAGGATTTGCAATTACCACAATAAATAAGTTTTCTAACTATCAGAATCACTGTTAACATCTGTACCTGTATTTACTGTTTCCTGATCAATCATGCCACCTTCAGCAAAGCCCTCCAAATCATCCAATTTTACTTTCTCCCAAGGAATATATGAAACTCCCAGATCCACATCCCAGAATTGCTTGTATTCTGTTTTCACACCTTTGTTCAAAGCCCAGGCAATCTAAAAATAAAACCCAACCAGATAATCTGGTTAAATCATATAATCTGTGAACAGAATATTTCAGATAATTTCCTTCATGTTTCTGTCACTGCAGATCAATCTTCAGTGTCTATTTATTAAAGTTTTTAAAAGTTTTTAATTTTAAATGAACCTGTAGGAAGTTTACCTGGGCTCTGCAACACATATGTGGAAGATCAATTACATCAAAAAGCTTAAATTTGTTCTACATTAATTCTAACATATATATGGGGAAATTAAAAATACAGTATTTCAAGGACTCATCCTAAAGCATCAAAGAAAGTAGAAAAATCCACAACATTTAATCATATACTAAGATTACTGTAAAATTTAATATTAAGTGATCCATATGGTCAGGTACTGGACTTAGGTTGTTTACAGCCTTGTACTCTTACTACTAGCACGCATGTAAAATGTTCTCCAAGTATTTCCTAGGTATCAAGTCGTAATTTCATTTTACTATCTTTCATATCGCCTGTTAAAAGCTGCATTTTAGAGAGAGAGGAAAGAAAACAATTTACATCTTACTGCTTCATTATCCTTCCCTATGTTGTACGTTTGAATGAACAGCTGCTAAATGACAAATCATCATATTAAAACTGTACTGCATTTGAAATAGACAGCATCCTTAGATTAAAATCAACTTACCTTAATAATTTTAGATCCTATTTTATAGGACCCAGAACTAAGTTTCTGAAGAGCACGATATGCATCTTGTCTGTGAACCATACAGACATAAGCACAACCTCTTGGGGGAATCATCTATGGAAAAAAAGCAATGGTCTTAAAAAGTAGGAAAACCAGTACTTCAGATTACGTAACTACACTGAGTGAATACTCATACTAAAAAAGGAAAGGCTTACACTGTAAACAATCATCACCTTAATCAGCAACATTAACAATTTTGAGCATCAACAAAACTTAAGACTGTTATTGGCAGGGTACTTCAGTTATAACATTTTCAAGAAGCAGCAGCAAGCTGAAGAATAGATGCTAAAAATGACATGAAAGATTTCAACAACATGGAGCAGGCAAGAACTGGGAGCTATACTATGACAACTGCAGAAAATCAGAGGTTGCGACCTCTTATAAAGCTCCACACACTGCAAGCTGAGCAACAACCCTTCACCAAGGTGCAAACTCTGTGATTAAAAGTACCTTGCACTTTTGAAGGGTAGACTCCTCATTCCTGAAGTGTGATTTCCACTAGCTTTAATGTTTTATTTAGGAAAGAGAAGTATGATGTGGCATGTAATCTTTGAAAGTTTGCAAATCATGTATGACAACTGCTTATTTTAGTTTTAGTCAAAAATATAGGTGTGCTTTTATGTTGGTTAGGAACACACAATAACATAACGAAAAAAATGTGTAAGATGACAGATTTTAATGCAGTTCTTATAAAAATATGCAAATCAAAATGAGGCTTAAGTGTCAGGCTATGGGGTTTTTTTGACTTGTGAAGCTTTTTAAAAGAAAACCTATTTTGCCACAAAACCTACTCCTTATTAATTATATATTTGAATATATTAACGGGATAGGAAAAATAGTAAAAATACTATCTGAAATGAATTAAATTGCATGAGAAGCACTTTAAAACTGCTGGAGCAAAAGACAAAAACCCCAAATTTCTCTCATGCATATATGTTACTTTAGGAGAAAAATACCTTCTCTTGAAGCTGAATTATAGGCAACAGTGAAGTACGACTCTAAATATCTAAACCTTAATTACTCCAAATAATGACAGAAGTATCTCCAAATTATAAGCATCTTTTTAATTGTCATATTTAGAATAAACACTTGCTTACAGTACAATTTCTTTTCTTCTCAATGTTTTATCCACATTGATTCCACTTAAGGAACGCTGTGTATGGAACGTAACCAAGAACAATGTGGATATGTTTGTGTTCATTAGTCCAAGGAAAAATGATACCTGCCTCATGCCACATAACAAAAAGAGAAACGGCATAACTTATTTGTTAAGACCCTGGTTTAAAAAACTGTGTAAATTGTTAGTGCTTTGGAAAAGCCATTTTAACATGAAATGTACTGTCTTTATTGCTTCAAAAGACAGTACATGGAAACCAACAAGCAAATATCATAGCCACAGTTTTTAAACAGTGATAAAAAACAGTCTCCTAAATACAAGCTTAAGCTGCTAAAAGGAATTCAGAGGCGTAAGCATGTTTAAGTTACTTGTCTGTAATCCCTGAAAATGCATGATAACATGCTTACTTACATTAATCGACTCTATTTGTCCAAATTCTTCAAACAAGTTAGTTAAATCTTGCTGTGTAGCCTTCTTGTCTACTTGACCTACCCAAAGAGTAGTACTGCAAACTGTCAAGAGACACATTCACGTCAATCCAAATACTAGAACGTTAGCTTATGAAATACTCTACAGCATGGATATAAAAGGCTTTACAATTAGACAGAAATCACTGACCAAAAAGCAAGAATAGTAAATCTGTTACTTACTATATAGAGATTAAGCACATTAACAAAAATGTTAAGGGTTAAAAGAAACCAACCAGATATTCACTACAAATGTTCACTCTTCTTTTTTAATTTTCTTTTAAACAAAAGAGTTGCTTTAAAAGAAATGAAAAAATAAAATTCTGTAGATTATTAGCTAAAGGTAAACTGCAGTAGAAATTATGGGGGCAGGGTGGCACAAAAAAAATCATTACTATTCCATGTTCCATAAAAAACATGCCTTTAGGATTTAAAGTCAGTTTTAATGAAGTAGGACTAAGTTCTAACTGGCTAGAAGCATATTACAGAAGGAACTTAACTGCAGTTATTATGCACTGCATTTTCACCTGAAAGAAATGGAAACTATACTTTTACTTTACCTTGGGGAACATCCCAGAAAGACAAACATGGCTGAGGCCCACCATTGAGCTGAAGATGTCCATGATACTTCTGACTCTTGTCAATTCCACCACAAGCCCTGATCCCTGCAATCTGTCTCCCAAATGCCTACCCCAACCCCCTCGCCAAATATAAACCCTCACTGACGTGAGCTAAAACTTCCTTCTCCCATATGTTCATGGTTCCAATTCTTTTGTCTCCCAATTATTACCCAATCTACGTGTGCAAGCCTTGACACAGTCATAGCAGTTACTTCCACTTAACACAAGGTGATCTAAGCAAGAGATTAGGGCAATATGGGTCATTTTCCTCAAATAACTTAATACCGTGAATAATCCACCCAGGATCTTAAAGGATCTAAGGCAGAACCAAACCAGACAACCTGGATCTCTTGGGCCTGCCCTAACGTGAACACAAGAAACATCCTTTCTTCATCATGATCTTGATACATCACACATCCCTTTCTGTACCAATCTCGGTGTACCAAACTGGAAACCAGTTTTGTGCATTCCTCTGACAACTAACATTTTCAATTTACAGCAGTACTCAGCAGTACTGAGAATGACTAGCCTTAAGATTTCTCTTGGACAAAACTTGTTCCTCACATGCTTGTAGATGGCCCTTTTGATTCTCATGGTGTTAAGCTCTATGAAACAATTCTTCAGACCTCAGCAAGTGATAACAGTGGCTGTCACTGAAAAAAATTTCATGAAGTAAAATGTTTGTCAAGTGAATTACCTATTTATTTATTTACACCCCCCAACCAAAGTTTCCACACTTTACCTGGCCTTCTTAACATCTCCTTTCCATGACCTGGGTCACTTCACAGGACCTAAACTGCAGCTGCTGTTCATCAGGTTACTTAACATCCCCCTTCCACTCAGTTCCCACCCATTCTGATTATAGCTCCCTGCTTTGTGAACTACTGTGAGAAATCTACACCATAAAACTGATTTGCCTCTTTTCACGTGAAAAGCCAGAGAAGAAAAAATTATACATCTAAACTGTAGCGCAGTCCTGAGCTTAAAGCCACCTTGGAATGATGTAAAATATTAATGTGAAGAGAACAGAACATTCTTTCCTTTGCAAAAATGAACTTTGAACTATTTAACTTGTCAGATAAATGATATAGTTTTAAAACACAAAATAAATGCAAAACTACATCAGAAACTGTGTATAAACTATCTAAACAAAGTTAAATTTGGGAACACAAGTTCATTACAAAAATAAATTAAGTACAATTATGCATCCCAAGAATCCAGAGTCCTGCTAAGAGCAGGAATGGGATATACTGACACAGTAGCAGATGACTACACCCAATTTCACTGTTTCAAGTGCTCCTCTCAAAATACATTCCCTTTGATTTAAGCAACTGTGTGGAGAAAGTTCTCCTTCTCCCTGCTATCCTCCTCCTTTTTAGTATGTAAATTCTCTGTAGAAACGACAGTAGTGCACAGCGGCACTCTGCAGAAGCTGAAATCCAATTGGTATTTGGATACCTTCTTAAGATACAACCATTATAGTCTGTCTTATGATAGAAAATTACTTGTTTCACATTTCCACTTGCTTTGGCTCTATATTCCTGTGATAAAAAGCACTCTAAAAGTTTAACAAAACTGGCCTCTATTTAAGATATTCAGCAAAGCGTCCAAAGTGTGTACCACACACTTAAAATGTCTTATCAGTGTACCAATTTTCAGGTCAAGCACTGATCATCTTCAAATGCCCCACAGAAGACAGCATTAAAGAAAAAGCAGATTGTAACTTAGGGACAGCCCTTGCTACTCGCCGTTCAGAAGTAAAATCATTAGCGCAACAGTATGAGTAAAATCATCAGTAGAACAGTATGATACTTGTTTTCCTCTAAGATGAAAGATATACCTAAGTTGTAAGAAACGTTGGAAATTAAACATAAAAAAGATTATGGTTATTGTATTTTATAACAGTACTCAGGCTATATCTTGTTTTTTCAATGAAAAACAAAGCCTTTTTTCCCTTTAATACTCCATTATCAAAACAATAAGCAGCTGCCACTTACCACTTAGTGTTTTTGAACGTATAGGAGGCAATCCCTTTTTCTGACGTTCTTTTTCCCTTTCCCTAGCCCTTCTTTCACTGGAATATGACCGAGACGACTTTCTCTTCCTTTCTCTTGATCTCGAGCGTGAACGTTTTCTGTGTTTACGCTTACGAGAACCAGATCGTGATCTAGACCTCCGTTTCCTTGGTGACCTACAAAATACTTAATTTCAGTATGCTGAGTTAAAAAACCCCAAAATTCTGATTTAGTTATCTTTTAACTACAAACTTTAAACATGATACAGACACTTCTGTTATATTCACTCAAACTGCTTCAGGAAATAAACTTTATGCCAGTAGTGCAAGGAATAGAACATACACCTTGAGCTTAAAACAAAACAAAACACATACAAAGAGTTCCATAACAGTATCTATTTTTCTGGCATAGAAAACCTGACCAACTGCTAGCATTAGTTATTTTTGTTACCTGAACAGGTCTTAAAAAAAAATTAAAGTAGAGCACAGATATGCAAAATGAACTGTCACACAGAAAGTCTGCATCTAACACACAAATATTAAATGAACACTCTTTTTTTTCATTGACAAAAACCGGTCATGACAATTTTGGAAAATATGGAATTGAGAGTGATAATCACAAATTGCAACTTTGTTTCAGAAAACCTTCATTTACTTAATACAAGTTAATTACAAAACCTTGAACGAGATCTTGAACGAGTTCTTGATCTTGAACGAACAGCTGATTTCTTTTCTTCTTGTTCAAAAATCTCTTCTTCAGCGACATCCTGTCCTTCATCTATATCCATGTCCTGAGGTCAGACATAACAGATGTTCGATAACATTTAATAAATATAGTCACAATGTATATGACTATATTAAAGCATATATCCATATTACTCATTTTTAAATCATCTTCCTATGTGTTTTCCTTTCAACTTCTGTAATCAAATTTAAAATACGTTTTACCTGTTGTTGAATATCCATTGAATCATCTACATTTGTTTCCACTTCTAAAAATTGCTGCTGACTACTCCCTTGTGATGGTGAGGCAGAGTGCTCTGAACCAAAATTTCCTTCTTGATTCTCCTCAGGGCTTGCCTAAATAACAAATAATAATGTATCATAAAAAGCCTCATAATTCAAAATGCTTACTGTGTCAAAAGGTAACAGTACCTAAAACAAGTGTTCTAATACTTCTGAAAAACTATTTATCAAGTTTCTCTTATTTTCCCCACTTCCCATTAATGTGAAAGCTTAACTAGATGTCATTCCATTCCATTCCATTCCTTTTTTTGGTATCATCCTTAAATACAAAACTTGGAAATAATTAATATTCCTGACTACAAAAAAAATTACTATTTGCTGAATCAAAAAACCAAAGTACAGTATTTGTTGCTTCATTTAGCTGGCTTGAAAACAAAAACTCACAGGACAAACAACAGTGCTGGCAGCCATCTGTACCGTAACACTGAAAGATACCCATTGGTCATCCATGCACATGCATTAATAAATTATATGCTGTTATTAATATAATGGAAATATTTGCAATACCAATTGAACTAGTTAAAAAATTTACAATTAACTCCAAAATTTCTTACAGTGTATGATTTAAGACAAGTAATTACTACAAGATTAGGGAGGGTGTTGTGTCATTTACGTCAGCATGTCAATTATGAGACCTAACAAGACAAGCAGTTCTGAAAAACCACCAAAACTAAAAAATGTAAAATACTAAATGTATTGTTGATTTGCTAAAGAAGAAACTATAATAGCCTGTACACTGGATTGAAAGCACAGATTTGGAATAAATATCTGTAAGATATGAAAGAAATTCAAGAAATACAGGAAATGCAATGAAAATACTCAGAAATGCTATCAGGACAATTTTGAAAAGTAATTTTAAACCTATAATCCAATATTGCAGGTAAAACATTTCAGTGATTCTCATTACATTTTCACTTTAATTAAACAAATGCTAGATATTCTATCTGCCAGGAGAATTGTAGAAAGTTAGCAGAATGACAGGTAATACCAAGGTTTTTTTGTTTTGTGTTCATATTTTTAAACATCTTATAATGACAGTTTGCAGAAGAATAAAAAAATTCTACTATAATTCAATTAATGCATTTTCCTAACATCATCCATTTTGTCTCATTTTCCCTTTATTTAATTATTCTTCAATAATCTGTTGATATCAATTCCTACATTTCTTGTTGCTACTTCTGCCTTTTATCCTCTCCCTCTGCTCCTAATCAGATGCTTAATAATTTTGTGTTTTATCTTTCCTTCTCCTCCCTTAATCTTTCTCACTGATGCTTAAACATGGAATTAAAGAAAATCTTCCTTGTAACATGCTGCAGACGTTACAGAGTAGTTCCAACAGAAGTCTGTATCTTTTAGGTGCTATCAAGGTGAAAATAACACTTCCTCTCTGCACTGACTAGACAAGAAGCTGAGCGGACCTGAAGGAAACAACTTCTGGACTTGGAATAGAAGATCAAATAGTAACGGGTGAGTCATATGAACATTCCACGCATGAATGTACTGTAACTTAATTTCATAGATGAAATTAATTTAAACTCTAATTCTGCTTATTTTACAATAAGGTAGGCATTCAGCATTTTTATTTTCAAATTAGATAGTTACTTTTAGATACGTCGCATCAAAAGCTCCTAAAACAGATGCACTCTTTGAAGTTATATTCCTTTACAACATTTTTTAGTGTTTAAAGCCAGAAATTGCTACATCACCACCAACATCAAAAACTATTTAGTCTGTAGCTATGTTGTACAAATTTTCTCAGTTACTGCACTTAAATGAGAAATGAAAATAAAACTTAGTAAAATAAAGCAGTAGAATAATACCTAGTAAAAATTAAATCATTATTTTTCTAAACAATTAAAAACTCAAAGTCACAAATTCAGAACTCGGAAGACGTTTTTGACTGAAAGCTGAGCGAATGCACCTTTGCATAAGTTAAACTAAAATCCCCAACAGTTGTTTGTTAAGTTTGTGGTCCTTTAGATTTTCTTTCAATCTAAGATTTCTATTTTACTGTGAAACTAGATCCAAATACTTCACAGGAAGCCCACTTTGTATCTGGTCAGTATCAAGACAGAATAAACTTTTGGGTTTTTTTCTAACGGGATCAGGAGGGGAAAAGAACAGCTAAATACCAAAGACTAACCTCAGAAGAAATAAGTCAATTTACTTCAGTGTAGAGTAGAGAGGACCCAATTCACATAGTTAAGAAGAAATCTTGGGTCATCTTGAGCATCAGTTCTTAATTAATCATTTCTCAGGAAATATGTGATTCTATTCTTTAGGTCAGATTCTTCAACAGATGAGACATTTATTAGTCAAGACTTAAAGCTTTGTAGGGTAAATTAAAGTTATCTTCAATCTCTATTCTGTTCTTTGATGGTTCTGCAGCAGCAGCTTGCATGCTGCTCTCCCTTCACAGACAGAAGCATAATCACTTCAGTGCTCACCACCTCCTTCCTGACAGCAAGGAAAAAGCTTTTTCCCCTCCCATACAGAGCGCTGAACAATCAAAGCATGTCAGTCTACCTCGGCTAAAGGGTACTCTTTCCTAAGAGAAACAAAATGTACACCCCACACATTTGGTTGTTGTTTTTTTTTCCTGCCTTAAGCACTTCCATCCGCTTATTTCACTTACTCTGCAAGCTTCTGTTATTAGATGATCAGATAGTGACAAAGACCTTCATTATAAGAGAAGTGTCAGTAACAAGACAATTTTTTTTTGTCCCAGAGTATGAATTTTTTATCAGTGGAGAACATAATTATTACAACAGCCACAAGATGGAGTTCTTACCTTTTGAGGCTGCTGTTGCTCCAGAAGCTGTTGTCTGAGATGTTCTAAATTTTGTTGCTGTAGCTGTTCAGCTAGTTGGTGAAAAAGCGAGTTGTTCACAGATTCTGGTACTAAAGGCCTAAAATGAAATCATTTAAATAAAAAAAACACAACAGTTTTCTCTTGATTTAAATAGTTCGTAAACAGGTCTTCACAATTGAGTTTTAAGTTTAACTAAAAATACAAAATAATGAAGACAACGTAGCTAGTTCCACCTTCTGTTAATCACCATTATCATATTAACGCTATGAATATAACAAAGCAAAGAACGTGCTGACTTTAAGATGAAGTCAACAAAACTTCTGGCACAAAGACTTATATTGAATATTTTTTAAATGTATACGTTCCATTAACTTAGTAAACTGCCTTTTCTCTTCCTACTGTTTCAGTATACTTATGCTCTGAAAGAAACAGTATTTTCCTTACTATTTAATCCTAATGTTCAACTAGTGTCAGGCAAATTTTAGCATTTTTCCATAAGAAACATAGCTTGATCTTACAGTTGGGAAGTGGGAGTTTCCTTTTTAGGCTCTTCATTTTGTTCAGATTCTTCCCCAAAGTCAAACCTGTCCATCAGCTTCTAGGAGAAAGCAAAATAAGCATTACTGAGTACTCCTTATAAGTCCCATTATGTATATTTACTTTTCAAAAGAAAAATGCTCTTATTTCTCAACTAAAAAAAAAAAAAGAAAAAAAAAAGTTTAGCAAATAACCTGAATAGAAAATTCAATGTCATACTGCTATTGCTACCAAACTCCTGAATGGATCAAATACAAAATTTTGTCCATGGCTTCCTTGAGCTCTGGATGCTGTTACAAGTACAATCACACGTTCTTTTCCATAGTAAGTAACAACTAGTTTGGAGGAAGGCTTAAAGTAAAGATTAATTTTATGTAATGGTACCTTTAATTAGAAGAAATTACTATGAAGAGGCCAATTATTCAATCCTTTGGCAATCAGCAAACTGCTCTGCTCATATCAAGAGAAGACCTACAGCTTGATTACTCTGCAAAGAATTACTGTATTTTCAGACACATGTGTCATTTAGATAACCTGAATTCCTTCAAATATACTGCTCCTTGAAAACAACTTCTCACAGTCTGCAAAAAATCAAAGCAAGCAGTTATCGTGTAAGAGGAATAAGCCTCCAGAGGGATAAAAAGAAAGGTATCTGATGGGGAGAAAGAAAAACTTTGATAATCTTCCTGTTTTATCTGTAAAGATGTCTACACTGTAGTCCTGCTGGAAAAAAAAAAGTTTGTTTTGTTTATTAATTTTAAACAGCCTGGAAGCATTTCAGTAGCATTTTACTTTCTTGAAGACAAAACTAAAGAACAAGCATAAAGAAATACAACATTACTGTCACTGAGATTGTCTTTTTTCAGTAACTATGCATTGATAGAGCAGTGCTATCAAACCCATGTCCATGCATCTTTACACTTTGGAAGTTTTCTGAAAAGCAGAGTTAATGCTGTACTACAAACTGCTGTAACTTCTTCTCAATCCCTGGTTTCAGAAGAAAAAAAACAAGAGGATGAGAACACAGGGCAGTCATTTTGAAATACCAAGGCAAAAATGTCTCCAGTAACAAGCCATGATGATTCAGTAGTCCATTTTCTTTCTCAGGATGCTCTATTCACTCTCAATTACTGGAGTCCAGCAAGAAGAACAAAGCATAAGCTAACTAAGACTGATCAATCAAGATTTTTTAGAACTATTTTCCCAATGAAATAATCCAATATATATGAAAGCAGGACTGAATACATCTCTGAGAAAACACAGCAGAAACATAAACCATCAAGCTTATGTGAGACGGGATGCTAAAATCCAGAGTAACCTTCAGCATATATATCTAATCCATTTAAAGCAAGATGGCTGCCACCTTTTTTTTTTCCATGCTGTTAGAAAATTTTCAAGTAAAGCATTTGCAAAATGTTGCTCCACTTAAAAAAAAGAAAAAAAAAAAATGCATTTTAGAAAAACAACCAGTCTCATCTGGAAGAGAAAACCAAAGAACTTCCAGCCAAGACTGGTAAATGTGCAGCATGATTTTTGTTTAAATTAGTTTTAAATAACATAGTAGATATTAAAAGGAAAAATCTGAACTGAAGTATCTTGGGTTTTAAATAAATTGTAACACAATACTCCCTACAATAAAGCAATAGAAATTAAAACAAATTAAATATTAGGATACCTAGGTTAACCCACCACACACAGGCATATAAAAGTATAGAACTTTCCATGAATGCTACATCTGTTACTTTAATTACCTAAGAAGAGAACATGTTCAGAAAAGGCAATGGGAATGATTAAAGACATGAAAAAACCTTTTTATTCCAAAGGAAACAAAGTTCTTCTTAAGGATCAGGATATTCTCTTTAAAATGAAAATAAAAGGAATAGAACATAAATGTGTAAGAAATGTTGATCAAAAAAAAAATCTTTCTTTATCATAACACATGGATATGGTCATGTAGCAAGATTACAAAACATGCACATTTGATGTTGAGAAAGAAAGGAATTTTTCATGTAATGCATATTAATTTGTGCAACTTATTACCACAAGATACTGTGGAACTCTTTTCAAGAGCTTGAAAACAAAGGATTGGAAGAACTGCCAAATTTATTAAAAATAGGGATTTTTTTTTTTTTTAAAGAAGATGGATACTTATGTATTCATCAGAAATATTTTCCTGCACTATTTATATTTGTTATCCAATTCACCATCATTATATCATGGAATAAGAACTAAGCTTCACAGTTTTCTTTGGATCTCAATGCTTACTGTTTATTTATCATAAAAGCTGTCTTTTTTTAATGTCTGCCAACTCAGAACATTTGCCTTTTGGACACTGCCTTCAACTATGTAAGTATTTCTGTATCCACATCATGGCTCCATCCTCCATTCTCTGAACTCCATCACAAGTCTATTCAGTATCTTCTACAGAAACTACTCAATATTTCTTATTACTGCTTTCAGGAATTCCTAGATTCTCTAATTTTGCTGCTGCAGCTTTTTTAAGATGTTCAGGATTGGTCACTGGACCTCAGGTAAGAATACTTCATCAATTTCTACTAGATGACAGTATCTCTTCTGCCCCATTCTTCATAAATCTTAGTATCACAGGACAGTCCAAGTTGAAAGGGACTTCAGCAGGTCTGTCCAACTTTCTGCTAACAGCAAGCTTAGCTGTGAGCTCAAATCAGGTTACTGATGGCTTTATCCAGTTGAGTCTTGGAAACATCTTAGTTTCCAACATCTGAGACTGCATAATCTTTC
The DNA here is from genome assembly GCF_000737465.1 of Haliaeetus leucocephalus. Lineage (NCBI taxonomy): Eukaryota > Metazoa > Chordata > Aves > Accipitriformes > Accipitridae > Haliaeetus > Haliaeetus leucocephalus. The sequence goes on from NW_010973255.1 coordinate 2,086,093, forward strand.
CAAGCAACCTATTCCAGTGCTTGACTGTCCTTATAGGAAAAAAAGGTTTTCCTTATACCCAGGCTGAACCCCTTCATTTTGATTTCTGTCTGTTGTCTATAATCCTGCTGCTATGCCATGCTGTGAAGAGCCTGGCTTCACCTTGCTGACCTTCCATAGGTGCCAGAGGGGCTGCTGTTAGGTCTCCCCCAAAAGCTGCCTCTGCCCCAGGCTGAACCAGCTCCAGTCCTTCACAGGCCAAGTGCTCCAGCTCTGACCATTTTGGTGGTCCTCCACTGAACTCACTCCAGTTTGTCAATGTCCTCCCTGTATGGGGGTGGGGGCAGCAAAACTAGATGTGATACTCTAGATGCAGTCTAGAATAGATAGGATGTCTAGATGGTACGATCATTTCCATCAATCACCTGGCTATTCTCCTGTTCACACCACCCACTATGTTGTTGGCCCTCTGCTGCCAGGGCAATCTGCTGGCCCATGCTCTGTTGTTCTAAGTAGACTTGTTAACAACTTGTTTTCTTATAAAGACTAGAACCTCAGAAATCAAGCAACTGTATGTCTGGTACTCAAACAAAGGCTGTTAATCTAGTGTTCCTGCTCATTGTACTGTTCTGACACCTTGGTTTTTGATACTTGTATCTTTAACACTATTGTCACCTGCAATTGAGGCATTTTGTGTTAAATATAAAACTACTGCAAGGTCTCTGAAATGCATACAAAAACTCCAGAACTTCAGAGCATCCTGGAGGATCACTAACAAAGATCTAGATTTGTTGCCAGGAGGCAAAGCATACCCAGAAATTTTCCTCTTAAAACTACAAACCAGATTTATTATTTTATTTGGGCATGCTATTCGGGCTTTGTTACTAGTTACTCTGAAGTAGTTCCAGTCTGGCCCTGTTGACTGAGTGCTCATTAGGAGTTGCAGTGTATCTTTTGCTTTAGCTTAATCCAAATAAATCTACTTTATGCACTCAAGATTGCTCTGCAATGCAAAACAATTTTTGGTACACATAAACAATCAAAAGCATGCTCCTGATTCAAACTAAAACACTGATGCAGATGCTTCCTATAAAAGTAAACATTGCCTTTTTAACTCTGTTTAAGGCTGCCGTGTCTAGTAAAAAAATTATACAATTACTTATAGAATAAAATGGAAGCAAAGAGTCTAATAAATAGAACTATATCATTACAACTCATAGTCTTCAGCTATTAAGAAGCAGGATTCGGGTTGCAGGTGATATTGGTGCTGAGAAACCATTAAAAAAAGCAAGGAAAATTATTGTCCCCAAAACTTATCATTGCAAAAATAAGATTGCTCACTAATATATATATATATATATATATATTAATATATACTCTTATATAATACCTACATTCAGAAATCCTCAAACTTCAAAAAAAGGAGAAAATAGGAATGGTAGCACCAATGTTTTATTAAAAAAATAATAAAATGAGGAAATTCTAAACCAACATGCTATTTCTGCAAAGCAGCCTAAACAGCCTTCAAGTAAAAGCCTCAATGGACTAACAAGATATACATTATCAGTTCATTCACAGATGCTACAGAACACTGAACAAGGAATTTGAGATGTATTATAATCTAACACTACTTGTATAATGCAGAACTGAGGTACGATCACATACTATAATAGCAACTCTTCCATAGCTTACAAGAACAAATCAACACAATCTACTGAAAGCTTGTAAATTATCACACTGCCCCAAGAATTCCTTCCACAACACTTACCTTCAAAGTTCCAGAAATCACAATCACGTACATTCACTCTGCTGACAACTTTCATGACAAGACGAATCCGGCATACTATTACTGGCATAAACTAACTAAAGAGCATCAGGCTGAACTCACTCAAGGCATATAAACATCTCATCAGAATGCCACTTCCTTCAATTTGCTCCAGTTAAGTAGTCCAACATTCAGGACAGCCACATCTATGAGTACACCTATCCATATAAATGCTGGAATTGAAGTCTGTGAAATAAAACCACAATACTTCATACCCCTAATTACTTTTTGTATCTAAATGTTAAGGCAGTCCCTATTAACTAATGCATTCATTCCCTGTGATTATACCCTACTAAAGTTGATGGTTACAGCTGTGATACAGCATGAGTACAGGCCATTTTTTTCCTGACGTATTTTTACAGCTGCATTACTTCATTAGTAATGACAACTCTCTTATTTCAGAGATTTGAGTTTAGCTGAGCAAATTCTAGAAATATAAGATAAATTGATGTCAAACTTCAAACTCAGCACTTGTCAAGTTCTGAGCAGCTAATTGCCTGAAAGAGAAATTTTTTGGGTTTGGGGGGGGAAAAAAAAAAAAAAAAAAAAAAGTTTTTCGCTTCTCTGACTTCCTTATTATTTATTCACTCCAGGACAATCCTACAGGTATTACCCACAAGCTGCTTCTTCCAAAGATAATGGAACAAGATTTATTTGTTTAATCTCTGAGTAGAAGTTCTTCCTTTTTTTATTCTACTGATCTTATACTACTACTACTAATTGTCAGCATGGTTATTGCTACCTGGCATTCAACTATATTAGTCTTCTCAAAACTCCTGCATTCTGTATTTTATTTTTTTTAAGATAGGCTCGTATGTTGCAACACACACTAAGTTTCTTTACCTACAGGGTTTCTTTTTTACATTTTGACATCCTTTAAAAGGTGTCACATGACTAGTTTTAAGTACAGTCATAAACTTATTTCTTCACTTACTGTCACTTTGTGGCTAAGATTAGAAATTTTCTTGGCACTTACAATGTAAGAAAACTACAAGTTCAATCACGTTTTACTCTTTTGGGAAAACAGCATATATAAATTTCTGCATGTTTCCCTTTCATTAACTGGTAAGAAATCATTTCCTACCTCAGATCATAAACACAAGAAGGGGAAATACAAGACATGCTCAATTCTCACCACTGTGTTACAAAGGGTGAAGAAAAACATATAACAATGGCTTAACCTTGCTAAATCAAATCCATCTTCATACTCGATGACCCTTATGGGTCCCTTCCAACATGAGGTATTCTATGAAATGCCATTTAGCCCTAAACTCATATAAAACTAATTTTTTCATTTATACTACCTTCTCTAGACATTTTTTTATTTTCAAGATAGAACACTTTTATATAATATATTAATGTATTTTTAAAATCTCTGAAGTCAAACCGCAAAATCCAAAAGAAGACTCTTTCACTTACATATATTTTAACAATAAATATATCTTCAAACTTCTATTATTCTACTTCTACCTTATTAAAAGAGACACTCTGTTCCAGTGGATTAAGTGTGTTAGCAGCAGCAGCTGCAGCTGTAAGCTGTGCTGTGAGGGCCTGTAACTGAACAACAAGACCAGCATCCAGGGCTTGAAGTAGTGAAGGCTGAGGCTTCTGCTGCTGTATCTGCAGTGTCTGTATCAACTGCTGAAGCTAAAAGAGAAAACACAACAAATGCATTAAACAAGAAAATTTTTTGGAAAAAAAAAAAAGCCAAACTAGTCTTTTCCCCTTCCAGTTAGGAAAAAAAAATCCCTCAGGAACGCAGTATCATCTAACCTATGGCTATTATTTCATCTTAATTTGTTTTCATTTATGGCAAATTTTGTTCCCACTTACTGGCTAATTTGTTTTCTGTGGCTGATAAGACATGCAGATGCTTCTTCCTCCTAACTTGCTCTGACAGGTTGCATGATGACCAGTCACCACTCAGGATTTCCTGCTTTCTAGGGTTCCCCCTCTTCTGTTTCTCCAGTTTGATTCCTTCTGACCTGAAAAAAATCTGTTAGCCTACTCCAGCTTCCTAAGGGCCCACCTATATTAGGAAAATCTGTCTGCTGTAACAACATTTGCAGAGAGACAATAACTGCACTGTTGCAAGCTCCACTAAGCTGATGCAACACGTCTACATGAAGAGATTGCACTAGTGTCTCTGGATTAGTCACAAGGAAAATCTCATGCTGAAACTCAGGTTTGCGCTGATAGAATGCAATTCCCTTGCTATGTTAACAAAACATAAAAAACAAATTAACCAGGAATTGGGAATATAACTTGACTTCCTGCAATGGCACAGACTCTGGGCTCTGTATAGCTCTATCTTAGGATAAAAATTGCCTAGATGCAATGTTGAACCAGAAGCAGCAGCTCTGGGGCAACAGACGTACAGTAACAACAAAGTATGTTACAATAAAAATGAAGTATGGGTAATGCCAAAAGACAGATGTTAAAAAATATTATTTAAAAATAGTGTTGGGTGTTTCAAATATGATTTTAAAAGTTTTGGGGGTGGTGTGGTGGTTGGGGTGGTTTGTTTAAACAACTCCACTCCGCAACCCAGGAGAGGTCTAGGATTACAGTGGAATGAGTACTAAGTATCATCAGAGAAGGAACTTTCAAAAGAGTAGTGAATGGACCCGAGACATTTAATCAGAGTCTATCAGGATACCCTAAGAGTCTCTTTCTTCACATCTAGAGGAGGAAAATAAAGAAAAATAGAGTATCTTCCAGAGTTATTTTAGAACAAGTGTACAATCCAATTGCCTGGTATAACTTGTTTTCCTTACTCCAACTTCCCATTTGTATGTAATGTTTTTAAAGGAGCTGTCCCAATGAGGAAATAAAAGGCTTTTTCATTTGCAGACCTATTCATCTGTTTGAATAGAGATGCTCCCATAAAATGGTACAGATTTACCTTAACACAAAAGGAAAAAATACTATCCCTATGGAAAGAAGCCCTCCTGAAGTACCATGGAATTAGAGAGAGCAGTCCTTTGACCATCCATGAGGTAAACCCCTGGAGCGTTACCTTTGGGTATTTCTGGAAAAAAGATTGAGCAAATCAAGGTAGTCCAAACTATGCTGACCTAAGTCCCTGATTATCTTTACATTCATATTCCACCTCCTCATGGGGTTCACCACTGAACTCTTACAGGGTTCAATCACTTCCTTCTTACTAGGGCACACTAGAAACCCTACATAAGCTGATTAGGTTGATCTTCTTTTCCACAATGCATTAAAAATGTATTCTTTTTCAAGATTGTTTTACAGTTACCTTCTGATAATGTGAAACAACTCTTCCTATTCTTTAAAAACAGTTATACAGACTCCTTATACAGCAGAGCCTCTGAAAATGCTTCAGTTATTGTTCCACCTCACCAAGAGCTTTCACTGATTACTGCAACAGGCAAAGCTGAAGAGCCTCCCCCTCCCTTCTTGGCCAATACACAAAAGATGAGCAAATATGGCTGCTCTACCTCGTGCGTTGCTCAGAGCAGGAAGGAATCAAACTGAAGAAGCAGAGATGGAAGCCCTAGAGTGGGAAAATCCTGGGTGGTCACCGTTCTAGCTGTTTTCACATTCCTGTTGGTCACACCTTTCTTACTCTGCCCTCTCCTATGTCTAGACTCTCAATTTACCTGCATGCATTCTCACCCATAAAACACAATATGAAATCAAGGACTTTTGGTGCTTGGGGTGGGGGGCATGGAGAACAGGAAGAATAGAGATAGACAGGATGGAAGCAAATGTTGAAGTTCATCTACCAATCCTAGAGATCTGCATGTACGTATTGCGTTCCCAGTCTGGCTCCACACTTCTGCTTAAGACCATCTTTTCCCTCTCCCCAAATCCATTCTCTTCCTCATTTTACCATCTTGAGCTAAATATCCAAATGTCATTTCTTTGGGATCTAGTCTAATTCCCTTCTCATCTTCACAATCTTTTTCTTTTGCTTTGTCCTCTCCCCACCCCCCCCTTTTTTTTTAAAGAATACTCTCTAGGTAATAATCTTTAAAATTACCTTACTGACTTTCTATATTTTCCCATTCTCACTTCACCTTCCTTCCTTAATAGCTATTACACTATCTTTCCTCCCATCACTATTTTTTTGGTGTCATCAGATGATAATACTCCATTCGCTTGACTTATGAACAACTACAGACAACTCTGCTTAGTTGAACACTGTAAAACAATCTCACTAAGTAAAGTTGTTGTTGTTATCAGCATCAGTGCTTTGTAACAGCTCACTGGTGACTGTTTCTCATTCATATGCATGGGGTTTTTGTCTAGTACCCCAGCAGGTAAAGCATCCTATTTCTCAGTCCAAATAAAAATCATAATGCCAAAGTTATGCTGGTGCCAGAGTTCTAGCATAAACTGAAAAAACAATGATCTACATTTTTACAGAAAGCTGACTGTGCGTGCTCAACTTATGTGGTTGCAGGTTAAAAGGACAAGCAGTTCAATGTTTGCTGCACATCAACCCAGTTTTTTTGGAGTTGAGCATTTAGAAATTGAGGAACACAGTCACTTCTAGGACCTCATTTTTGAATGCTGCAAAATAAAAACTATATTTAGTTGATGAAAAGATAAAGAAAAGAATTAACACACAATGCACTTCCAGAATGAGTACTTTTCCATTATACAATTCTGTACAATGTTTAGCTTCTTGGGGCATCCAGCAGAGAAATATGCTTAAACTGGCATTCTATTTTATACCTATATCCACGAAATCTTAATGCTGCTCTTGATTTAGTCATGTGAAATACTATATAGAAAACTATCTATTACACACCATCTTATCTGAAGTCACATTTTGCAGTGCTCTTAAGGAACAAGCAGGGTTGGTTACAAAAGGTAACAGGAAGTTTTAGTTTACCTGGAACTTACTTGTGATGAACAACCTCATGGGATAGTTAACATGGGTACTGGACACAAAACTAAGAGATACTCATGAAAGCAGTATTTCTTAAGGGTACCTCAAAGACACAAAGTATCAAACAGTGTAACCGTCTACAAAATACTTACCTGTTGGCCTTGAGGACTCTGTAAAATCTGCGCAACAGCAGCAAGGGTATCTGTATTAGCAATCTGGGATACCCAAGGATCAGGTAAACTCTGTACCACATTGGCTGGAGTAACTGGAGTCACAGGTGTTCCTAAAAAAGAGAAAATCCAGTATGCCAAAATATTTTAACATACAGAGTTAGGAATAGTGTTAGAGAAAGAAAAAAAAAAACAAAACAAAACCCTGCTGTAAAAAGAAATTATACACCAGACATGAACGTTCCAGTTTGTTTTCTACAGCAAAGACTTCTAGATTGCAAGAAATCAAATTATAAAGATACTATAATCTTCCTAGGACATCAAACCCAGTTATTAAATACTGAGAAAGCACTGTATTAACATCAATTTAAACTATTTTTCTGACGCACACATAGAGCACAGAGAAATAACGCAGACTCACATCAACATTCCTCAAGTAGCAGGATTACTTAGTTTAAGTGTAGTTCACAGCTCTATCCACTATTGACCTATAGGAACTACTTACTAATAAAGACACTGACAAATGCAAAATAAATAGGTTTCACACAGTAATCCAAACCATTCAGAGGAAATAAAATATATCAAATGATAATTGTTAGCAATCTACTCAGAAACATCTGCTAGTCCAGAACTTACAGGACTTGCACTTTATCCCCAGGAAAAACCTTAAGAATTCTACTAAAAATTTCAACCTTCAACAGCTGGATTCATGAGGACTGCCCGTTTTGTAATTTTTTTTTTCCAAGAGGAACACTGAGACTAAATGAGCAATCTGATAATTAGTTTCTTGCCATAATCCAGAAGAATCCTCCAACCCTGAAAATACTCCTACTTTTAGCTCAAAAGTAGAGATATGCTGATGAACACTAAATGTAAATGCCTAGATTACTGTTTTAAAAGACAATTTGCATCAGAATTCAAAGGAGTATTAAGAGTAGAGATATGATTTCAACAATTTAAAATAATCAAATTAATGAAAATAAAAAATATTGAGCTAGAAGATGCAGTAAAACCAATCCAAGCACTGGAACTTTCACATATTTACAGACAGCAATGAAAAATAAGGTGGATTTGTCCCCCTCACTGCTTTTCAGCATGGGATCAGCAAAAGGTGGGTGACAAAAGCAGGTCTATACGTGCCAAAAAAAAAATTTCTACACATAAAATTTCCCATACCTCCCAATCTTGAATGAAAAAGTCTCCACAAAAAAAGCTGAAAAGACAGTTCCCTGCCATCTACCTACATAAATAAGGAAAATGCTTTAGAGCACAAAATGATCAAGCCTGCATGTATAATAACATTAGTGTTTGTTAACTGGGGACATACTCCATGAGCAGTTTTTTGCCCACATGACTCTCCAGCCTCATTTCTGGCCCACATACTTCAGATCTGAAGGAGAGGGAAGTATGTCACTGGCTGCAGCTTATATTGTCAATGTGGCTTTTTCCCCTCAAAATCATTGCCTGTCAGCCAGCAAAAGTGAAGGACCACTGTCTGACATGATCCAGCAACCTCAATCCTATGGATAGCAAAAAAATACTGATGTATCATTTCTCCCAATTGCAGCACCACTAATTAACAAAGATTGTTATTAAGTGGTGTACTGGGTTTTTAACTGTCAGCAATCTACTGTTTTGACTTTCCAGTGCAAAACTAGGTCTTATTACACTGTTACTCGATCTAAATATATTTATAATATACAGTTGGAAAGTAAACACAACAGGCTGCCTCTTGGTTTTGCTACTTCCCTGATCTGGACACTGGCTATAATATATTTCTTCCTAGCATTCAGTCGATTTGTCTAAAGGAAATCAGTGAGATTTTTCAGCATATTAACAGCCAACATACCAAAGCTGACACAAGTGTTTTGATTCAACGTATGATTTTAACCTATTTTTGTTTACCTGGTGTATTGTTGCTCATAGCAGCTGTAGTGCTGGGCAAGACAGGGGTCACAACTGGAGGAGGAATTCCTGCTGCCATATCCAAGAGAGGCTGAATAATTTCACTCTTGAACACATTATTCTTCTGCCACAAATTTAGCACTCTAACAATTTTACTCTAAAATGAAGAAAGGATAACAAAAGACCTGAATCATGCTTTTTCTTGTTATTTTCAATTATGGATTCTTAACAAGCAATGTCAATCTGTCTAGATCGAAGCACCTTTAGGTCTACAAAGAGTAAGAACCATAAGAACAGTTACACTGGGTCACACCAAAGATATCTAACCTATGAACCTGAGGTTGATCTACGTAAGATGCCTAGGCAACAGTAAAGGCACACTATGCACAGTGACAGTCTTCTCTCAACAGAAAAATTAAATATAGTAAAACAGAAAATGAAATATAGTAAAACAAAACAAAACAAAACAAACGTATCTGACACTTTTATACCTTTACTCTTGGAAGACAGTATGGAAGGTAAATTATTTTAAGAAAAATTTTAAAGCATTACTAATAATTGAAGCAAGGAATTATTAGTCTCCTAAACTTTTATAGTCAACATATATGAATGCAACTCTGATCTACCTACGAACCGAAATTACTTATGTCCACTGAAAAATGGGCATATACTAATAAGACTGCTAAATATTAAATATTTTATTAGGAAAGTAGCTTGATATTTTGTAAGCTCTCTTGATGAAGTGAGGAATTTAAACTGGAACACAATTCCCTGCCTGTTGAAATTAGAAATATTAAAAATGTGGATCACAGGGAAGGAAAAAAATAAAAATTAAGACTTTATACAATTCCATCAGATGTAACTCATTGTTCAGCTTGCAAATACATTTCTATTCCAATGTTTTAATCTGCTCCCAAATCTTTTCTTTTCTATGCTTCACTTCTACCCAGAGGCAAGATTTTGCTTGATCCTGAAAAACTGGATAGTAATGTATGTGGTGCAAAAAGACACCTTGCTAATTTAAAAAAAAAAAAAAAAAAAAAAGTTAGTTGTATTATAAAGAACAAAAAAGTTCTTCACAGGATCTTGTGCTTTCTGCCATGAAGATGGTTGAATTATTTAAATTTTATAAAACAGGAACATAAAGTACTTAACCACACCATGTTTAAACCAAAGAAAAAAAATGTCTGCTTGTCCAGAATTCCAAGAGGATACTAATAGACAGAAGTGCTGAATTTTCACTGCATGGAAGATGTAATTTAGTGTTCCTTTAAAGAAATCTCTGAAGGCTTTCATTCAGCATTACAGTATGCGAGCCTTCTTTGAAAGTTTGTTTTGTAAGGCAGTCCCCGACAAGTCTATCAGAGGCTCTAACTTCCCTCTTCTATTCGGAACTGGAATACAAAACTATTTCTCAGTATCTATCTCCCCCTTGCATCATCCATGGCTGAGCCAGATGAAGGAATCAGTGTGTGGAGGGGTTCTACTTTAAATTAACTGCTACTATACTTCTGCTTGATTTTTCAAAAAACAAGCAAGCAAGCAAACAAAAAACCTGTTGTGTTTCTCCATTATGCCTTTTAATCAGATTAAACATCAAAATGCTAGAAAACAGGTACATAATGTTGGTATCTTTGACAGCACAATTTTTTGCTCAGTCAGATATATGGTAACTATTTTCACAGCACAAAGACTTTCCTGTAATACTGAATCCATATGCAACATAGCAGCAAGACTTCAGACTGAAAAATACATTTTCCCTAACTGAGGTGAAAAATATCCTAGAAATGAACCTGAAAGGAGCTTTACAGATCATAAACAGACTATGTTTTACTATCCCTCTTCACATCAAACACCTCTAATGTGATACATTAGTTGTCATGCATTGAAATATCACAGAATAAGTGGCACTATTTCTTACCCTACATTTACTATATCTTTTTAAAGCCAGACACAGAGTACTTGCACCCATCCTTGTGCCAGCTCTTCTTCAACAGTCAGACTATTTCCATGTTAGTATTTCCCAGAGTAGTAAGCTACATTATTATACAAACAAACCAATACTGCTTAAGGAATACAGCTAAATGAAGAAAAATATAAATTAACTATCATGCCTATATATATGTAAAACACTGTGAAACAGCACAAGTTTATCATGCAGATAACCTAAAACCAGACTGGAAAAATGTCATTTAACCTAAATAACCTGTTCCATACCACCTCAGAACTCAGTTGCAGAAGAGAAGACAGACATCCATAGCAGAGTTTTCCAATCATTTAAAATTTGCAGATCCTGACATATCTTCTGCAGAGGTCCTAACTCCTCTGAAAAGGCAGGAATCCTAATACAACTACAGGAGACATGCAATGGCTGAACTTGCCTTTAATCACCTTCCATGGATGCCTTGGGTTTTCAGATCTTTGGTTGAAAAATACAGCTGTAGGATGGCATGCGACTATTCAAAGAATAATCTTTCTCTTTCTGCAGTGTCCTGCCTCACTTACTATTTGACTTAATGACTCTGTTACACAAATTTATGTGGATATAAAGCCCTTAGAATTTCACACCTTTTTGTAATTTTTCAATTCAATAAGAAGAAACCCTAGCGATTATGAGATCAGTGACGAGCATTAAGGAAATTAAACTGTCTGCACCCTCTGCTATTTCCAGCCAACCTGTTATAAAGATAATTTGGTAACAATCTTGACTACTATGGTCCAAGGGAACAGCTGAACTATTGGGTCAAACTGTTCAAGTTAGGCCCTACTCAGCTGTTGGTTGATTCAGTATCAAAGGAAAAATAACTTTTAAGATACTTCGCTGTTTTTCTATTGCTCCTTCAGTCCAAAACACACTAGTTTGCACTGAAGTTACTGCTGCCAAGAAAGATTATTTATTCCTTGACACTATACAAAACCTGCTTGTTCATTTTCTCACTGAAGAGGAAAAGAAGACAATAAAAGACTGAGTACAACTCCCTGTCCTGCCAAATGCCCGCTTAATTTTTTTCCCCATCAAAATACATTAACTCAAATCCACCCAGTCTTCATGAAAACCTTTTCAAAATTCTGATTAATCTAATTGGATGTGTCTTCCCCTATCCCTAAACTCAGACAAGCAAAATTAAAAGAAATACACATAAATGTGTAAGTCTATAATTAGATCCACTCTAGCAAGCAAAAAGTGAAATCAAAATCTTTATTCTTTATAGATAACATATTAAAGATTGTTTTAATTAGAAAAAAACCTATACTAATTGGTTTACCTTGTCATCCCCAGGACAACGGTACAAGTTCTGGAAAGTGCTGATGATGTTATTGCTGAATCTTGGAGCAAACACATCCTTTTCTTGCCCAAACTGATGCCGGGACTGTCTCACAATGGAGTCAATGACATACAGACCAGGTACCTTGTATTCTGGTTTACACTACAAAGAATAATAGTTTAAAATGTGCATATGTGAAAAATATCAAAAAACACTAATGGCAGAGTAAACATGAACATTACTCTCTAATTTTTAAATTGATCAAAGTATTACCAAAATGTTCTCTATTTAACAAATTGTCCTGAAAAATGAAACTCTCAAAAATAGCTAACTAATGTTCGAATTATCACATCTATATGTATTCTGCAAATATGTAAATGGTTTAAAATCAATTTACTACCACTAAAACCACTTTTTAGAATATAGCTATTAAAAACTAGCACATGAACCACATATCCTTTTAAATGCACACACCTATTTTAAGAGAACAGCATAAAGCATGACCCAATTCTTAATAGTACATTGGGACTAGCTGTAAATATAATTCAAAGTATTTTTGTCCTTCTTTATGCTCAAAGTCAACATTAAAGTTAACATTTGTCTACTTTATTTTACATTGTTGTAAGTAGCATGTGATATATCCTGCTCCCACCAGAACAAGAACATATTTATGTGGACATCTGTTTGGTTGAGAATACACCAGTGATACTTATTTTAAAATTGTGAAAACTTGCATAATTTACAAACAGCATGGTATTTATAAAGCATGTCTGCTAACTACTATACTAATTACTTAGGTAATTTTACTTACTTAACAATTGAAGCTAAATTTTTTGCCTTTTAATTGCAAAGTAATTGCACCAGACTAGTGCAACCAGGAAAGTAATCCAACTATCTTCCAAACATACAACTTAAGTCCATAATTTTCAAACGGCTAGAAAAAAGCTTTCAACTGCTTAGCTCTGATTCTACTAAAATAAGAACTTACTATTTGACTTAATACTTTGCATGTTTCACTATATCGTTCATGAAATACTGAAAAAAACCACATCAAGCCCACCAAAGTGAAACATCTAATCCAGACTGATTGTTAACAAGATTATCAATAACAACATACATCTGCCTTCCCTAGCCAGCAATGAACAGTGCAGAACTCCCTTATGAAGTAGTACTGGACACCGAATGCAAATACGTGAAGATAAACCATATTCTTAGCAGCTTGTGGAAGGGTCATGAACAAGCAGTCCAATTCCTGACAAACTACCAGCTTTCATTCAGAAGATATATCTTCCCTCATGCCACTGAATACAGAATTGCCAATCACAGCCACTGCAATTAAAAAGCAGTATTTGGAACTTGGGCAATTCAGGATTGATTTTGGGACATAAAACTGCAACGTGCTACTGACCAGAGATGGGCAAGATGTACACCTGTTCTCATCCTCCTATGTCCACCTGTAGTATTAAGCAGGGATCAGAGGATATCAATCCCTTTTCTTAGGAGTGGAAAGAAGTCAGAGGTGATGCCCCGAAAGACAACTACTTGACAAAACACTGGCAGTGATAGTAAAGTATACTACTAGTCTTTGCTAGTGCCATGAAACATACATATGATACCTTTTCCACATAGGATTGATGTTGTAGTACCTAAATAATTCATTCATGAACTGTCCTGAGACAGTTTAACACACCAGGCTGAAGCTGAACCCCATTTACACTGTCCAACCACTGCCAAAAGGCACTGCAGTATACACTGGGCACCAAGGACTAAAAGGTAATGAGGAGGACGGCTTACTGACACAGAGCAATCTAGACTGCTTTGGAAAATGGACAACAGAAGACAAATTGCATCCAAAGTTGCAACATTAACAGGCTAACTTCTTTGGCTTGTTTGTCAAAATACAAATGCAATTTGATCATAACTTACTCCTATTTACAGAAGGAGAAGAAATTCAGTACCAAAATGATCAACTGATCTGTCAAGTATGATGCAGACAAGGAGGAAAGACTCACAAATTGGAATCCATGCATTTCCAACTGGAGATAAAATGCAGTTATACCCAAGAATAATTAATTGTTGCAAGAAAACAAAATGCAGTCAAATTCTTTGTTATTCAGAATCTTTAAATTAATACTGCATCTTCCCACAAAGTAATTCCAGTCTAGCCATATAAATTTTTTTTTATTTTAAATTACTAGCAGGAACCACCAACTGAAATGCTACATCTCATGCTACACAAAAGATGAGGCTGAATGGTCATCTTTCCCTTCAGCTTTAAAACCTATGGGAAAACCTGGCAGAAAAGCAAAAGCAACTGTCACTTGCCAAACCACTGTCAATTCTTTTGCTGTTAGCTGTTGACATGGGCTACACTGACAGCCTCTTTTAACATTAAATTAATACAGACAGAGTAGTCCTAAGACAGTATCAACAGTCATTCAGATCAAAGTATAATCATAACTACAACACGGGGACAGAGTATTTGTCTTTGTGCATCATGGGTTATGGCCAGCTACTGATTACTAGCAGAAACTGAATGTGACTAAAAACTAAAATAAACTAATGTGCAATAAAAATATTAATTCATATGTGTACCTAAGACCCAATGGTCTTCAATACTCTGTAATCCAAAATGAGGAAATTTTTCTCAGTGGTAACACAAAATATCTGTGACTGACTTACCTTCTGAATGAATTTCTCAACACTCTGCACAACGTGCTTGTAGAACTGGAAAATAAAATAATATTTCAGTGGAGGAAAAAATCCAAAGACACATATACTTGTTAAAGTCATGCAATATTGATAGTAAAAACAGAATTAGAAACTTTGGTTGATTAACCAGCAATCCAATACCTACAGCTGAGTACGCTGTCTTCCTTAGAACATTTAACAGCCTATAAAAAAGCTAATCTCACTTTTTCTTGCCTTCTGAAGGTTTTTTTACACTGGATTTTTCAAAATAATGTGTTCTTATTTAGTGAGAGCTAAAAGAATAATATAATTGTTCCTTCAAAAACATATCATTATTTCATTGTACATCACTGAAGATGTTAGCCTAATGTTACCAAGCATAGCACTTCTCCGTATTTCATTTATCTTCCAAGTGTTCACTTTAATAACCTAAAAAAATTAGTATAGGAAGACCTTATAACATCTACTGAATACTTTTTCTTTAAAATTGGCCTGTTTTCTTTTTTTTACATCTCACATATCATCACAATGGCTCTAAATCATCTCAGTAACTGCTCTACACAATTAAATGCTGTTACTGAAATGATAAGAGTGGAAGCAGGATTTCCAAGTTAAACACATGATAAAACATTTTGGTATCATTTAATTGTTTAATTTTTAGAACCATTTAGTATCATTTAGTACTTTTTTATGTTCAACACAAGTTTTTAGCATTTTCATTATACTGCAAAACATAGACTCTAATTTACATAGACTTCTCATATTTAAGAAAGCCTGTGAATTTCACTCTTCTGTCAAATTGCTCTCTCTCCAAATGACACAAAATCCCAATATGGATTTCATTATCTGAAAATGTATCTGCATTCTCAGCAGAGGAATGCAGACAGAAGACCATAAGTTCAAGGCTTTTTAACTTTTATCCTATCCCCCTTTTCACCTCTCCAGCCTTCACTAAGTTTCCATTTGTTTTAATGCTTAACACTAATGGCATACTTCTTTTCTTCATCATTTTTCAGTGCTGTTTGCTGCTGTTCCATTGCTGTTTGGCAATTAGTTTTACTTTGTGGCAAGAAAAGCCTTTAATTAGTGTACTAATGCTAAAACTTAAGAACAATTTGTATCCAAGCAACATCAAAAATAGAATCTATGAACAACACCCATGAAGATGTATGCTAAGAATTTATAAAAACAAAATAAAACTTAAGCAATTGTATTGATCCAAAGGCACACATATCTTATATTTTCAGGGGGGAGGGAGGGGGCGGCTTGTAGTTTTATATTTATTCATCTGTTCTCAGGCAATGTCAGTGTTTCCTTTTTAAACTGAGGGAAAAGCAGCCCTGTCTTTGAGATCTGATTGAGGAGTCAAGTTGGTATAATTCTCTCTCACATATGACAACCAGGTAATGAAAGTCACACAATAAATTAAACCTTCTGTTGCGCTCCTGATAATCCCATCACTATCACATTTGATCATAACTTGGAAACTGTACACAGAACGAGGGAGGTGGAAAGTCCTGCAGAAAGTTCTTTAAGCTATTCAGTTATTTTGACACAAATGAGAAATGGAAAAGAAGTCAAAAGAAGTTAGCCAATCTCTTACCTTTATAGCCTTGATTGCTGCCTTGGTGATCTGTGTCATTTTAGCTTTAGAAATGGGTGGCTTATAATCATTTAGCGAGTACAACTGCCAAAAAAAAAAAGTTATCAGAAATATATTCTGCAGTTTTAAGCCATATAAAAATACATTATTTTTCCATAAGAAAATGCCACTTTAAATTTTCATCGGATTTTAAGTATATATTACACCAGAAAAGGCAATCACATATAAGAAAAAATAAAAAGGCCCCCCAAAACATAAAGTAATATCCAAAATGCTTAAAAGATAACAGCTTTTTCTTTGCAATGGTCACTATATACCTAGTTTTACTAGCACAAAATACAGCAGACACCTGCAGGTGAAGTTACACAGGAAATACATATGATATACAAATACGGTAGCTCTCATTAAATTTTTCTTTCCAGGGCAAAAAATTTAATATACTTGACTACCTTTATGGAAGCATAACAGATGCTTAACCAAATACTTACTATATTCATCACCATATGCCTGCTGAATCAAATCTTTTTATTTTCCATTAAACAAAGAAATCCTACCCACTGAGAAAGGGCGTGCAGCAATTTTGCCACTTAAAACAGCAGATTTCGAAAAAATGTAGACTTCCTTCATTCACTGCATTAACTCAGAGAAATAATATATCAGAAGTATTACAAATGCTTAAGCAAAAATCCAGCTGGGTTCTCAAATTTAACACAGCTTTGTAACTTTATTAATATCTAACCGCCAAAACAGCCACAGTACACAAGTAGCAGAGTTCTGCAACAACTTTCGCCCAGGATGCAGTAATAACTCTATTCTTTTTACTTGCATGTACATCTCCTAGTAGCGCAATCCAGCATGACAGATATTCATCAGAAGTTTGCTACATAGTGAGAAGTGTACATTAACTAACTTCATAGCTATGACTGATAAGCAGTAATGGGAAACAACTCCTTTCTTCACAGAGTCAGGACACCATCATCCAAGGCTATTTACTTGCTGTGAAAACCTCTGATTATTCACAATATATGGCTTTGAACAAAAGGCTGCTCTTTTCTGCTTCAACCCTCGGTGTTAACAGACAAGGACTGTCTAGTATTTGCTGCTTTCACACATAAAAAGACCAGATACAAAATGCCAAACCAGTTTTAAGGATATGTATTTTTGTTTACAACATAAAAGTTTAGAAGCACATCAGCTCAAAAATAGAGCCCTGATAATGGGAATGACCATCCATAGACAATTTTTTTATTTCCTTCCTAAAGGCAGGAAGAATCAAGAGTTTTTCCATAAAATGGTTATTGAAACAGAAACAAAGCCAAAAGAGCCCTCTCCTCTCCTCCTACACACCCAGAGCAATGCAATATATTGAACTAGATTAATATCCATAAAGATATTAAAAGTATCTTTAACTTCCTAAGATTCATTCAACTTTCAGCAAACTACTAGCTCAGAAAACATAATTCAGAATTGTTTACATTTAACAAAGTAAAATGCAACAGTAAACCGGATCACACAGTGGAAAGGATTAGACAATCTTAAATATAGGTCATGCTCTCCAACCACGACAGTTGCTTATAATAATTTATCGCTCTGAAGCTAACATGGAGATATTCTTCAGTCGTATTTGAGTTTCCAAGAGACAAGGATTTCTTCTGCCTGCAAACATGAGATGCTTTTTTCTATCCTTTCCTGTCAAAACCAGCTTTAACTAAAACTTTGCACAGCTGTCAAAAGACAAACTGAAAAAAAATTGGTTTGTCCAAGCATTAAGTATCAGTCTTCTAAGCTTGGAAGGATTTCCATTAAAACAGTGAAATTATAATGAGTTCACAGCTAGACATCCACTTCTAAAACAACTGTTACTACTTCTCACTAATGTTAATGCTAATTGCTGTTGCAAAATATTCTGAATTACTTACATGCTTCTTATACAAGAAAAAGCAATACATTTCTAGAATTCAAATACATAAATGCTCTTCACCACTACAGGGGAAAGGAAAAAAAGAGGCAGAAAATCCAGAGTCTCCAGTCAGTTTCTTCTCCGTTTTATACTCATAGTTCAGTGCTCAACTTCCAGTTCTCACAGGTGATTTACCAGATTGTGGGTCACTCATCCTGGCTACTGGCTTGGCTGGATGATGTGCAAATACAGCTAAACTACTTCTAGGGCCACTACAGTGCCAGTAACATTTTGCTTACATTCAGGCAATGCCTTAGCTGAGTCAGTTTGAGTATTCCTGGTCAGCACTCTCAAAGCTCAAAATACCAGTAAAAGCAATTCACAGATAAGTGCGCAAATGTGAAATCGGATTCAAGAAGCTACCTTGCCAATCCGAAAACAGTCCCAGAAGAGATAGGAACAGTAGCTCCTTCACCTATGACATACACAGCTATAAGTAGGCAGAATTGCTGACTCACATGGATAGGCTGGGACCGCACCTGACCAATCCATCAGCTTTGAAATGATCAGGAAAAAAAAAGGGGACAGGGCAGTTCAAAGCATCAATAAAGCTACACCATGCTACTGTGAAACACGTAAGAGTTGCACATAACTGATTCTGAAGCATCAGCTGCGTGCAGTCAGGTATCTTAGTACTACACATCTGGAATATGCCAAAAAACAACAGGATAATATGGGTTGTTGCTAGCATCCCATTACTTTACTCCAGGCAGCAGAGAGCCAAATTTAGCATTAAGTTTAAGGACAGATAATTCAAGCTAGAAAAAGAAAAAATGAACTAAAAGAAACAGCAAAATTAAGAACATACTTCTGTAGAGATAGCCTTTTTGGACAATGGATGCACCTGTTCCAGGTTTTAACAGCCATAAAAGGAAAATACAAATCCCAAATTTAGTACCTGAAAGAAGCCAAGAAAAAAAATCATTCTTCTGAATTATTTTTCCTTAACTGTCTTTCAGAAGCTTTTAATTTCCTATAAATACATTCTGTTTTGAAAAGTACGTTCACTTGGAAAACTGGTGACTTAGGTCTGTCAGTGCACGGCAGAAGCCTAAAGCAGCAGCATTTGTACTAGGGACAAAGTGAGGGCCCAGTGTGAAATACCTACTTGCAATTTTGCAACATTTAATGCAATACTTGCTTTTTGCTTTTGAAAAAAAACATTAAGTTTTGCTTACAAAATTAAGAAATGTGACATTTCTTAAAATTTCTTAACTCAATCTTCTAGCATTAAACAGAATTTAACTACATAAAACATAGACATCCCCAGCACAGTTTAATACAAATGAAAGAGGGCTAATCCCCCTACACACACTTTTCTGAATACAGATACCCTAACACGCACAAACATACCTACTGACAGCACACATGTTCTTTGCTCTATCTTCAGCAAATTCATACATTATGTTTATTAATAGTCAACCAGGAATCCCTCTCCACTTAAATCATAAAATGGTTTGAGTCAGAAGGGACCTTTAAAAATCACCTAGTTCCAACCCCCCTGCCATGGGCAGGGACATCTTTCACCAGATCAGATTGCTTAAAGCCCCATCCAACCTGGCCGTGAACACTTTGAGGGATGGGGCATCTGCAACTTCTCTGGGCAACCTGTTCCAGTGTCTCACCATCCTCATTGTAAAGAATTTCTTCCTTGTATCTAACCTAAACCCACTCCCTTTTAATTTAAAACTACTACCCCTTGTCCTATCACTACATGCCCTGGTAAAAAGTCTCCCTCCATCTTTCTTATAAGCCCCCTTTAAGTACTGAAAGGCCCCAGTAAAGTCTCCCTTGAAGTCTTCTCTTCTCCATGCTTAACACCACCAACTCTCTCAGCCTTTCTTCATAGGAGACGTGCTCCAGCCCTCTGATCATTTTTGTGGCACTCCTTTGGACCTGCTCCAACAGGTCAATATCTGTCTTCTGCTGGGGACCCCAGAACTGGATGCAGTACTCCAGGTGGGGTCTCACAAGAACAGAATAGAGGGGAGGAATCACCTCCCTCAACCTGCTGGCCATGCTTCTTTTTATGCAGCCCAGGATACGAGTGGCTTTCTGGGCTGCAAGTGCACATTGCCAGCTCATGTCTGATTTTTCATCTACCAACATCCCCATGTCCTTCTCCTCAGGGCTCCTCTCAATCCATTCATCCCCCGGCCTGTACTGATGCTGGCAATTGCCCTGACCCAGGTGCAGAAGGACCTTGCACTCAGACTTGTTGAACTTCATGCAGTTCATGGGGACCCTCTCCTTAAGCCTGTCAAGGTCCCTCTGGATGGCATCCCTTCCCTCAAGCATATAAACTATACCACTCAGCCTGGTGTCATCTGCAAACTTGTTGAGGGCGTACTCAATCCCACTGTCTATGTCATTAATAAAGATATTAAATAGTATTGGTCCCAATATGGACTCCTGAGGGACACCAGTTGTAAATGATCTCCATTTGGATATTAAGCCATTACCTGCAACTCTTAGGATGCTGCCATCCAGCCAACTCCTTATCCATTGAATAGTCCATCCATCAAACCCATTTGCTCTACTACTAGGCTGGCTAGAGAATCAAGACTTGGTTGCCTCTCTACTAATGAAAACTTTGTTTTTTCATCTAGCATAGATGATTTTTAAGACAGTAGGCATTTAAAGAAATCAGCTATTCTTCAAATCTAGTTAAAGCAAAATAACTGCAATTTATTCAGGATTATAAAATATGAAAATAAAAGGGTTAAAAATACATATATTATTTTTGTTTTTAAAACTTGTGCTTATATTCTGGCTCATTTTTTCCTGTATGCCCTTTTGTACAAATGCTTAGCCAAAACAGTTTGCTATAATTATTTCCTGATCATGCTTTTGTAAGGCATTCATGCTCATTGGCAGAAGATAACTGCTCGCCCTCACATAAAAGAAGGCTTTAAACAAACTAGGAAAAAATGGCAACATGGCTAAATAGTAAAGTCAGTGAAACTATCTGAAGCGAAATGATATATTTCAGAGAATCAGAAGTGGTATCCAAAAGGGGAGGAAAAAAACCCAAAACCATGACCATAAGCTCTAACAAGTAATGTACATGTAAAAATACTGCAATCAAGTTTGAGAAACAAACAGGAAAAAGCATAAAAATAAGCCCTTTTCAGAAAAGAAAAGGAATAGCAGATCTATTAGAGTGATCCTCCAGGGCCAGAAGACAATCAGCACAAAGGACTCATAGGAGATAAAGCCCTACAGAAAAAGAACCCTCCCCTCCTCTTTTTAGATCTACACACTGAGGAAGAACTGTGGAGACTTCCCATACCAGAATCCTCCTCAAGTGTGCTTATAAGAAGGTAAAGAACAAGCTCACAATGTGAAAAATAATGAAGTGCTGGAATGGAACTCAAGAATGAAAGACCTCTAGCTGTGATTCATGAATTCGCACTTGAAACAGTCTCAATCTTGTAGCTTTAAGAGACAGGAAAAGCAACATGAATTTCTGACAAGGGTTCAAGAGGAGAATTACGAAACAACGGATCAGTTAGGTTCAATGTTTGTACCAGAAAAATCTGTATAAATTACACAAAAGAAAAGAATTAGTGAGTGCACAGATTAATTCCATGCAGCTATTGTAAGGAAAAGCCATATCTCAGTCTATTGTCCTCTGAAAGACTCAGTGAACATACTGAGAAATCACTGATATAGTCCACCTGGACTACCAAAAGACATTTACCAAAGATGTCTCACAAACAGCTCCAAAGAAGCTAAGCTTTCCTAAACAGGCCCTTGCATTACAAATAACCTGACCAATACTCCTTAAAGACAGCCAGCAAACAATCTGAATAAACAGTCATTTTGCTTACAGTAGAGGGAAGTCCCAATAGAGTGCCACTTATGCTGGGGACTGTGCCTGTATCGTCGCATATATTCTGGAAAGGACAAAGTGAGACTATCAAAAACTGCAGAGGAACATCAGTGATGCTAATGAGTAATAAAAAGGCAGACAAATTAAGCATGAGTACACATGAAGTAGTGGACGCTGGCTTTGAAGCTGACTATTGCCATTCAGGAACAGGATCTGCTGATACATGAGACATTTCTTTGAAAGCATCAACTCAACAGTAAACCAGAAAAATCTCAGTAGTAAATGCAGCACAGACTTTTAGAACCACAACATTATTTAGGCAACTGTACTAAGCTACATGACACTCTCAACCTCTCAATACTTCTGGAATTTCTGCCCTCCCCTCTAATCTCCAAGGCTGGCATGAAATCTTTAGGGATAATGAAAACTATGGAGAAGCTTTTAAGTGAAAAACAAAGGTGGCTAGGACTCTTCAGCCTGCAAACAGCATCACTAAGGGGATGGCAGATGTCAATACAATCTGAGTACTGGAGATCAGCTGGGAAGGATGGGACTGGAAGAGTGCACCAAATGAGATAAGCAGGGAGCAAATGAGAGCCGGCTGGTGGATGTGGCCTCAGACTGCCCAACGTGGTTTTCCGCAGCCTGGGAGGGCAGCTCTGGTGTGCCTCAGAGGTACCTGGCTCACTCCTGAACTATTATCACCAACTTGCTAAGTCTGTGCCCAAATACCATAATGAAACACACCCACTCTTTTAAATAACTGTATCAAATACAGTTAGCTATCTGTAAGCTAGTATAAAATACAGCTCTCAGTTTAAAAGAACTTATTCAAATGAAGTTTGAGCCTTGTCACAGCAGGCAGCTGCACTGTTTCCACAATAGAAATACAGTTCATTTAAGAGGGTCAAAAGTGAAACACTGTAATCTTCAAGTGGCAGACAAAACCAGAAGTTTCAGAGGTTTTGAAGCATGCTAGTCACATTTACAATAAAAGCTGGAAGAAGAAAGCAAAGGAGCAGACACACAAACCATTACGCAAACTTCAAAAAATGTGTTATACAGCTGAGCTACCATATGATTCCGCGAATTATGAAGAAAATCTGCCTAATTCCATTCACTAGCCATTTACCTGCTTTTTTGGATAAACATCAACTCATACAAAACTCTTGCCCAAAACCTGATCAGTATTTCTTTCAGCGTCTGATCACTATTGATAGATACTTGACGACCAACGGAACTTGTTTTCTCCAGTTATTTTCTTAAGTTCACTGTTGGAAGGACTTGCATAGTGGGAATATTTACCTAATTTCTTACATGAAAAACCAGTAAGTACAGAAACCTTCTGTTGAAATCTGAGGCACTGCTGTAGTGAACACCACAGTTTGGAGTGTCTTTTTAAAATGTACTCTAAGAGAATAAAAATTTCTCTTCACACACTCCACATCTATCACCAGTTGATAATATATATACATACATATCAAAATCCAATTCAAAAAATGTCGCATGTTGTTGGATCAATTTATTTTTCCCATTCATTTAGTAATTGATTTTGCACCAGAAACTAAAAAGTATATGCTGATCTACACAAAACCAATATTCATTTCCGAGCTATGCTAATATCTAAGGGGGAGAAGGAGTCTCCTGATATTCACCCGGAAAAGAGCACTGCTGCAAAGAGCTGTGTATTCACCCAAGGGTCATTCTGACACAAAGGCTCTCCTGAGCGAAGTCACCACAACACAAACATAATGTTTGGGAGAAAGCTGCTTTAGTTAAGACCAACCAACTTGAATGAATCTAAAGTTTAAACCCTGATAAAAAATATAAAAATCCATTACAAAATCATGTGGTACATTTGTTTGGTACTATCCATTCTTGAACTATGGCACATCACTCAGAAAACTAAACACAAGACATGCCCTCTCTGAAGGTAGATAGCATTATCACGCATTATCACGCACAAAATTAACTGAGCAACAGAAAGAAACTGCATGTCTGATGCTAAAGAAAACAAAATTAATGACTTCCAAAGAACACAAATGTTAAGAAGGAACAAAGACTAAACTTCTACAGAATTTCATGGGGGTAGGGGGGAAGTCTAACACAATCAGAGACAAGTCACAAGGAAGTCTGACTGTACTGGTAAGAGAAACGATTTCCAAACTGTTGGCTCAGTTTTTGAAAAAACAAGTGTTAAATAATAAAGTTAGAAAAAATGTTAAATGCAGGCTTCCCATATGACCTTTTGGGAATAATTTTATTTTTCTCTGTGAGAAAAGGCATAGCAAAACTAATGCGAATACTTCCAAGTTACTGTAAAAAGTGCCAGTGATTTTTCAACTCAGCGCACTTAATAGGAGTATATATTTGATTGCAATGTCAATGAAAATTTAATGTTCTATCACAGTTTATTCTAGAAAGCTGTGGACAAGATGATGAACTGCCTATCTCAAGTATTCTAGATGATTAACCGTTCTCAGCTCCAAACACATTGCAAACAACACTGGAAGCTACAAAATACAAATGAGCATTAATCTTCCCAACCCATTTATAGCTATAGAAAACACCAGCTCAACTTGCAGTGAGAATTTGTGTGAGGGGAAGTTGTTTTACTGCTTTGCTGTATGATGATTCCATCCAGCCATGCCCTACGCACATCACCATTTTGATAATTAGGTGGGGGACAATCAATAAACCTTTGATAGGAGCATGCATGTTTGATTAAACACTGAATATAAATCACAGGAAATCCTTAAAGGGAAGGCTTGAATCTGAATGGCACTTCAGGGACAAAATGAGTCCAAAAAGATACACTTATCACCAAATCCTAACCTGTCTCAGTGAAAGCAATTCCCAAGGTAATGAACTTGCAAAGTAAGAATCAGATGCCAGTCAAATGGCCATGTAAGCAGGTAGTAGCTTATTAGACAGATAGCACTGAAAGTCTTCAAGATGATCAAAGTAATAGGTAGTTTTAAGGCCGGATTTTTGTTCTGGTTCTATAAGACTATCTCTAAACCTATTTTGTTACTGAGTTATAAAATAGCAAAATTTATTTTTACAAGTTCTTAGCCTGACACAACTGTACAGAAATGTAACAGAGAGACACACAGGGTCAAACCCACATCACATGTTCAAAACTATCAGTAATTCCTCCCCGTCTCTGTAGTAGGAGTGTAACGGCTAACCAATTCACCTTGAAAACATGCCTCAAAAAAACTTCCCTATCCAACTGTGCTTCACTCCTCCAACTTGTTGGCCTTGTGTCACACCAAAACATTCAGTAGCATGACTTACTGCCATAGAAAGGTGAAAAACCCTAGTGTCATAGCTTGTATTGTTAACCAAGTCTACTGCTTAACAGGAATGTCAATTGGAAAATTCTCAGTGGAGGACTTGAAACACAAGACTCAAGTGTGCTTGTGGGATCCTGACTCATGCCCATTCCATGGTGAGAGGAAGACCCTCTCACCATATAGATATCATATAT
Organism: Haliaeetus leucocephalus; assembly: GCF_000737465.1. Classification (NCBI taxonomy): domain Eukaryota; kingdom Metazoa; phylum Chordata; class Aves; order Accipitriformes; family Accipitridae; genus Haliaeetus; species Haliaeetus leucocephalus. The sequence goes on from NW_010973255.1 coordinate 2,111,687, forward strand.
GCCAGGTTCCTTTTCCAGTTCCTCCAGAGTCTCCCGAAATTGCATATACACTGCCTTTTTTATTCACCCTCCACATCCAAAGCCTCACCAGGTCCTGGGATGTTCTTGTCAAACTTCACCCAGCCCTAGTGAGCTTGGCCATTTCAAGTGCCAGGAAGTTTGACAGCAGAGACCTGGCAACTGTTTCAAGCTCCCTGCCTAACCATGCCTCTGGGCTGAGCATCACCGGCAGCACCTACTCCTACTTGGACCCCAGCAAGAAGTGATGGCTGCTATCAGGACTGCTTTTCTCTGTCCCTCTCTGGTTCCCTCTTTTTAAATTCTTTTTATTCCTAACACCTTTCTACCTTCTTGTACTAATTTATTTTTACCTCCTCTCTTTTTCCCTTTTTTTTTCCTCTCTCTCCTTACCTCTCCTCCTTTTCTTTGAGCTAGGACATGGTAGAAAATGTGTTATTTACTGATGCATACCACTAGGTCAGAGAAAACTAATAGAAACAGCATTCAATAGTAGTTGTTTATGGAAGGTAATATACAGTTGCCCTTTTAGTGATACTTTCTCTGCATATTATTTTAGCTACCAGCAACCCACAGCTCAGTGATTCCTGATCCAGCATCAACTGATCTCCCTCATAAAAATCTCTGAATTCCCTCCACACAGGGAATTCAAATTTATTTATTTTTTTAATACATTTAAATCTTTAGCATGTTCAACATCTTTTGGCAAAGGCACATAGTTTAATCAATACCTGTGCAAAGAAACTCCCGTTTCCTAATTTGAAGCTGTGCTTATCAGTGACACTGGGTTTACCTAGCTTCTACACTGGAAAAAACAGTGATTTACCTCTTCTGTATCACCAGTACAATAAACCCCTTTCTCATCATCTTCCAGTCATCTTTGTTCTAGCCCGAAAAGAGTATTAGTATTTAGTAATTTCTCATACAGACCTGTTCCATTCCTTTGACTGTCCTTTCTGCCCTTCTCTGTACATGCAGTTCTGCCAACATGGTCCCGTGAGGTGCAAACTAGACTGCATGTGGCATAAGATAAAGATGAAATGGCAGTATAACGAGACTCTATTTCTTTCCTAATTTCCAGGATTCTGATTGCTATTTTGACTACTGCTGAACTTTGAACAGGCATTTTCATTTCAGTTGCAAGATCTTAATTACCAAATGATATAATTTCAGTGCCCATCACCGTGTACATAAAGCAAGGGTTACCTTTTTCATACTATCTCCCCAGCCTGCATTACCACATTTAACTTGCTGTACTGGCTGTTAGATGGCACCCTGCAATTTCATTAATATCCTTTTGCAATCTTTTACGGCTACCCCTTCAGTATCAATATCCTGAATAACTTAATACTGTCAACAAACTTTTTTGCCTCATTATTCTACCACTTTTCCACAGCATTTATGAATACTTTGAAATGCACAGATTCCCAGCACAAACCCACATAAGATTCCATCATGAAAAAAGACAATTTATTTCTACACATGAACTTTTCCCCCATCCCCCCTTTTAGCAGTCATCTATCAATGTAAGGATGCACTCTTCACGGCAATTCAACTTCTTTTCAAACTTTTGGGGATGGATCCTCTCAACTACTTTTTGAAAATTCAAGTAACATCAGCCAGTTCTTCCCTGTCCACGTTTGCTAATTCTCTCAAAGAACTTTCACACATACATGGCATATTATTTTCTTTCATAAAAGTCACACCAATTCTTCCTCATTTTATGATATTCACCTGTGTCTTGTTTCAAACAATTTCAACTTCTTCTACTTCTCATCACTTCTAATTGATACCTTTTCTGTTCTTACATTTGTTAAAAAAGAAAAAAAAAAGCCTTAAGACTCAGTTTTTAGTATCACATCCTAAAACAAGCACTTCTTCCATACCACCCTCTTCATTGCAGTCAACCAATATTATCTGGAAATAGACAGAAATTGTCCTCATAGGGATTTTGTATGGATTTGTCGGACAATGGAAAAAGTGTCATTTCCTCATGCATCTCCTTCAGAAGTAACAGGTTCCAAATGCAACAAGTTACATAGATTTACTACATAAATGTACATTTAAATATCATATCCAAGAAACAACCAGGCTGGCAAATAAAGCTAATTATAGTCACAATTTTGTATTTTCCTCTATCTGATATAACGTCATGATTTGTGCAGCAAAAAGCAATGGTGTTTAGAGCTAAGAAACTACGTAAAAGGCATAGTCCAGTGTATATAAAAGTTAGGTTTAACAGCATTACTTATACTCCCTTCCCCCAACATCGTTTTAAATAAAGTCCTATTTCCAAACTTAGGGGGGAAAAAACATGGGCTTGCTCAAAGATTTAATGAGCTATACAAATTATACACTGGGAATAGGGGAGAGGCAAAAGGTCAGGTTGATGCTATAAAGCACTGAATTTCTGCTCTGTATTTTTTATTTAATTCTGTTAAGAAAAGTGATCTTCAGGAGAAAGACTACTGAAAGTCTGGGAATTCATCACCATATTTCAAATTTTGATTGTTCAGTAATGCAAACATTTTTATCATTATAACTGTAATTCAAAAAGTGCTTCAAAAGTTAATTCTATTGTAAATATCTGTAAAAAGTTAATTCTATTGTAAACAGCTGTAATTTACAAGGCAGTATACTATACAATGCTAAGCTATGGTCTAAAATTTCTCAGGTGAAGACCAGGCAGCATGCACATGAACTACACATCCTCTGTGGATGGTCAGTCGCTTACAGAGCAAGTTACTGCATCTCCATGGAAGGCAATGGCATACTACAGTTCTACAAAGTCCAGCACTTAATTCCAAGATCTTTCACCACTCTCATTCAACAGGCAAGAAAGGGAGCCAGACAGCTGTTTCCCTACCAAAATTTTGAATAAAAATTAGAACAAAGTACTACTTTTATTAAAATATAGCTTCATAAGTAATAGATCCTTTTTCATACCTCTGGCCACATCTTACAAAGGCAAGAGAAGAGTGGCTAGGAAATAATTTTTCATATAAGACTAATTTTGCCACTAGAAGGCTGGAAAGCTATGAACACCTCTGTTCTCATGTGATCCAAAGGAAGAGATATTCATATAGATGAATATCTGTTACACTGTTAGAGCTACTAAGGGAATAAACATTGTGATACTGATACTGTAGGACTAAGACCAATCTCTAAGTATGAGATTATGACCAGAAGTGCTGTCAGGGATATCAATTACATGTATCACTACTGAAATATTTTTACAGTCTTCCCTGGATGCTACCAGGACACAACACTAACCAGACATGATATATAATAATAAATGTCTGTAATTTTGATGTGCAAAAGAAGACATAAATACTTAGAAGTCAAGCCTAATACATATTACCTTAATAAATTAGGTTAATTTCTTTCACATTTCAATAGCATCAAAATAAATCAAATCCAATTGTATATACAGAAATAGTCACTAAAGTGCCTACCAAATATTTATATCACCACACTGCAAAGAACAAGAGAAGAGTATTGTCAGTTATTGCTTTAAAAAAAGGACAGAATCAACAAACTTCTATTATGTTGCACTTTACACACTCTCCTGAAATTTAACCTCTGGAAAAGTTACTTAAATTACATGGGCCCATCCCTCAGTGAATAGGATTTTTCCTTGATTCCAACTAGGACCTACCAATGAGAACTGTTATTTAAACCCAATCAGCACCTTGTTGCTCTCTGCACTGCACAGAAATGTTAAAATATATACCAAAGATGTGCACAAAGGATGACCAGAATGGCAGATGCTCCATTCTGCATAAGGTATTCAGTTTAGAGGGAAAACAACAAAAAGCTCTTTTCTTCCAGTAATCAACCGAGACAATACGAGTTGCCAAAATCCAACATTAAAAAAAGCACAGAACAAGAGATGGTTGCAACTCAAGAGCAACTATCTTAATACAACTGTTTTCAAACACTTAAAAGTGCATGACATGGTTTAAATTAACAAACATAAAATAATAGTCAATATGCTTGATACCTCAGTGTGTCTTCCTTTTACTGTTGAACTTAACTGATCTATGAAAATTTCAAAAGCAACCGAGAACACTTACATGAAAAGCTTACCTCCAACACATCAGCTGTATTATATACCACTCTTCACATATGTTTATGTTTAAAAAGGACATCCTAACTGAATGTATAAGCAATTAAGTGAAATAAGATGCAAAGTTAATACAGCAGTCTCTCCAGTCCATCACATTTCAGCACATGAAGAAGTCAGGTGTTACCATCACTGCCTTTGCTCAGTCCTTTTTCTACCTCCTTCATTTTGAGGAAGCAGATTTATGACTTTCAATTTACTGAACCTGAACAATTTGAGATGGAACAACGAAATTCCATTTTAGTTTTCATATATTTGAGCCAAAAGGCATATTACAGCCTATTTACAATTTCCTCTAAACCCTCTTCATTACTACTTTCAAAGAAAATTTTTAAGTTCCGTTGGTACAACTTGCTTTGTACAAACCGACTATAAACATAAAACTGGAATTTAAATAAACCACCTGGATTCAACTCTAGTCTCCTAAATTGCATGCAACTAGGAAACAGATGTTTAGTTCAGAATAGCCTCTAGAACATACTTCATTTGCTCCTAGCCCTTTACAAGCCATAAAATACTATTTCCCTTTTTCTCTTCATAGTAACTTAGGATGTTTACTGCATGGGAACAAAAAGCTTAGAAAAAACTAAACGGACCACATAAAATAGCTACGCAAGACTGGGCACTTTACCAATGCCCAAACTCCCGACAACAGAAAGGAAAGACTGATCAAAAAGTCCAGATGATCTTTGAAAGCATATCACATAAGAAAACAAGGAATATAACCGGGGTATTTCACCTTCTGCAATTTTCTCATCATTCCTGCCATATGGCTGATTTCCATCATTACCATTTTATCATGATTTTATAGCTAATTCTAGATGACCAACAGGAAAATCAGCCAGCTTCAGGCATAATGTCAGTCTCTGTAGATTTCCAAAGGTGAGCTTGTGGGCTGCCTGCACTGGAGAAGAGCCCTTTGTTCTTGTTGCAGTGGACTGGTTTGGTAAAGTGTGGTGCAGTACGGAGTTAAATGCCTTAGAGTAAGTCTAAATACAATCACACGTCTACAATTGTAAGGTATGAAATATAGGGTCAGATCCTAAACAGTATGAAAATCAAAGACTCACACATTTTCTCTGCCAACTGTTTCTAGGGCTCACAACAAAAGCCATCCTATCATATTAATTTCAAAATGTTTTCTCCTTAGATATGGTTTAAAATCCCCAGCAGTCACAACGAAACTTCATGATTAAAAACTTTGAAAAAAATCACAGTTTATAGTGGGTTGCATTTCTCCAACCAATATATTTCTTACATCAATGTTCCTCCTTTCCTGTTGTGTGTTCCACTTCACTCTTCTGAAAAATTAAGAAGCAGTAGCTACTACTGCATATCTGGTAACCAAGCTATGAAGATCAACATGTTATCTGAAGCTGTAATTTAGAGCAGATTCAGAGAATAACCTATTCCTTTTCACATGAACCAGCTTTGTTTTGTTAATATGTATTGAAGTTTTTCAGAATCCCGAATCTTCTATCTGATCAGATCTTTCCATAGGCTTCCAACAATCTGGTTAACACATTCTAAGCCCTTTGGACTTAACCTCTGGAAAATCCAAAGACATTTATGATTATTTCTCTTTCTGAAACTGCAATCACATCAATATAAAAATATTAGAATTGTATTTTTATATATCATACTAATTTCTAAATTATCCATCAAGAGAGCTCCATAAAGTCATGCCATGAGGCCAAGATTTTTAAACCAACACTTTTATAGTGGGCAACAATTTACAGTATTTTGTACTTCCTTAAAGAAAAGATGAGCTATAGAATAATAGTGATGGAAAACAAAGGATGCACATAATTAATTCTACTTCAGTTTTTCAAAGTAACTAATATACTAAAAACAGAAAACCAAAAAAACAAGGAAACCCTTACCACTCAACTCCAAATGAATGAGTATTTGGAAACATTGAACCCTATGACAGGCAACACAAGCAAGAAGATGGATCTTCTGAAGTATCTTTCCCAAAAATGCATGCTAATTCCATTATAAATTCCAATTCCAACATGTAAGACAGCTGTTCACTGCCTTGCATAGAACACCTTGTGAGTTGTCATCAGTGTTTATAAAAGAATATTTACTCCAATCTTTCACATTATAGACAGAACGTAACAATAAACAAGCTCAAGGCTACCAAAACAGGTCCCTTCAAACTCTCAGCTGCTGCTACCCTACACTGTTTTACTGCTCAGCCACCATCCACTCAAACCACCATTCCTCACTACTACTGCCTCCTGGATCTCAGCTCTGCCCCTCCACTTTTACACATATTCTTTTGTGCCCTCATTGTAAACGGGAACCAGAGCGCACACTGCCAACCCTCAAAAACCATCAACAGCAAACAAAATAACAAAGGTGTTAAGCCTTCCACACATCTATTTTATTATACTAAACATGTGCATTATATTTCTGAACATCAAAGCATCAGGAAAATGCCCACCAGCTACCTGCTTGTATAATCACAAAGCTAGGAGAAAAGATAGCAATCCAGTAATATTCATTTGGAACTTTAAAACAAACAAACAAACAAACAACAACAAAAAACCCCCACCTCATACAATTAAGAACAGTACCCAGTAAAACCAGGTAAGCTCTGTAAGCAAACTCTTGGAAAAAAAGTGGAAAGAAAACGATAAGTTGTGGTATATCCCTAGTTGCCATTTTTGTACAAATGGTAGCTCACTTGCCAAAAGCATACCAGCACAAACATGAGGCTATCACAAGAAATACACATCTATGGTGGGGATAAATCTGACAGACGGTCATGGTGGCAATGCACTCATTTCATTTCCTCTTACTTGCTCCAAATTTTAACAATTCCTTTTTAAATTCTATTTTAAAAATGCCTCCTTTTGGTATGTACAACTGGCAAGGACAGCTAAAGACAAGAACTAGTATAGCTGTAGCTGAAGATACTCTTTTTCTCCCGAAGAACATGTAACCTACAGTGTAGAAGCAGCTGCTGAATAAGGTTAATAAAATTACCTAGCTGACTGCTGCTGCTGTCAGTGCTCCCAGAGAAATACTGAAGAAAGCTCCAAAGAAGTGAAGAAACAGAAAGAAAAGGAATGCACATGCAATTCATTAAAACTTTTAATACAGAAACAAGGACTAGTATTGCTTATTGAGTTCAAAGTCAAGCTCACTGAACTCTGGATACACATGTGAACAGACAATTATGTACCACTGTCCCAGGGCTCACAATGGAGTTACACTAGCGGCTGCTGAGGCCAGGAACACAGGCTCTAACCAAGCCTGAATCAGCCACTCAGGATAAATTTCTTGGTGCCTGTCTGGAGGTAGAATGATAAACCAATTTTACAGAAAGAAAAAAGTGGGCCTTTTCCTAAGTGAAAAAAATCCTCATGAAAGTAATCACGTGTCTAGACCAGAATTTAAGACCTGCTTTGTCAAATACTTTTGTTCTGAATGTTTTTTTTTCCTGTAAGAAAGCCATTTGGATTACTAGACTCCACTTTTAGAACTGCCACAGGAAAACAGACTGCTGATGGCAAACTCAAATAAGACTTGTTAAGATAATTTCAAGTACTTTAACAAAGATTGTAGCCCCAGGCATGGTCTTAGTGAGTAGGTGAAAATCAAAGGATCTGAAGTCATGAGAGTTCAGAAGTGCATTTGTTTTAAACTACAAAATGGTTCACTGCCCTCTAAATGAGTAGCAAGCAGGATCAATACTCATACTTCTAACTATCCAGTTACAACTCAAGAGTGTCAGCAGAATCCAGAGATCTACATTACCCTCACAGGCTCATAGGGATCTAATCCAGACCACAGTTTAAGAAGAAATTTAAAGTATATGTATCGAAGGCAGAAAAATAATCAATGTCTGTCCTACACTACTTCACAAAAGAAATGAGGTCGTTGAGCAAGATATGCACAAAAAACCCCTAACATTTTGGGCCTTTAACACAGCCTTGCATGATCATGTCTTTACAAGTGCAGAAGTCAAGACTCTGTGGCTTGCAAAAGTCTAAGATCAGATCAGTCTTTGAAAATGTGACATTAAAACTGTAAATATTTATTCAGCACACATGAAAACATTTAATCAGGTGAACATCAATTTAATATTTACTGTATCTTGAAGAGAAAAGGGCTTTCTTTCCCTGTGCCCTTTTAACAAAAAGCAAATAGCTGAGAACCAGCAAAGTTCAACTCTTGCTGGGATGCAATAGAGTGAAATGTTTACATTTAACTGATACTGCTCTTAATGTTCCTGACAGCAAAAGGGAAATTAACAAATTCTTACATATTTTGCTGTATCTTAAGGGAATTCATGCAGTTTATAAAGATCCAGTGTTTCTTCTCTGAGGAACACAGATTATAAAGCAAAATAAAACTGAAGACCTTTTTCACATCCACACCAGAGGTTAAGAATGAAAAACAGAGACAACTTTTCAGATATGTGTCCATATGCACATGCAAATATCACCAAGTTAACTTTTTCTTCTGAAAAATAAGAATAGAGTAAACCAAAAGCTTTCAACCCAATTTGCTATGACAAAATTTACAAATATCAGACCATTAATGCAATTATCAGATAAACAAAAAAGAAGAAAGCTTTAAATGTACAATAGTTGCAGAATCCTTCAAAACAGCACAGGATATGAAGTAAGGTTGTACTTTTTTTATGACTGGTAAAATATTAGTGAGAGAGAAGAGGAAACAGACACAAGTTTTCTCATTTTCTCAGCAGCTAGGAAAAAAGCTCTGCAGATGTTTCAGGTGCTTCAGCCAATGTGAAACATGCAGCAGAACCTAAGAAAAATATCTTGCCAGGGAGTAGCTTACATGCCCTTTCACCGTTCCTCATCTATAACTGCTAGTATCACTACTTGCACAAATCAAAGTCCTGGCTCCTCATTTCAAGAGCATCCTTTTTTTCACTCTCCCCAGCTATTCAGCATCAATCTCTATTTAGCATCTTCATGAGGCATACCATTTAGCTTTTTTTAGCATCAGCTGGCATTCTTTCATGAAAAAGCCGTCTCAGTGACTTAGAATATGCCATTTAAATAAAGTAGTCTAAAATAGAATATTTGATTTACACTTCTGTAGTTTTGTTCACCTATACTCCAGTGCTCAGTAATTAAAACGTGGGTTATTTCCAAGGGTCACATTTCTGAAATTGTAGTCAACTGAACTGTTCCCCACTGCCACTTAAAACATACCTTCTAAAGAAAGACGATAAAAGTGACCAGCTGACAATGAAGTGCAAATAAAGTATATAGACAACAGCATTGCCAGCAAATGATCAGTGACTGTTATGTCCCTACCACTGACAAATTTCAGAAGAACCAGTTAACCCCAAAGTAGCAATGATCACTTTACTTATCGCTTCTTATCTTACGTGGCTCTCAACCATTCTACACACCAAAAGCTCACTGTTACTCCACTTCAAGAGCTACGCAAGGACAACCACTTTCATTGTAACAGCTGAACCCCAGCCCAGCAATGCTGTGGAAATTTTAATTGTGAATCTCGCACCCTAGAAGACATTTAGATTAACAAGAGAAAAGGCATAGGAACCCACATCCCTCTTAAAACAAACTGTAATCACTACCTTAATCTTACAGTGCTTTATGTGCATCCTCATCTTAAAACACTTTAAGACAAAGCATATTCCATCTCCATGATGACAGTTTTCCATTCAATTCCCTTGTATATGAAAGCATCAGCACCCAATTGTACAGAGAAAAGGAATTAAACTTTTTATATGAAACAAGCTCAAATGAACACAGCATTTCTAAAAGGAATCAGAAGACACATGACTTTTTCAATCGTGGGCTTCAAGGGAGCAGCTTTGCCTTATTCTTTTTTCTTTTTTTTTAATATATGATTGGCCTTTCCACAATTGCCTCTCCAGTATCGTAATATATTGTGTTGCCTGACAAATACAAAACCTGTAATTTTTCCACCACATTTCAGCTCAAATTTGTAGCACTGGATGCTAACAACTACTGTTCACTGGATTCAACAATATAAACTCTATAATTAGGTATGTTTTTAGATTTTGTTTTTAAGCTATCAAACTACCCTAAGTAGGTTTTAGCACTGCTAGCCTTCTAAATGGCTGTAGTGCAAAACTGCAGGTGCCAGTCTCAGCAACTTATAAAGCACAAGTGATTTTCAATGATTTGACCGAGGTGTGCATAGCTTATGCATGAGATATTTTTATTTTGTTTTTACATAAATAGCATGCAAAAAAAAAAAAGGTAAGGGCAGCATCATGGACAGCAAGACTTAACGAAGCTTGTAAATGAAGAGATTTGTGCCTGTATGTGACTAAAGAGATTGAAAAACTTTGAATGAATAGCAATGCTATGTTTAATTGAACTAAGTCAGTGAATTAGTATTGCAGTTTTTAATTAAACAAACATCTAAACTGAATTTGCCCTTGAAAACTTAAATAAATGTCCTTTCAGGATTCCTGTTATTCAATACTTAAAACATACAGTTAACACGGCAAAACAAAGTATTACTTCAAATATCCAGTTTGTGTTGTATTTAAGACTGATTCGTGATCTCCATTTCCCCTAAAATAAATTCCAGTCCTATGGCTATTTACATGCCTGTAAAACTATTTACATTTATTCTACAGATTCATATTGAAATAAATTTAAAAAGAATTAAATGTGTTTCAGAATTAAGGCATCCATGGGTCTCCTTTCACGCTTGTCTGCACACATTCTTCACATTGTAAAGTGAAAAATAATTTGGAAATACAAAGCTCGCCACTGCAAAGGACAAATACTGCAAGAAAACTCTGGGGAGTACAGCACCCAAAACCAACTTCAGGTACAGTACCTAAAACCAACGTGAGAATAGCTAGATTTGAAGTTGACAGCAAGACTTATAACACTGAACTGACTATATAACAAATACTGAGTTTTAATTATGTAAGTCTGTAATTAAACCATTACCGTCTGAGTGCCGGAACTGCAACAGTATGCGCGCTTGCCTCTAGTCCATTTCAATTCCTTCTTAACAAAATACATTTCATAGAACATATAAAGAATTTGAAACATTTCAGTCATTTTCTTCGGTCAAGACCTGTTCTTGACTTTGATGTGCTTTTCAGGAAAAACTCAGGGCCTGAACTGAGACCTGGAGGAAAATGATTCTGCAATGGTTAGCCTTCATGATGTCAACTGTAGCAAATGATAAACCATGTGGTATAAAACCTTGCCAATTACCTTAACGGTATACTAAGCCAGTTGTACAATATTCTATTTATCAGTTGCCAAGCAGTTTTAATCAAATAGTAAAACATCAACAATTACATGAAAACAATACTGAGCATGTTTTATTTAGGAGTGTGACTATTTCTCATCTTTAAATTTATCTTTCCCAAGACTTTAAATGTTAGGGCTATTTTTCTATATATGATTAGGTACAGCACTGACAATGCCATGTATCATCACTAGACATTGAACAGCTTTCCAAAATAGCTGGCACTACTTCCAGTAGTCAGAGTTCAAATAAACTTGAGATATTTCTTTCTAATAAAATCAATGGCAAGCCTATGTTAATCACTTCAATTCTGACTGTCATATAGGATAACCGTAATACAAGATATTGCTCAGCTCACACACACATTTGGAGTAGGCTATACTACCTGGATGGACAGCTGCCTTTATTTTAGCTTCATTGCAGAATCCAAACACAACTCCTTCCTTCAAAAAGACCCAAACAAACACAAAAACCCCCAGCCCCAGAAGTACCCAACCTGCAGACTTAAGTGTTTAAATGTATTCAGAATGTTCTTTCTAAAGAGTCATCTGGATTTCACCAGTAAATTACATAAACTGTTGTAAAATTGAATGCAAACTGTATAAGAGAAGGTATGGTAAAAGTTTTTGTACAATTTAGTCTACTCCATCGCCTGCTAAATTTAATTTACATCTATTTTAAACCAAAAATCTCTAGAACAGAACTCTGATGTCATTTCTGGAGTATAACATGACCTTAAAACATACTATAAACAAAGAAAAGGATTTTTAGAAGTGAAGTACAAATATTCTGTAAGTTAATCAAAAGCATTTAGGTACAGCACAAACTACAATCTACGGACTCATACACTTCAGCTACTTTACATATTTATTAATCATTTCACAGTTCTAAAATGCAAAATGTTTGTAGGTCAGTTAGACCAAAGACAACAACAGAAAGTTAAGTTAAAGTCAAGTTCTGCACTAGGTAGAGAGGTGTTAAGAGTGGCTAGCAGTGACACTCAGGATTCCCCAAACTGTAGCAAGTCTTGTACCATTTACTTCCAGGATCACGGGTTTAGTCATAGCATCTTTAAAACCTTCCTACCAGTGTAGCCCAGCATTCAAATACAGAGACACAGGTTAAAACTGAAAGAGAAGTCATAAAAACAAGTCTATTCATAGATGCTGTCTATTTATACCATAGGAGATAAGTTGGTTAAAATGTCATTGCCTTATCTTCTGCATTTTCTTTTCCGACAACCCAAAGTTTACTGTTTTTCAAGCATTTAAAAGATTTAAGGCATATTCTAAAGGTCTCCTCTTCAGTACAGTTCTCACCTTTCTTTCTAGTACTTATATCTGAGTGTTCAGCAAGTCAGACAGAAGTTGTTTTTCAATATGAAAGTGAAGACTTTTGCTCATGCTAGTAGGTATACACAAGAAAAAGGTTCTCATCTACTTATGTTCTTCTGTTCTTGCAACTAGACTAGTCCTTTCCCCCACCTGACAATATAGCACATAAGCCAATCAAATAATAAAATAGGAAAAAAAAGAATAATTTCTGGCATTTATTTTTCTTCTAGCAGCCACAATGTGATTTCTTCTACTTAAGAATTCAAATTGCATAAAGTGCAACACCTACAATTGCACATCAGTTACAGCTGTTCAACTGCTCCCGAGTTATTAGAAAGTCCGGCCCATTTTAAAAACCTATCTTATTGTGGCTTGTAGAAACAACATGGTTGGCACATTGTTCCACTACAAACCTAAACCAGCACTGTATTTCTTAAAATCATTAAAACCGTACTACATTTCCCACTGGGGGTACCAAGAGGGCAACCCAGAGCTCCGATATGTGAGCAGTCTGTAGAAGTATACATTGTAACCAGAGCTGATACTGTCTACCGTTAATATAAGTAAAAATCTGTTTTTTAAGACGCATGACTTCCTATAAAGAAAATATGTATTTATTTCCCTTGCTCTTATATTAACTTAAAAATATAAATAATACAAACTCTCGCAATGAAAAGGAACAAAGCTGAGATACCACAAGAACTACCTCGCAATAAAATAAACATTAACTACCAGCACAAAAGAGCAGCCAGGTGCCGTATCAATACCTGAGCCTGTAGGCGCGTTTGTGGGTGCCGTAGCCCATTCAGCACAGCGCTCGGGTGCAGGACCTGAGCTCCGTGCAGGACGTAAGGAATGTCTGCTTCCATCCTGACCACAGCGAATATGCTATTCTCAAACACGGAGACGAGCCTCCAGGCCTTTGTATTCCCATCCCCAGATTTAAAACGTAGCTCCGCGAGGTGTTCAAGTGCGCGCTGGCCGGGTGCGGGCACACATTTAACAAGCGAGGAGGAGCAGGGTGGCAG